>NC_081364.1:7500-310000 GCF_030684315.1 Stegostoma tigrinum
CTTGTCTCCCCTCCGCCCTCTTGTCGATTTTCCCGCTCCTGACTTTAACTTTACCGCAAAATCCAATGGTCCCATCCTGTCTCCATGGCAACTCCCGCTCCATGTGAAAGAGAGATGAAACTCTGTCCGGTCACCAGAGAGAGAGGGAAAGCAAGCCAACTGAGTAAGTTAGGGGAGCAGGAGGAGGCTAACGGCACTGGAGAGCCGATGTGGGGATGGGCTGAGGGAAGCTGTTATCTGCGCCAGAAAGAGAACATAAAATCAAACATTACGAGCTAACTAACCGACCAGAGAGAGTCTGGGGGTGGCCTACAGGTGCTGGGGAGGGGTACGGTAGGGATGGCTCAGTGACGCTTGCTGTAATAAAGCAGAACATCGCAAGGAGAAATTTCATACAAAAAGGAAGTGATCGTGTGGACTTGTATCAGTTAAATGTTGCCGGGCCTTCAAAGATAAAGCATGTGTCGGTGTATTTGGCTAAATGGCCTCGTGTTTGCACTCCTGCATGACCTGAGTGTGATAAGTAATACAGAAACAATCGGGAAAATTCAGGAATTCATTGAATTGATCCTGTTTTAAATTAATAATTTAAATTGCAGTGTGTTTGGGTGTGGAATAACCTTCTGATAATTAGTTTAAATGTTATCTGCATTGAAGTGACTACAATTTGTGAGTATTTTGATGGCCTCTATTGAGATGGAGGCCCTTTGTGTGGCCCAAGTATGCTGTAATGAACTGAGCTTGATTGGTCTGCACTCTCTCTTAAATATGCAGTTTTTAAAAAAATCAACAAGACATCCCACCCACATGACTTTCCCCACTGGCCTGACCCTCCTGTTACTGATAAAGCTTTTTTTTAAACAGGAGAAGAACATTCTAGTTTTATTTCTCGTGGCGTATGGTGTTCTGCTTTGAACTGAATTTCTCCTGAAATCCGTCTTCCTGACATTTGCGTCTAAAAGCTGACCAGAACCAAGAACGAGGCTGGGGAGCTGGGCCTTGCTTTCTGCAGGGAAACTAATCTGCCCTCTGTAAAACTGTAAAGAAAATCTGGGGTTGTAAAGTGACATAAATAAGACAATAAAAACTGACAGCACCGCAGATGCTGGAGAAGCTCAGCAGGTCTGGCAGTATCTCTGAAGAAAATCACAGTTAATGTTTCCTGAGGAAGGGTCACTGGACTGGAAACATTAACTCTGGTTTTCTTTACAGAGGCGGCCAGACCTCCTGAGGTTTTCCAGCAAATATTTTACCATTACCAATACACCATGCAAAAAAAGTTTGCAACGTGGCGACTGTCTTCGCCCAGGCTTCTGGTCCAGGATACTGGTTCAAATTTGATTAAGGCAGCTGGTAGAAATTGGCTTCATTTATTTATTGTCACAAGCACAGGGAAACTGAAAACTAATCTTATTGGTTATGCCCTGAATCAAAACTTTTTGTTTAATGAAGAAAAAATCTGGTTTACGAATGACCCCTCTTCTAGGGATATTACTTTTACTTTGTCTGGTCTAGCCTGTGTTCCACAGCAAGGTGGTTGATTCTCGTCTGATCTCAGACATGGCCCCCAACAGGTCATGCAGCACAAGTACAATTGGAGATTACAAACAAATGCTAAGTATTGAATTTGCCAGCAACACATTGCACGAATATGCTTTGACAGATTTAAGCTGGTAACAAACTAAAGGATCAGCATAGAGAAGCTGACTGCCTTATACTGCATAGAATGGGCACAGTGATGCCACCAGGGTCTTGGTGGAGTATGTTTCGATGTACAGGGGAAAGTGGCATTTCTGCCATTTTTATGCAAAGTGGTCTCTCTCTAATCTGTCTGAACTGGATGCTGAGACCCATCTCAGGCATCAGTGTGACAACACTTTTAAGGACAGAAATACAATTAAAACACGATATAGAGAAGGGTGATAACAAAGTGTGGAGCTGGGTGAACACAGCAGGCCAAGCAGCATCTCAGGAGCACACAAGCTGACATTTCGGGCCTAGACCCTTCATCAGAGAGAGGGTTGGGGAGAGGGACCTGGAATAAATAGGGAGAGAGGGGGAGGCGGACCGAAGATGGAGAGAAAAGAAAATAGGTAGAGAGGAGGGTATAGGTGAGGAGGTAGGGAGGGGATATGTCAGTCCAGGGAAGACGGACAGGTCAAGGAGGCGGGATGAGGTGGTAGGTAGGAAATGAAGGTGCAGCTTGAGGTGGGAGGAAGGGATGGGTGAGAGGAAGAACAGGTTAGGCAAGCAGAGACAGGCTTGGCTGGTTCCCCAACCTCGCACGGCCCGTTTCTATCTCCTTCCCAAAATCTACAAACCTGCCTGCCCTGGTCGAACCATTGTCTCAGCCTGTTCCTGCCCCACCGAACTCATCTCCACCTATCTGGACTCCATTTTCTCCCCTTTGGTCCAGGAACTCCCTACCTACGTCCGTGATACCACCCACTCCCTCCACCTCCTCCAGGACTTCCAATTCCCTGGCCCCCAACACCTAATTTTCACCATGGACGTCCAGTCCCTATACACCTGTACTCCTCATGCAGATGGCCTCAAGGCCCTCCGCTTCTTCCTGTCCCGCAGGCCCAACCAGTCCCCCTCCACCGACACCCTCATCTGCCGAGCCAAACTCGTCCTCACCCTCAACTTCTCTTTCGATTCCTCCCACTTCCGACAGACAAAGGGGGTGGCCATGGGTACCCGCGTGGGCCCAGGCTATGCCTGCCTCTTTGTAGGTTACATGGAACAGTCCCTCTTCCGCACCTACACAGGCCCCAAACCCCACCTCTTCCTCCGTTACATTGATGACTGTATCGGCACTGCCTCTTGCTCCCAGGCGGAGCTCAAACAGTTCATCCACTTCACCAACACCTTCCATCCCAACCTCAAGTTCACCTGGGCCATCTCCAACATATCGCTCACCTTCTTGGACCTCTCAGTCTCCATCTCAGGTAACCAGCTAGAAACTGATGTCCATTTCAAGCCCACTGACTCCCACAGCTACCTAGAATACACCTCCTCCCACCCACTCTCCTGCAAAAATTCCACCCCCTATTCCCAATTCCTCTGCCTCTGCCACATCTGCTCCCACGAGGAGGCATTCCACTCCTGCACATCCTAGATGTCCACGTTCTTCAACGACCGCAACTTTCCCCCGCAGTGGTCGAGAACGCCCTTGACCGCGTCTCCTGCAACACATCCCTCACACCCAACCCCTGCCACAATGGCCTCAAGAGGATGCCCCTCGTTCTCACATACCACCCCACCAACCTCCGGATACAACGTATCATCCTCCAACACTTCCGCCATCTACAATCCGACCCCACCACCCAAGACATTTTTCCATCCACACCCTTGTCTGCCTTCCGGAGAGACCACTCTCTCCACGACTCCCTAGTCCACTCCACACTCCCCTCCAACCCCACCACACCCGACACCTTCCCCTGCAAGCGCAGGAAGTGCTACACTTGCCCCCACACCTCCTTCCTCACCCCTATCCCAGGCCCCAAGATGACCTTCCATATCAAGCAGATGTTCACCTGCACATCTGCCAATGTGGTATATTGTATCCATTGTACCCGGTGTGGCTTCCTGGACATTGGGGAAAACAAGCGGAGGCTTGAGGACTGCTTTGCAGAACACCTCCACTCGGTTTGCAATAAACAACTGCACCTCCCAGTTGCGAACCATTCTAACTACCCCTCCCATTCCTCAGATGACATGTCCATCATGGGCCTCCTGCAGTGCCACAACGATGCCACCCGAAGGTTGCAAAAACAGCAACTCATATTCCGCTTGGGAATGCTGCAGCCCAATGGTATCAATGTGGACTTCACAAGCTTCAAGTTCTTCCCCTCCCCCCACTGCATCACAAAACCAGCCCAGCTCGTCCCCTACCCCCACTGCATCCCAAAACCAGCCCAGCCTCTCTCCACTTCCCTAACCTGTTCTTGCCCTCACCCATCCCTTCCTCCCACCTCAAGCTGCACCTCCATTTCCTACCGACCACCTCATCCCGCCTCCTTGACCTGTCCGTCTTCCCTGGATTGACCTATCTCCTCCCTACTTCCTCACCTATACTCTCCTCTCTACCTATCTTCTTTTCTCTCCATCTTCGGTCCGCCTCCCCCTCTCTCCCTATTTATTCCAGGTCCCTCTCCCCATCTCCCTCTCTTATGAAGGGTCTAGGCCTGAAACTTCAGCTTTTGTTCTCCTGAGATGCTGCTTGGCCTGCTGTGTTCATCCAGCTTCACACTTTGTTATCTTTGATTCTCCAGCGTCTGCAATTCCCATTATCACTCACACATAGAGAAAGGTGTTGTCACTCTCGTCATTGCAGCAAAGGCTATCAAAATGTCTGGAAGGATTTATCACTGAATACCCAGTGATTATTTCAGCTGTAAGAATGCTGGAAATTGTGACGGTATAGTTTATTGAAGTTGTATCTCCTGACCTTTCAAAAACACCAGCACCAATGGATGACCAATGACCCAGTTGTACCTGCTGTCTCATGTCTCAGTGACTGAATAGAGGAGAAGGGAACAATAACAATGCAGGTGCCAGTAAAGCAGAATTGATCACGTACTCATTCATTTGGGATCTTTAAAACTCATACATGGGATGCAGATGTCATGGAATCATAAAATAGGCGGAGGTCATTCGGTCCTTCTAGTCTGCTCTGCTGTTCATCACAATCATGGTTGATTATCCAACTGGATAGTCTATTCCTGCTTTCTCCCCATTACCTTTGATCTCATTCAGCCCCAAGTGCTGTATCTAGTCACCTCTTGAATACATTCAATGTTTTGGCATCAACTACTTCTTGTGGTAATGAATTCCACAGGTTTACCACTCTTTTGGGTAAAGAAATGTCTCCTTGTCTCCATCCTATGTGTTCTACCCAGAACCCTGGCCTGACCAGGCGAGCATTTATTACCCACCCCTAATTATCCAGTGGGCAGTTAAATGTCAATCACATTCTTCTGGGTCTGGAATCAGTTAGTGAATTGGCAGCTGAGTTGCTTCTCATCTTGTGTGTGTAGCCATTAGAACGCCATTTGAGAACAAGGACTCTTGACAGACAAAAAGGGACAGTGCTCATCTTCTGGGAATTTAAGCAGGAGCTGTCAGCTGGCTGGAAGCAATAAAACAGTGTCTACAGGTATATTGTCCGATTTGACAGCAGGTGACCTTTGTCAAAGGTCTCTGAGGAAGTCCCCTGAATATGAGGAAAAGTTAAACAGGAGTTGGCCAAAATGCTGAAACTCACAACCAGATTGGGATCAAAGGGGAACCAAACACTAGAAGCTGTTGACTGAGCCCAACAGCTAGACTGGGATACAAGGGTTCAGGTGTGAGTCCGACAGACAGGACAGTGGGACAAACACCCAGTAGCCCTGGAAAAACCCACGACAGACACCCAGGAAAATGTTATCTGTGAGTGGGGGGTGGGGGGTGGGGGGGGAAGGGCCACTGGTCCAAGAAGTGCTGGCAAAGGGGTAAGGGGCACATGCACGCTGGATACAGGAGCAGACATGCCTACCCAGGAAATATGAAGCCAAGCTCCCACTAGACAGGGCAGTAAAGGCAGCTGAAGGAGCAGGAGCTGACAGGGTTGAATTTTTAAAACAACCCAAGTCTTTAAACACCACATTTTCCCCCCAAGAATTGATAACCTGCGTATGGGGAGGGACTTTAGCCCAGCCACTGTTCCACATGGATATCCTTCATCGATTACATCCATTCCTACATTTCAATGATAGGCCGCCTCATTCTTCCATCAGATCCCTCCACAGGGAAGAATTAAAAGACCGCCCCATCTTGGCTAAAGACAAGATTGATTGTGAGTTACGAGAAGTGGAACGTGCCAGCTTTACAGGGATATCCCCTGCCTTGCACCAAACAGTATATATTGCAGTTGTATAGGACTTCAGTTCGGCCACATGTAGAGTACTGTGTACAGTTCTGGTCGCCACACTACCAAAAGGATGTGGATGCTTTGGAGAGGGCGCAGAGGAGGTTCACCAGGATGTTGCCTGGTATGGAGGGTGCTAGCTGTGAAGTGAGGTTGAACAGATTAGGATTATTTTCATTAGAAAGACGGAGATTGAGGGGGGACCTGATTGAGGTCTACAAAATCATGAGGGGTATAGACAGGGTGGATAGCAAGAAGCTTTTTCCCAGAGTGGGGGACTCAATTACTAGGGGTCATGAGTTCAAAGTGAGAGGAGGAAAGTTTAAGGGAGATAGGCATGGAAAGTTCTTTACACTGAGGATGGTGGGCGCCTGGAACGCGCTGCCAGCGGAGGTGGTAGACGCAGACATGTTAGCGTCTTTTAAGATATATTTGGACAGGTACATGGATGGGCAGGGAGCAAGTGGACACAGACCCTTAGAAAATAGATGACAGGTGAGACAGAGGATCTTGATCGGCGCAGGCTTGGAGGGCCGAAGGGCCTGTTCCTGTGTTGTAGGTTTCTTTGTTCTTTGTTCTATCCCACCAGCACGATGTCACTCACAGGAAACCCCTCAATAATTCAAAGAAAGTGGAAGAAACAATACAGAGGAGAGTCCTTGTAAAAGTACACAGCACCTCTAACAGCCCAGTATAGCCTGTGGGGAATGAAGACTGACTGTGGGCTATGGAAAAGTTAACCAGTGCTTTGATCAAAAGGCCCCACTGGTAGCTGACCCATCCACATTATTTAGTGTCTTTACACCAGAATGCAAGTGGTTTTCAGTTATAGATATGGCTGTAACAGCTTCTGGTCAATGCCCAGAGCACCTGAAGAACAGTCATGGTTTGCCTTTACTCTTTAGCAACAACAATAGATATGGACCCATCTCCACAGGGATTCCACAACAGCCCAACTGTGTATCACATGGCTTCACAGAATCACTGCTGTCAAACGCTACCAACCGAATGAGTCATCATGCAGTATATGGATGATATACTGGCAGCTTCTGAAACAGAAAGGCAACACAAGACAGATCTTAGATCTTAAAGTTCTCCTAAATCACCTGCAGCAGAAAGGCCACAAAGTTGGTATTGACAAGGCCCAGATTGCCCCGAAAGCGGTGGTTTACCTGGGGCAGAAAATCTCCCACAGGAAGAGGGAGATCACCTAGAATTGAACTCTTAGCCACACAAGCTGCTGAACAACCCACAACTATTCCACAGTTGAGAGCCTTTGATGGTCTATGTAATTTCAAACGGTGCTGGTTGACTCACACACCCAACTAGCTCAGCCCCTAACAGGCATCCTGAAGGGAAAACAAGACTCAAACAGACAGCAATAACAAGGGAACAGGAAGAAGCCTTCCATGACCTGAAAAAAGCGCTCTGTTTGGTACAAGCATTAGGGATGCCGAATAAGGGAAAATCCTTCATGGTTGTGCATGAGAAGAAGGGATATATGACAGCAGTATTGGCCCAGGGACATGGGGGAACACAGTTGAATACTACTCTGGGAATTTGGACAATGTAGCCCTTGGACGGGGGAGGTGTTTTCGGAGCAGTACAAGCTACGTGTATGGCAGTAGAAGTTGCCGCAAGTCTGGGATTGGAGCAGAAATTAACGGCTAAATGTCCACATGCTGTGCACACTTTGCTATCTCTGAACAGAGTATGACAAGTGAATCCTGCTCAGTGGAACCAGTCAACAGCTGTCCTGGAAGCCTGAATCTACACGTAATTCATGCAAGTCCAGTCAACCCAGCCACACTCACGTCTTTACTGACATGAGAAGAGGAAAATGGCCCTGACCGCAATGCCATCACGCAGGAATCGGAAGACAGTAGCCAAATGATGGATGAAACTCTACAAAACCCAGATCTCGTCCTTTACACTGATCTTTGTTTGTGGAGAAGGGTATAAGGAAAGCTGGATGGGCTGTTTCAACACTCCACACTGTCATAGCATTGGGTAACCTACCCCGCAGCGCAGTAAACAGAGTTACGGGCCTTATCTGATCCTGTGCTACTTTGCAGGCTTCAATCTGCTGACATCTACACAGACCCCCGCTATGCTTTTGGAGTTGCCCTCAACTTTGGCCAGCGATGGAAGCAGCGCACACGCCTAAATGCTGCAGGGTCCCCATCAGGAACAGACCTGAAGTCAAGGGCCTGCTGGAAGCTCTCCAGCTACCCAGGAAAGTGGCCATATTAAAATGTAAAGCACATACCAAAAACAGCACCGTGGAAGCTGAGGGCAATGCCCTGGCAGATCAGGCAGCCAAAAGAGCTGCTTCCAATCAGTCCTGCCAAGAGCCTCAAGTACATGCCTGCCACCTCGACACTGGGACAACAAATCATGATCTGCAAACAACGCAGAGTGAGTGTTCCCAAAAGGAAAAATGGGACTGGATTGAAAATGGACACAAGTTCTGGATGTAAGTTTGCTCGCTGAGCTGGAAGGTTAGTTTTCAGACGTTTCGTCACCATTCTAGGTAACATCATCAGCGAGCCTCCGATGAAGCGCTGGTGTTATGTCCCGCTTTCTATTTTATCCGGTGAGGTTTCCTTGGGTTGGTGATGTCATTTCCTGCGTTGGTGATGTCATTTCCTGTTCTTTTTCTCAGGGGATGGTAGATTGGCTCCAAATCAATGTGTTTGTTGATGGAGTTCCGGTTGGAATGCCATGCTTCTAGGAATTCTCGTGCGTGTCTCTGTTTGGCTTGTCCTAGGATGGATGTGTTGTCCAATCAAAGTGGTGTCCTTCCTCATCTGTACAACAAACACATTGATTTGGAGTTTACGTGCGATAATTCAATAAAATGCAGCTGAATGCATTCAAACGGTCCACTTGGCAAAGGTGTTTTTCCCGATGAGCATCTCACCCCATGACCAACATGATGCTATACAAGATCGGGCTGCCTCAGCCAGTCTTGGATGTCACCAGGTACGGAGCAGAATACCACTGATTCCCTCCTTGCCAAGGTGGGTGTCAGAATGCAGACAGTCCACAAACATAGGTAACAAAGTATCAGGTACGCACACTCAGCCGACTGGGGCGACCCAAAGGCCATAGGACGCAGATTGCGAGCATCCATGCACCTTCCAAATATCCTTTTCAGAAGCAGGGGCGTTCCCCCTGTAAGTGCTGAACAGTGACTATATCTGGCATGCCCGTCTTGTCCAAAGGAGGCGTGCGATTTATCGCCTGCTTCTTCATAGAGGGCACAATAAAAGTTTGATCTGCGGCAGCCTGGTCAGCACGAGTGTTGCCCTGAGTAACTACAGAATCATCGGGGGCGTGGGCAGTGCATTTGATAATAGCCAATTGTTTAGGGAGGAGGATTGCCTGGAGAAGGTTTTTAACATACGGGGAGTTCTGGATGGGTGTACCTGAGAATGTTTTTTCAGGCTTCTCCTGTGAGTTTTAAAAGAATCCTGCCCTCCCTCCCTTAGTCCACTAGCAGTCTGTTCTGTATTCTGTGTCCTGTTTTTCTATTTAGTTTTGGACCTAGTACGACAGGAGATGAGGTCTGCACAAGCTGCAGATTTGTCAGGAGACTCATGTGGGCTGATTACTGAAGGGCTGGGAGATTCTATAGCAGGAGGTTTGGTTTGGTCAGCGTACGGTGGTGGTGACAGGGCTACGGGCAATTGTTGGGACTGATGGCAGTCTTGGCCAAGGACGGGTAGGGTTGTGGAGGGGGTAGTGATCCTGACAGGGCAGAGGGGTGCCTTCCCTGGTCCTCCTCCTCTTGCTCATATGTATCATTAATTTGGAGCAACATCGGCACGCCAGGTATCTCAGGAGGTACCTCCGATTTTTTTATTCTCTCTCTGTCAACACGGCCTGCCGCTCTAATCCCCGTTTCTTGTCTCGTCTTCCCCTTTCCAGCCTTTCTTGCTTAACCCGTTCCTGTTCATTGAATATAGAAATCAATGGGATGTTATCCCAATAACATTTCACTACCACCCTTTGTCTTTTAAGGGTCAGCCAATTCTGAATCCAATCTGCCACATTTTCCCCTTATCCCATGCCTCCTTACTTTCTGCATGAGCCTACCATGGGGAAGCTTATCAAACACCTTACGTAAATCCATGTGTACCACATCCACTGCTCCACTTTCATCTACGTGTTTGGTTACCTCTTCAAAGAATTCAATAAGGTTCGTGAGGCATGATCTACCCCTCACAAATCCATGTGGACTGTCACAAATCAAACTGTGCCTTTCTGAGCAATCTTAAATCCTGTCTCTCAGAGCCCTTTCCAATAATTTGCCCACCACTGACGTGAGACTAACTGGCCTGTAATTTCTGGGGTTATCCCTGTTCCCTTTTTATTTTTCTTTAGAGCAAAGGAATGACTTTTGCCTCTTTCCAATCTTCCGGCACTATACCCACGGACTGTGAGGGCAAAAAGATCATCGCCAAGGGCCCTGCGATCACGTCCCTCGCTTCCCATAGGATTTATGGCCTGGGGAATTGTCTATCTTCGACTTTCTCAGAATTCCTAGCACATCTTCTTTACTAACATCAACCTCCTCTAGCCCACCTGCCTGTTTCACAATGTCCTCCTCTACAACTACGTCCCTCTTAGTTGTGAATAATGAAGAAAAGTATTCATTAAGGACCTCACCTATCACTTTAGGCTCCGTGCACACAATGCCTTTACAATCCTTGATCAGCCGTACCCTTTCTCTGGTCATTCTCTTGTCCTGCACATACGTTTAAAAAGCCCTGGAGTTTTCCTTGATCCTATCCACCGAGGTTTTCTCATGCCCCCTTAAAGCTCTCCTTCAGCTCCTTCCTGGCTAACTTGTAATCCTCTAGAGCCTTTTCCATTCCTCTTTTCCTAAACATTACATAAGCCTCCTCCATCCTCTTACGCAGGCGTTCGACCTCTCTCGAGTAACATGGCACCCTCACTCGACCGCATCTTCTCTGCCTACTAGGGACAAACACATCGAGCACATGCAGTACGCATTCCTTAAACAATCTCCACATTTCTGTGGTGATATTCCCTGACAGCATCTGTTCCCAATTTATGTTACCGACTTCTTGCCCTACTGAATCGTAATTACCCTTCCTGCAATTATAAACTGATGAGAGCTAAGCCTTTTTTATGATTCATTCACAGGATGAGGGCATCGCTGGCTAGGCAGCATTTATTGCCCATCCCTAATTGCCCAGAGGGCCGTGAAGAGCCAGCCACAGTGCTGTGGGTCTGGAGTCACGTGTAGGCTAGACCAAGTAAGGATGGCAGTTTCCTTCCCTAAAGGACATTAGTGAATTGGATGGATTTTTCCCGACAATTAGCAATGGATTCACGGTCATCATTAGATTGTTAATTCCAGATATTTTTATAGAATTCAAATTCCACCATCTGCCATGGCGGGATTCAAACCCGGATCCCCAGAACGTTATCTGGGTCTCTGGATTAACAGTCCAGTGATAATACTACTAGGCCATTGCCTCCTGTTAATTTTGCCGTGATTTTAGTGAGTAACAAAGTAAGCTGGGACCAATTGTAATGGGCCTCCTGTTGTCAATATCTCTAAGGCATTCCTTCTTTTGGTTTGATTTATTGTTGTCCCATGTGCAGAGGTACAGGTGAAAAGTATCATTTTGAGTGCTCAGCAGTCAAACCATACTTCAAATATTACCATCAAGGTAATAGAACAGAACGCAGAATATAGTGTTACTGCTACAGAGAAGGTGCAGAGAAAGATCAACTCCCATGAGTGGACCATTCAAAAGTCTGATAACATGAGGGACAAAACTGTTCTTTAATTTTTGCATGTTTTCACATTTTCTCTTTACCAAAAGAGTAAATATGGGGCAAGCGTGTGGCATCTTCAGAATGGGTATCTGGGTCACCCAGCCCTCAAAGGGTTCCCCCGTCCCACATACCTGGTAAAACCTGGGAATGTGAGGGAAGCACCTTCCTCTCCTCTACCTGATGGCCCAGTAAGAGCTCCGGTACCTGCGCCGCGGCCCTTGTAGGGCTCCTGCTTGTCCCCAGGGGTCAGTGGATTTTGGCAGCCGCGAAGACCGCTGCGACCCCTGAGGCTCTGGATCCACGAGGCTGCGACCTGGCTGCAAAGAAAGTAAGTTGTTTGTGCCTAATGTTGCAGCATGCACCACCCTTAATTACATACATCTCTACTAATAACAAACTGTTAAATGAACTCTCAAAATGACAAAAATAACATTATTCCTGGTTATGTTTAACTACTAATGTACTGTCAGAAGATTTAAAGGTCCCAGCACTGATCCCTGCAGAATGCCAGACGCAGATGGTAGACGCAGACACGTCAGCGTCTTTTAAGATATATTTGGACAGGTACATGGATGGGCAGGGAGCAAATGGACACAGACCGTTAGAAAATAGATGACAGTTTAGACAGAGGATCTTGATTGGCGCAGGCTTGGAGGGCCGAAGGGCCTGTTCTTGTGCTGTAGGCTTCTTTGTTCTTTGTTCAATACCACTAGTTACTGATCTCCATTCTGAAAAAGCACCCTTTTACCGCTACTGTCTTTTTTATGACCAAGCCACTTCGGTATAAATCTAGCCACCTCATCGTGGATCCCAAGATACTTTACCTTTTTGTACCAGCCTGCCGTGAGGCACTTTATGAAATGCCTTACTAAAGTCCACGTAGACAATATGCACTGCCCTTCCCTCAATCAATCTTGTCACGTTCTGGAAAAACTCAATCAAGTTTGTGAGGCATGACCTTCCCTGCATTAAGCCAAGCTGTTTGTGATTAACACGTCCATACGCTTCCAAATGTCAATAAATCGTGTGTCTCAATATCTTCTCCAACAGCTTCCTCACTATTTGATGCCAGGTTCACTGGCTGATAATTACCTGAGCTATTTGCCTTTTTCATGACATTGGTGGTGGGTTGGGGGGGTGTCCACAATAGGCTCCAGGCCCAGCAATGCCCCCACATCACAGTCCATTCCAGCAGTCGTGCACTGGGACCATCGCAACTCTGTTGCCAAGAGTCCCACACTGGCCTACCACACCAACGCCAATGCAACCGCATGATGGCATGTTGACTCAGGCTAACAGAATCACCACAACTGAAGGCCATGACCCTAGTAACCCTCACCCTCCCTTGGGGAAAGCTTTTTGCAGTCTGCCTCACCTGTGCTTCTCATGATTTTATGGATCACTATCGGGTCACCCCTCAGTTTCCTGCGCCCCAGGGAAGTAAGTCCTCGGCGCTCCTCCTCACTCAAACCTTCCATCCCAGGTCGTATCCTAGTAGCTTTTTCACTGCACTCTCTATTTAGATCCTTTCTACAGTAAGGTGACAAGAAGTGCACCCAGCAGTCCAAATGAAGCCATACCAGCGTCTTTTACAGCTGAAACGAGACATCCCAACTCCTACACTCAGTGCTTTGACCGATGAAATCAAGTATTCCTTCTTCACTACCCTGTCAACCTGTGATTCCACTTTCAAGGAGCTATGAACTTGTACCCCTAGATCTTTGTTCTCTAACACTGTCTCATGCCCTGCCATTGACTGTACAAGTCCTGCCCTGGTTTGACCGATCAAAACATAACACCATGCTTTATCTCAATTAAACTTCAACTGCCATTCTTCAGCCCACTGGCTCGTATGATCAAGACCTCGCCGTATTGCCAAATAACCTAATTAATTCAACTAAATAACCTAGGGCCCAGACTGCCCTCCGGTATCCTCTCGCGTGTATTCTGACATCCTCTATATACACCTCCAAGGAATTCACTTGATGCCAGGTGCCTACGGCATGTCATATGCCTGGTTTTTCTTGGCTCGTGCCTCCAACTCTGTCCAGGGTTCGCTAATAGTGCCAGCATTACCCTTCATTCCAAGATGAACATGCTGGCACTGGACCCTCGTTAACTCACTTTTGAAGGCCTCCCATCTACCAGACGTGCCTTTGCCTGCAAACAGAAAACCCCCTCCCAATCAAATTTTGAAGGTTCTTGTCTTAGATCATCAAAATTGGCCTTACCCCTGTTTCGAACTTTAACTTGTGGACCAGACCTAACCTTTTCCATAGCTATTTAGAAACTAGTGGAATTATGGTCACTAATCCTAAAGTGCTCCCTCGCTGACACCGCAGTCACTTGCCCTGCCTTAGTTTCCAACAGGAGGTCAAGTTTTGCCCTGCAGTAGGGCCATGTATATAATGCATGAAAGATTGTCCCTGAACACACTTAACAAATTTCTCTCCATCCAAGCCCTTAGCGCTATGGCAGCCCCTGTGATGTTAAGAAACTAAAATGCTGTACTATTGCAACCGTAGAAAATAACTGCAGGAGTAGGCCATTTGCCCCTTTTGGGCCTCTATGACTCATCCAGCGTGATCATGGCTGATTTTCAGTCTCCCACTCCCTCTTTGTCTTCCATACCTCTTGATGCCTTTAGCTCCAGGGGCCATGTCCAGCTCCATTCTCAGTATATCTAATGAACTGGCGCCAACAACTTTCTGTGGTAGGGAATTCCACAAGGTTACAAACCTGATATTCTTGCAGCTATCAGTGATCTCCTTACATATTTAGGAGCAGACAGAACAATGTTATCAAAGTGATCTCCCTTTTTTAATTTCTCGGTTGGCTTTGTTAGTCAAGGACAGTATAACGGTGGCTGAAAGAACTTTCAACGCGGACTCATCTACTGTGGAGGTATGGGCTGAGGTCAGAAACAGGACAGGAGAGGTCACGCTGCTGGGAGTTTTTTATAGGCCTCCGCAAAGTTCCAGGGATGTGGAAGAGAGGATTGGCAGAACGATTCTGGGCAGGAGTGAAAGGAACAGGGCGGCCATTATGGGAGACTTTAACTTTAGTTCACAGGTTGGCGCAACATTGAGGGCCGAAGGGCCTGTTCTGCGCCGTATTATTCTATATACCAATATATACTCAGTGGATGAATCCTCAAGACTGTCTTCTCAGTGCTGCTGTGATGTTCTCCCTAATCAAAAACACAAGTCCCCCTTCTGCTCTTGCTTCTCCTTCTATCCTTTCTATAGCAGCTATATCCCAGAACATTGAGCTGCCAGCCCTGTCCCTCCCACCAGCCATATTCCCGTAACAGTTATTATATCCTAGTCGCATGTACCCATCCATGCCCTGAATTTGCCTCACCTGTCAGACCTATTGCATTGAAATGAAAGCACTTTAATCCAGACTTCTCTTGCTTTCTGTCATGCTCTTGCCTGAAAACAGAAAATGCGGGAAATCACAGCAGGTCAGGCGACATCCGTGGAGAGAGAGCAAGCTAACATTTGAGTCTTGATGACTCAAGCTGACGTGTGGTGTGAAGGGGGCAGTATTTATGCAATTATGTGGGGGTTTGGAGTGCTGGGGGAGAAAGGTTGCTGATAGTGCAGATTCAGTGGTTGGAATGTGAAAATGCCAGACCACGCAGTGTCCAACTGCCAAACTGGGGCGGGGGAAGGAAACCAATAATCCCGTGGGAATGGGTGGAGGGGAGAAAGGACATGGTGATGGAGAATGCAACAACTAAAGCTAAAAGGAAGGAATGAGAGTAGGGTCACAATCTGAAGGTGTTACCAAGTGCGGAAGCAAAGTGCTCAGTACGAAGATGAGATGTTGCTCCTCCAGCTTTTGCTGTGATTTTTTGCAGCAGTCGCACGCGGAGGGCAGACCAGTGGGAATGCAAGTAGAATGCTGTACAAGCCTGTGTGGCTCACTGAAATCTTTTAAACAGTCTGCCATACGCTGGTGGAAAATGCTGGGGCTATTATGGAAACCCTGTGGCAGACAACTCCACGTGTACTGTTGTCCTTTTAAAGTAAATGCGAATTTGTACTGCCGAACCGGGATAGACCAGAAACCATTCGAGACATCCAGCACCATGAAATTCCGCCACCGCCCCCCGCTCCCTGCTTTAAGGCAGGGGTGCGCCGTTCCATCAACGGCACGCGCCATTGTTTTGAAATTCACAACCACTTACCCAGGTAACTAATACCTCTTGAAACTGCCGGCTGCGGTTTCTCCCACAGCTGTGGCTCCGCTGGGTCCTAGGGTCCATCATCCATTCCAGTTCTGAGGAAGGGTCGTTGGACACGAAACATTAGCTCCTTTTTTAAAGAATTTCTGATTTTTGTGTGTGGTAAATTTGGTTAATTTTTTAGCATGTATAATTCGGTCAATTTACACTATAATTCTTGACTAGTTGTTGACTGGTGATGTACACACACATGGTAATTTTTTAAACTAACTAGAGTTTTCTTTCCCCTTCCTGCCTCTCTCTCTAAGTTCAGGACACCGTAGCAATGTTAGTGCCCATACTGCCTCCCTGGTTCAGTTTGGCAAATGGGATATTGTGACACTGTGCAAATGAGGCATGACACAGAGCAGAGATTCCTCCTGTGTTCTTCACCCTGTTGCCCTTCCTCCTAACTGATAGCAATCATCATGTAGAGTGGGTATTGAAGCTGTCCTACCACGTGTGTTGATCTGCCTCACCACCACTAGCGCCATCGCTGCCATGGGTCAGTCTACGCTCCTTGGTGCTCCCTTTAAGTCCACAAGATGAGGGAGAGAATGCTCCTATTCTGAACCCAATCCTCTGCCCCATCCCAGTGTTCACTGTTTACTGCCTGTAAGCGGACAGTCATCCTACTCTCGTCTGCTGCTTCTGCATACACCAGGGCTACAATGAAGCCACGTGATTAAAGCCAGCCAATCCTGAACCCCCACTATGTGCTGTAGCATTTCTACTGCGTGTGTCTGATCTGTCAGCTGTTGAATTGATTACTTTCCTTTGTACCGTACAGCTCTGTTACGGCAGTGATTGTGTTACAGGCCTTCACTGACACCTCCCCCACCCCCGCCCTGCTATTGCTCAATAGTGAACAAAGGACTTACAGCAGGAGTAGGCTGTTCAGCCTTGCAAATGTGCTCTGCCACTCACTAAGATCATGGCTGATCTCATTGTGGTTTCAACCCCACGTTCCTGTTTCTTGCCCTTGTGTATGTGCTGCCATTCTTCAGATATCAAGGACGTACCTGTCGCAATCCACTACATCACTTACACACACGCATACGTCATACTGAAACTGACAGGTTTCCAGTAGGCCCCTTAAACTTGAATTATAATGACCGGTTGCCTAATACTCCACTCGCCTGGACGCTGTAGCTCAGGGATTTAACCCCTTGTTCCCAGACTCTCTCTGCATTTTATTAATTATTTATTTAAAACCTTCTGCAGGCAATCCTCCTCCCTAAACGAACGGCTATTATCAAATGTGCTGCCCGTGCCTCCGATAATTGTATAGTTACTCAGGGCAACACTCGTGCTGAAACAGGCTGCTGCAGACCAAATTTTTGTTATACCCTCTATGAACAAGCAGGCGGCAAATCGCACGCCTTCAGACAAGACGGGTATGCCAGACATAGTCACTGTTCAGCACTTACAGGGGGAAACGCCCCTGCTTCTGAAAAGGACATGGATGTATGTATACCTGAAAATAACATTCTGTTCTTAGACTTGCAAATGAGGGGTGCACCGTTCTTGGAAGTACTGCAATACCAGGTCGATGCATGGAGTGGACAGAGCAAGCCCCTATTCCATCTCCCTGCTCCAAAAATCAATTTAATATATGGTCCCCAGATAAGGGACATATCAGATATTAAACTGATAAGAACAGATACTACACTTGATCTTAGCCAAAAGGCCGAGAAGCGATAACTACAATATCGCGGACTGCGTCAAGTCCTGTTTGTCCTCCGTCTTTTCAACCAGCTTGATTATTTTCAAAGACTTGTACTTCACTGCTGACAGTTCACTATTCCCGCAGTCCTTCCGGGATTTCTAACTACAGCCAAGATCACTTTACAGCAGTTGCTTCCCGGCCCCCCACCGCCGTTGTCAGTAAATCGCTGCTTCATAGTCATGTAGATCATTGGTATTTCACCAATCAGATGGAACAGGACTGAGCCAACGTCACTTATCACGTGTCTGGCAGGGCGTCAGTGACAAGGCAGCAACCAACTGTGCACAGCTGCACGCATAGAATGAGACATTCAATCAAAGAACCAGTTCTGACAAAGGGTCACTGGACCCGAAACGTTCATTGTTTTTTTCCTTCACAGATGCCGCCCCTGCTTCTGATGAGAATATTTGGAAGGCGCATGGATGCTCACAATCTGCGTCCGATGGCCTTTGGGTCGCCCCAGTCGGCTGAGTGTGTGTACCTGATACTTTGTTACCTATGTTTGTGGACTGTCTGCATTCTGACACCCACCTTGGCAAGGAGGGAATCAGTGGTATTATGCTCCGTACCTGGTGACACCCAAGACTGGCTGAGGCAGCCCGGTCTCGTACAGCATCTTGTTGGTCATGGGGTGAGATGCTCATCGGGAAAAACACCCTTGCCAGGTGGACCGTTTGAATGCACTCAGCTACATTTTATTGAATTACCGCATGTAAACTGTTATAAATATTGTCTTGTCATTGTAGATGTATTCAGTAGGTGGACAGAGGCTTTCCCAATGACAAACAACAAAGCCTCATCCGTAGTAAAACTATTATTAACGGAAATAATACCGAGGTTTGGAGTGCCTCGACAAATTAGTTCAGACAATGGTCCTCACTTTGTGAGAAAGATTAATAAGGAACTGTGTGAGGCGTTCCGCATCCAGCAGCAATTCCACTGTGCCTACCAGCCCCGGGCGGCAGGGATAGTGGAAAGAGCTAACAGAACACAAAGCGAAATTGACCAAGTTGATAAGAGACCGGCCTTAACTAATTAAAGGTTTTGCCCCCAGCCTTGTACCACGTGCAAACATTAGAGACCAGCCTTAATTGGTTAAAGATTTTCCACTAGCCTTGTATCACATACGAATAACACCCCACTCTACTACTGGGCTCTCAGCAGCAGAAATAGTCTATGGCTGACCCAGCAGAACACCACGGGATGCCAATACCAGCCCACACAACCAAATTGACCTAAACGTGATGGGAGAAGAAATGCAAAGGTACTTCCGGCAACTAACATCATCTTTAAAGTTTCTCCATTCACAGGTGGTGCGCCTTTGGACCGCCTCCGCCGACACCGGACCAAGACCTCAAGATTCAGGATTGGTCTTCGTGGCCGCAGATCAGAGATTTTGTACTTGTCCGGGACCGGGATCGTCCCAAGCTTGGACCAAGGTGGAAAGGACCGTATCAAGTGCTTCTTCAGACTCTGACAGGTCTTAAAGGACAGAATCGCTGGATCCACCTAAGTGACTGCAAATGATGGATTTCCTCAGAGATAATGGGAACTGCAGATGCTGGAGAATCCAAGATAACAAAGTGTGAAGCTGGATGAACACAGCAGGCCAAACAGCATCTCAGGAGCTCAAAAACTGACGTTTCGGGCCTAGGCCCTTCATCAGAGAGCTTGGATTTCCTCATCAGCTGGCAATTAACCATTGGACTGAGTATTATTCTGCCCATGCATGGCCGGCAGGACAATCTGTTTTATAGAACACACATCCAGCTGCACGGGAATCAGACAGCGTGTTACCCGCTAGCACGGTCTGTAGAAGCGTGATTTGTGGCAACACCAGCCTGGAACCCTAGTCAGCTTTATGAGGTAGAGTATTCTGGTAAACCTTGCCGAGGGGAGAGGGGTGTGCAGGGTAAGTGTGTGGAATTGGTAGATAATAGCCCCTCTAATTGTGGGGACACTAGACCTAGACATGGGAAGGAAGGGGCTAACTGTACAAATCCCAACAGCTAGTTTTGTTTTAATGGAACTGTGGCTTGTTGTGTGCATGCTCCAGTCACTAATCACCCCCATAATGTTTCCTGGCCCCATCGGTGCGTAAAAGAGAACTTGCACTACTAGAGGAGGACTGTTGAACTGCCCCTGCTTAGAATCTAAGCCAATAACTGTGACCCCGGGCATACAGTGGACTTGTGGGGATTGCAATGGCACCCATGTAGAAACAGACTACGGGTTATTTCCATTTAGCTCCGCAAACTTCCATCCATATAAGACTCAGTCCTCCTGGCATAGCTATCAAGAAATACGTGAATCTATTACCTGCTACCGGGCTAAAAAGGGATTCGCTTTCCTCCTTCACAACTGCCACTCCAACTCTGCCGGTGCTGTCTACTGTTGGGACCATTGGCACCCCCTCACAGTCCCTTGTCCCCAACAAGCACGAACGCAATGGCAAATTGTCACACGCTTCCTGAGCTGGGAGTTTTGCGCTGCATGGTAGAACCCAATTGACTTGGGCTCTTCCTTAGGATACGGCTTCCTGGGAACTGTCAGCTTGGGAGGCTCCCCACGGTGGTGGCCGCAAAACAAAAAAAAATTAAATCGAAATTACCTTGTATGTGGACTCACTGCCCTGGGACACAGCACAATGACGGCATTGGAGGTAGTCAACCAAGAATTAGCCGAACTTCGGCTCTGTGCTCAGCAAACCCGGCACGCAGTGGACTATCAACTGGCTCAGCGAGGAGGAGTATGCACTATTATAGGGGACAAGTGCGTCACCCCTGTGTCACCGGCGAGTCCTATAACATTACCCAGGCTATTCAAGCCATACAGGGGCAGTTGGAACAGTACAGACAGGGTCCGCGAACTGGGGAGGCCTTGTTAGGTTGGCTTATGGGCGGTTCTTGGGGCTCATACCTGCTACATGGGTTAGTTCTAGTAGTTATCATAGCTGTCTGCTGTACATTTATGGCATGCCTGAACCCGTGCTGCAGATTTGCATTTGACAAGCTGGCAGCTCCCTTCTCGGCCCCGATATAGGTTATCATGAAATGATAAAAGGAGGGAATGAGATGTTATTGGGATAGCATCCCACTGATTTCTATACTTCTATAAATTAACGTGCTTTATCTGCCTACACATAGGTATGCAGACACAGCCTTAAAACTTCCTGCCCAACTAGAATTAGGTGTAAAACTTTGTAACTCCTTATCTTCCTACACATCGGCAAGCAGACACTGCCTTAAGCTTCCTGTCTGAATAGAATTGGAGCTAAACTGTGCAAATCTTTATCTTCCTGCACAGGGGGCATGTGGAAACTGTTTCAAGTAAGGTTAAGTGAGGAACGTTTGTAAAGGTGTGTGGCTCCTGAAGGATTTAACTTCTGTCTCTGACAAAGGGGCCAGGGCACTGACCTTGTTCAAGCCAGACACGTCGGCAACTTGAAATTACATTCTGTCACGTTAACAACTTGAAATCGCCCCCTGTCATGAGCAGTCACTTCACGAACAATCCATACTATATCCTGTGATAATGGGAACTGCAGATGCTGGAGAATCCAAGATAATAAAGTGTGGAGCTGGATGAACACAGCAGGCCCAGCAGCATCTCAGGAGCACAAAAGCTGACGTTTCGGGCCTAGACCCTTCATCAGAGATACTGTATCCTGGTCTTTTATGTTCTTGATGTAATAATCGTTTTGTATCCTGTCTTTGTCTGTTGTAGTAGTTGTTTCATGTATCATGTCATTGTGAGATGTGAAACTGTTTTATGTATTATGCACTTAGCAAAGTATAAGAAGCAGGGACTGTCCACTGCTCGGAGAGAATTACTTACGAGACGCTGCACTCTGTGTCTTGTTATTGCATCAAGTCCGTGAGGGTCTCCGAAAACAAACCTGACACAACGACTCGGAATGTTCCGCGGCAACGAGGCCAGGCCCATACGTCACAACACCGGG
Source organism: Stegostoma tigrinum (assembly GCF_030684315.1). Classification (NCBI taxonomy): domain Eukaryota; kingdom Metazoa; phylum Chordata; class Chondrichthyes; order Orectolobiformes; family Stegostomatidae; genus Stegostoma; species Stegostoma tigrinum. Next base: position 29,153 of record NC_081364.1, read on the forward strand.
GACAGGTAGAACCTCAGTAAGTAGTGACACTTGGTGTTTGCGTACTGAGGATCTACGCACAGCTTGACGCAGCCGCACACAAAGGTAGCCATCAGGGCGAGGGTGGCGTTCGGCACGTCCTTTCCCCCGTTTTCCAGGTCTTTGTACAGCGTCCCTGCAGACCCGGTCCATCCTCGACTCCTAAATGAAGGGGAAGATGGCCCGGGTGACCGCAGCGGCGCAGGTCCGGGGAATAGGCCAGGCCTGCGCCACATACAACAGTACCGAAAGCCCCTCGCACCTGACAACCAGGGTTTTACCCGCGACGGAGGGGGACCGGAGCGTCCACCTGCCCGGCTTCTGCCTCAGTTTGGCGATACGTTCCTCCCAAGTCTTAGCGCACGCCCCAGCTCCACCGAACCAAACACCCAGCACCTTCAGGTAGTCTGTCGTGACGGTGAAGGGGATGAAGGAGCGGTCGTCCCAGTTCCCGAAGAATATGGCCTCGCTCTTGCCCCTATTGACTTTAGCACCCGAGGCCAGTTCAATCTGGCCACAGATGTCAAACAGCCTTCTCACCGACCGGCGATCGGCGCAGAAGACGGCAACGTCGTCCATGTACAGGGAGGTCTTGACCTGCAGGCCTCACCTCCTTCCTGATGGATGCGGCGAAGGGCTCCATACAGCACACGAACAAGGCAGGAGAGAGCGGGCAGCCCTGCCTGACTCCAGATCTGACAGGAAAACTGTCCGATTTCCACCCGTTGATCGAGACTGCGCTAACGATGTTGGTGTAGAGCAGCCGGATCCAATTGCGGATGCCCTCCCCGAACCCTAATTTGGAGAGGACGTCCCTCATGTAAACATGAGAGACCCCGTCGAAGGCCTGCTCCTGGTCCAGGCTGACGACCACCCTCCTGTCCTGCACGTAGGCGATCGCGTCCCTGATGAGCGCGAGGCTCTCAGCGATCTTCCTGCCTGGCACAGCACAGGTTTGGCCAGGGTGAATCACCGACTCAGGGCAGACCTGACCCAGTTGGCTATGACCTTGGCCAGGATTTTGTAGTACACGTTCAAGAATGAAATGGGACGCCAATTCTTAATTTCTTCCCTCTCCCCCTTCTTCTTGTAAACGAGGGCGATGATGCCCTTCCTCATGGGCTTACACATTTCCCCTGCCCGAAGTGCACTGTCATACACCTCCAGCAGGTCCTGGCCGATCAGGTCCCACAGAGCGGCATACAGCTCGACCGGTAAGCCGTCGCTCCCGCGAGTCTTATTCCTCTCAAAGGACTTGAGGGCTCTGGTCAGCTCGTCCAGGGATATCGGCTAATCCAGCCACTCCCTCGTGCCGTCGTCTGAGACCTCCGTGATAGACGACAGGAACGACTCGGAGGCCGTGCTGTCCGTGGGCTTCGCGTCATACAGTCTGGCATAAAAGGCCATGCTGATCCTCAAAACGTCGGGCCGAGACGACGTCACCGAGCCGTCGTCCTCCTTCAGCCAGCTAAGCACAGAGCTCTCTTTGTGCACCTTCTGAAAGAAGAAACACGAGCACGTCTCGTCCCGCTCCACGGAGCGGACCCTGGACCGGAAGATTATCCGGGAGGCCTCCGCGGCGAAGAGCGAGGCTCGCTGGCCCCTCACCTCGCGGAGGTCCTCCGTCACATCGACCCCCATCGACTGCAGAAGGAGCAGGTTCTGCAATCTTTTCTGGAGTTGCGACAGCTTTCCCCGCCTCTCTCTCGCCTTCCGAACACCCTTGAGGACAAAGGACCTCTTGACGTTCTCCTTCACCGTCTCGCACCAGTCGCCCGGAGACTCAAAGAGGGGTTTCACGGTTCTCCAACCGGCGTACTCCCTCTTGAGCTCCTCGACGTTCCCTGGGGTCAACAGAGTCGTGTTGAGCTTCCACGTCCCCTTGCCGGCTTGCCGGTCGTCCTGTAAGTGACAGTCGGCCAGCAGGAGGCGGTGGTCAGAGAAGAACACCGGCTCGACGCCGGTGGACCTGACCGAGAACGCTCACGACACAAACAGGAAGTCTATCCCTGAGCGGATAGACCCGCCTGGCCGCGACCAGGTGTATCTCCGCTGCGCTCCAGCTGCAGGGGTGCTGATGACGTCGAGCAGCTTGGCGTCCTTCACCGTGTCCATCAGGAATCTGGACGTGACGTCCAGTTTACTCTCCCTGCCCGCTGTCCCCACGCCGGATCTTCCGTCTGCATTGTTGACGCAGTTGAAGTCTCCGCCTAGGATGACTGGCGCGGACGCAGCCAGCAGGGGTGGAAGCTTTGGAGAGGGTTCAGAGGAGGTTTACCAGGATGCCGCCTGGACTGGAGGGCTTATCTTATGAAGAGAGGTTGACTGAGCACCATGCTAGGTAACATCCTCAGTGGATGAAGCGTTGTTGTTCTCCACCGCTGGGAATTTATGCTGCCTGGTCCGTTACGGTGCCTGAGGTGTTTGCACATTCTCCCGTGTCTATGTGGGCTACTGCCAGGTGATGTTTTTTTCTCCCTACAGTCCAAAGAAGCGCGGATTAGGTGGATTGGCCATTGTGTCTAGGGATGTGTAGGCCAGGTGGATGCAACGATGGTTACAGGGAGAGAGTGGGATGCTAAGATAATAAAATGTGAGGCTGGATGAACACAGCAGGCCAAGCAGCATCTCAGGAGCACAAAAGCTGACGTTTCGGGCCTAGATGAAGGGTCTAGGCCCGAAACGTCAGCTTTTGTGCTCCTGAGATGCTGCTTGGCCTGCTGTGTTCATCCAGCCTCACATTTTATTATCTTGGAATTCTCCAGCATCTGCAGTTCCCATTATCTCTGAGAGTGGGATGCTGTTCAGAGGGTCGTGGCAGAATCAGTTCGCTTAATTGGCTGCACTGCAGGGATTTCTGTCCAAGTGTCACATTTCAATGAGGTGGTGTCCTAGGCGTGAGCATCTTCGGCGAGTGGTTCGAATATGCAGTGCACTGCCTGAGAGGGTGCTGGAGGCAGATTGAATTGTGGCTTTCGTAAGAGAGTTAGGTAACGATCTGAAGAGAGAACATTTGCGGCAGGGCGAGCGGGAGTAGGGAAGTTGCTCGCGCAGAGAGCTGATGCAGGCACGGCAGGCTGGCTGTATCATTCATATCAAAAACGAAAGCGCTGCGGATGTTGTAAATCAGGAACAGAACAGAAATTGCTGGAAGAGCTCAGCAGGCATGGCAGCATCTGTGAAGGAAAAAAAACAATGAGCGTTTCGGGTCCAGTGACCCTTTGTCAGAACTGGTTCTTTGATTGAATGTCTCATTCTATGCGTGCAGCTGTGCACAGTTGGTTGTTGCCTTGTCACTGACGCCCTGCCAGACACGTGATAAGCGACGTTGGCTCAGTCCTGTTCCATCTGATTGGAGAAATACCAATGATCTACATGACTATGAAGCAGCGATTTACTGACAACGGCGGTGGGGGGCCGGGAAGCAACTGCTGTAAAGTGATCTTGGCTGTAGTTAGAAATCCCGGAAGGACTGCGGGAATAGTAGACTGTCAGCAGTGAAGTACAAGTCTTTGAAAATAATCAAGCTGGTTGAAAAGACGGAGGACAAACAGGACTTGACGCAGTCCACGATAGTATAGTTATCGCTTCTCGACCTTTTGGCTAAGATCAAGTGTAGTATCTGTTCTTATCAGTTTAATATCTGATACGTCCCTTATTTGGGGACCATATATTAAATTGATTTTTGGAGCAGGGAGATGGAATAGGGGCTTGCTCCGTCCACTCCATGCATCGACCTGGTATTGCAGTACTTCCAGGAACGGTGCACCCCTCATTTACAAGTCTAAAAACAGAGTGTTGTCTTCAGGTGTACATAGCACGTCCAGGAGTGTTCCGCTCAGACTAATTGATACGGACGCGCGCGACCCCTTCCCCCACCCCCCCGCAGTCGGGAAAGAGAGCGCGGTCAGCAGTCCTGCAGCAGCTTCTATTCCTACTGGCTATGTCCACGCTGCTCGTTCTGGTGGAGGAGGCGGCCACCACCGAGTCAGGGCAGTGGAAAACCGTCACAGCAAATACTAGGAAAAGAAAGCCCCGTCAAGCCTTCACACCGCGACAACGCAACAGGAAGAGGCAGCTGCAGGACGCCTACAGAAGCTCCTCCCAAGAAGCGGATTCTCAGAGGGAGGGCCATCAAAGGAGGAGGATCAAGGTCACCAGGGAGAAGAAGGAGAGGAGCAGGCCCCCTACCCGAAAGCCGTGGATGTCGGGAGCGCCCTGCCAACACTCAGCCCTCCAACGCCGGGAATCTGGAGGGACCCCCTACCCGAAAGCCGTGGATGTCGGGAGCGCCCTGCCAACACTCAGAGCCTCCAACGCCGGGGATCTGGAGGGTCGGTCCACACCACGGCTCCGGGCGACCGGGAGCACCGAAGCTTCATGTCAGGAACAGGGAACAGCAGGACCCGCAGCCCGATGTGCCCAGTTGCGTCCTAAGCCCGGCGACTCCACACGGTGAAAGTGACCCTGACGGTTAGGTCAGCCCGGGGAGCGTCCAGGTGTTCGCCCGTACAGCGGGGATGCAGGGACTGTCACAGGGACCGGATCTTGGGGTGAATGGACTCGGACTAAGTACTGCGGTTACTGCTCGCAATCAGGGTACGAATCGCGAACGTTAACGTGCGGAGCATCAAGTCTACAGCTCGATGTATCTCCACGTTGGCCTACCTGATCGCCATTAAGGCAGACTCCCTGTTTCTGCAGCAGTGCTGGATACTGCACCTCGGCAGGTACGGGAAATGGTCGGGCGCCTGGACCCGTGGGCCTTCAGTCTGGTCGGGTGGGTAACGACTGTCGCTCCTTGGGCCTGGCTATTTTGCTGCGGGGGTGCAACTTCACCATCTCCCAAGTTCAGGAGGTGGTTGGGGGGTGGGGGGGGGGCGCCTCTTAGTGGCTGACGTCACCTACAGGAACGTTCCCCTGAGGCTGATCAACGTGTACACTCCAGCGGTACGGAGTGAGCGGTTGGCCGTCCTGCAGCGGCTTCCACCCCTGCTGGCTGCGTCCGCGCCAGTCATCCTAGGCGGAGACTTCAACTGCGTCAACAATGCAGACGGAAGATCCGGCGTGGGGACAGCGGGCAGGGAGAGTAAACTGGACGTCACGTCCAGATTCCTGATGGACACGGTGAAGGACGCCAAGCTGCTCGACGTCATCAGCACCCCTGCAGCTGGAGCGCAGCGGAGATACACCTGGTCGCGGCCAGGCGGGTCTATCCGCTCAGGGATAGACTTCCTGTTTGTGTCGTGAGCGTTCTCGGTCAGGTCCACCGGCGTCGAGCCGGTGTTCTTCTCTGACCACCGCCTCCTGCTGGCCGACTGTCACTTACAGGACGACCGGCAAGCCGGCAAGGGGACGTGGAAGCTCAACACGACTCTGTTGACCCCAGGGAACGTCGAGGAGCTCAAGAGGGAGTACGCCGGTTGGAGAACCGTGAAACCCCTCTTTGAGTCTCCGGGCGACTGGTGCGAGACGGTGAAGGAGAACGTCAAGAGGTCCTTTGTCCTCAAGGGTGTTCGGAAGGCGAGAGAGAGGCGGGGAAAGCTGTCGCAACTCCAGAAAAGATTGCAGAACCTGCTCCTTCTGCAGTCGATGGGGGTCGATGTGACGGAGGACCTCCGCGAGGTGAGGGGCCAGCGAGCCTCGCTCTTCGCCGCGGAGGCCTCCCGGATAATCTTCCGGTCCAGGGTCCGCTCCGTGGAGCGGGACGAGACGTGCTCGTGTTTCTTCTTTCAGAAGGTGCACAAAGAGAGCTCTGTGCTTAGCTGGCTGAAGGAGGACGACGGCTCGGTGACGTCGTCTCGGCCCGACGTTTTGAGGATCAGCATGGCCTTTTATGCCAGACTGTATGACGCGAAGCCCACGGACAGCACGGCCTCCGAGTCGTTCCTGTCGTCTATCACGGAGGTCTCAGACGACGGCACGAGGGAGTGGCTGGATTAGCCGATATCCCTGGACGAGCTGACCAGAGCCCTCAAGTCCTTTGAGAGGAATAAGACTCGCGGGAGCGACGGCTTACCGGTCGAGCTGTATGCCGCTCTGTGGGACCTGATCGGCCAGGACCTGCTGGAGGTGTATGACAGTGCACTTCGGGCAGGGGAAATGTGTAAGCCCATGAGGAAGGGCATCATCGCCCTCGTTTACAAGAAGAAGGGGGAGAGGGAAGAAATTAAGAATTGGCGTCCCATTTCATTCTTGAACGTGTACTACAAAATCCTGGCCAAGGTCATAGCCAACTGGGTCAGGTCTGCCCTGAGTCGGTGATTCACCCTGGCCAAACCTGTGCTGTGCCAGGCAGGAAGATCGCTGAGAGCCTCGCGCTCATCAGGGACGCGATCGCCTACGTGCAGGACAGGAGGGTGGTCGTCAGCCTGGACCAGGAGCAGGCCTTCGACGGGGTCTCTCATGTTTACATGAGGGACGTCCTCTCCAAATTAGGGTTCGGGGAGGGCATCCGCAATTGGATCCGGCTGCTCTACACCAACATCGTTAGCGCAGTCTCGATCAACGGGTGGAAATCGGACAGTTTTCCTGTCAGATCTGGAGTCAGGCAGGGCTGCCCGCTCTCTCCTGCCTTGTTCGTGTGCTGTATGGAGCCCTTCGCCGCATCCATCAGGAAGGAGGTGAGGCCTGCAGGTCAAGACCTCCCTGTACATGGACGACGTTGCCGTCTTCTGCGCCGATCGCCGGTCGGTGAGAAGGCTGTTTGACATCTGTGGCCAGATTGAACTGGCCTCGGGTGCTAAAGTCAATAGGGGCAAGAGCGAGGCCATATTCTTCGGGAACTGGGACGACCGCTCCTTCATCCCCTTCACCGTCACGACAGACTACCTGAAGGTGCTGGGTGTTTGGTTCGGTGGAGCTGGGGCGTGCGCTAAGACTTGGGAGGAACGTATCGCCAAACTGAGGCAGAAGCCGGGCAGGTGGACGCTCCGGTCCCCCTCCGTCGCGGGTAAAACCCTGGTTGTCAGGTGCGAGGGGCTTTCGGTACTGTTGTATGTGGCGCAGGCCTGGCCTATTCCCCGGACCTGCGCCGCTGCGGTCACCCGGGCCATCTTCCCCTTCATTTAGGAGTCGAGGATGGACCGGGTCTGCAGGGACGCTGTACAAAGACCTGGAAAACGGGGGAAAGGACGTGCCGAACGCCACCCTCGCCCTGATGGCTACCTTTGTGTGCGGCTGCGTCAAGCTGTGCGTAGATCCTCAGTACGCAAACACCAAGTGTCACTACTTACTGAGGTTCTACCTGTCCCCGGTGTTGTGACGTATGGGCCTGGCCTCGTTGCCGCGGAACATTCCGAGTCGTTGTGTCAGGTTTGTTTTCGGAGACCCTCACGGACTTGATGCAATAACAAGACACAGAGTGCAGCGTCTCGTAAGTAATTCTCTCCGAGCAGTGGACAGTCCCTGCTTCTTATACTTTGCTAAGTGCATAATACATAAAACAGTTTCACATCTCACAATGACATGATACATGAAACAACTACTACAACAGACAAAGACAGGATACAAAACGATTATTACATCAAGAACATAAAAGACCAGGATACAGTATCTCTGATGAAGGGTCTAGGCCCGAAACGTCAGCTTTTGTGCTCCTGAGATGCTGCTGGGCCTGCTGTGTTCATCCAGCTCCACACTTTATTATCTTGGATTCTCCAGCATCTGCAGTTCCCATTATCACAGGATATAGTATGGATTGTTCGTGAAGTGACTGCTCATGACAGGGGGCGATTTCAAGTTGTTAACGTGACAGAATGTAATTTCAAGTTGCCGACGTGTCTGGCTTGAACAAGGTCAGTGCCCTGGCCCCTTTGTCAGAGACAGAAGTTAAATCCTTCAGGAGCCACACACCTTTACAAACGTTCCTCACTTAACCTTACTTGAAACAGTTTCCACATGCCCCCTGTGCAGGAAGATAAAGATTTGCACAGTTTAGCTCCAATTCTATTCAGACAGGAAGCTTAAGGCAGTGTCTGCTTGCCGATGTGTAGGAAGATAAGGAGTTACAAAGTTTTACACCTAATTCTAGTTGGGCAGGAAGTTTTAAGGCTGTGTCTGCATACCTATGTGTAGGCAGATAAAGCACGTTAATTTATAGAAGTATAGAAATCAGTGGGATGCTATCCCAATAACATCTCATTCCCTCCTTTTATCATTTCATGATAACCTATATCGGGGCCGAGAAGGGAGCTGCCAGCTTGTCAAATGCAAATCTGCAGCACGGGTTCAGGCATGCCATAAATGTACAGCAGACAGCTATGATAACTACTAGAACTAACCCATGTAGCAGGTATGAGCCCCAAGAACCGCCCATAAGCCAACCTAACAAGGCCTCCCCAGTTCGCGGACCCTGTCTGTACTGTTCCAACTGCCCCTGTATGGCTTGAATAGCCTGGGTAATGTTATAGGACTCGCCGGTGACACAGGGGTGACGCACTTGTCCCCTATAATAGTGCATACTCCTCCTCGCTGAGCCAGTTGATAGTCCACTGCGTGCCGGGTTTGCTGAGCACAGAGCCGAAGTTCGGCTAATTCTTGGTTGACTACCTCCAATGCCGTCATTGTGCTGTGTCCCAGGGCAGTGAGTCCACATACAAGGTAATTTCGATTTAATTTTTTTTTGTTTTGCGGCCACCACCGTGGGGAGCCTCCCAAGCTGACAGTTCCCAGGAAGCCGTATCCTAAGGAAGAGCCCAAGTCAATTGGGTTCTACCATGCAGCGCAAAACTCCCAGCTCAGGAAGCGTGTGACAATTTGCCATTGCGTTCGTGCTTGTTGGGGACAAGGGACTGTGAGGGGGTGCCAATGGTCCCAACAGTAGACAGCACCGGCAGAGTTGGAGTGGCAGTTGTGAAGGAGGAAAGCGAATCCCTTTTTAGCCCGGTAGCAGGTAATAGATTCACGTATTTCTTGATAGCTATGCCAGGAGGACTGAGTCTTATATGGATGGAAGTTTGCGGAGCTAAATGGAAATAACCCGTAGTCTGTTTCTACATGGGTGCCATTGCAATCCCCACAAGTCCACTGTATGCCCGGGGTCACAGTTATTGGCTTAGATTCTAAGCAGGGGCAGTTCAACAGTCCTCCTCTAGTAGTGCAAGTTCTCTTTTACGCACCGATGGGGCCAGGAAACATTATGGGGGTGATTAGTGACTGGAGCATGCACACAACAAGCCACAGTTCCATTAAAACAAAACTAGCTGTTGGGATTTGTACAGTTAGCCCCTTCCTTCCCATGTCTAGGTCTAGTGTCCCCACAATTAGAGGGGCTATTATCTACCAATTCCACACACTTACCCTGCACACCCCTCTCCCCTCGGCAAGGTTTACCAGAATACTCTACCTCATAAAGCTGACTAGGGTTCCAGGCTGGTGTTGCCACAAATCACGCTTCTACAGACCGTGCTAGCGGGTAACACGCTGTCTGATTCCCGTGCAGCTGGATGTGTGTTCTATAAAACAGATTGTCCTGCCGGCCATGCATGGGCAGAATAATACTCAGTCCAATGGTTAATTGCCAGCTGATGAGGAAATCCAAGCTCTCTGATGAAGGGCCTAGGCCCGAAACGTCAGTTTTTGAGCTCCTGAGATGCTGTTTGGCCTGCTGTGTTCATCCAGCTTCACACTTTGTTATCTTGGATTCTCCAGCATCTGCAGTTCCCATTATCTCTGAGGAAATCCATCATTTGCAGTCACTTAGGTGGATCCAGCGATTCTGTCCTTTAAGACCTGTCAGAGTCTGAAGAAGCACTTGATACGGTCCTTTCCACCTTGGTCCAAGCTTGGGACGATCCCGGTCCCGGACAAGTACAAAATCTCTGATCTGCGGCCACGAAGACCAATCCTGAATCTTGAGGTCTTGGTCCGGTGTCGGCGGAGGCGGTCCAAAGGCGCACCACCTGTGAATGGAGAAACTTTAAAGATGATGTTAGTTGCCGGAAGTACCTTTGCATTTCTTCTCCCATCACGTTTAGGTCAATTTGGTTGTGTGGGCTGGTATTGGCATCCCGTGGTGTTCTGCTGGGTCAGCCATAGACTATTTCTGCTGCTGAGAGCCCAGTAGTAGAGTGGGGTGTTATTCGTATGTGATACAAGGCTAGTGGAAAATCTTTAACCAATTAAGGCTGGTCTCTAATGTTTGCACGTGGTACAAGGCTGGGGGCAAAACCTTTAATTAGTTAAGGCCGGTCTCTTATCAACTTGGTCAATTTCGCTTTGTGTTCTGTTAGCTCTTTCCACTATCCCTGCCGCCCGGGGCTGGTAGGCACAGTGGAATTGCTGCTGGATGCGGAACGCCTCACACAGTTCCTTATTAATCTTTCTCACAAAGTGAGGACCATTGTCTGAACTAATTTGTCGAGGCACTCCAAACCTCGGTATTATTTCCGTTAATAATAGTTTTACTACGGATGAGGCTTTGTTGTTTGTCATTGGGAAAGCCTCTGTCCACCTACTGAATACATCTACAATGACAAGACAATATTTATAACAGTTTACATGCGGTAATTCAATAAAATGTAGCTGAGTGCATTCAAACGGTCCACCTGGCAAGGGTGTTTTTCCCGATGAGCATCTCACCCCATGACCAACAAGATGCTGTACGAGACCGGGCTGCCTCAGCCAGTCTTGGGTGTCACCAGGTACGGAGCATAATACCACTGATTCCCTCCTTGCCAAGGTGGGTGTCAGAATGCAGACAGTCCACAAACATAGGTAACAAAGTATCAGGTACACACACTCAGCCGACTGGGGCGACCCAAAGGCCATCGGACGCAGATTGTGAGCATCCATGCGCCTTCCAAATATTCTCATCAGAAGCAGGGGCGGCATCTGTGAAGGAAAAAAACAATGAACGTTTCGGGTCCAGTGACCCTTTGTCAGAACTGGTTCTTTGATTGAATGTCTCATTCTATGCGTGCAGCTGTGCACAGTTGGTTGCTGCCTTGTCACTGACGCCCTGCCAGACACGTGATAAGTGACGTTGGCTCAGTCCTGTTCCATCTGATTGGTGAAATACCAATGATCTACATGACTATGAAGCAGCGATTTACTGACAACGGCGGTGGGGGGCCGGGAAGCAACTGCTGTAAAGTGATCTTGGCTGTAGTTAGAAATCCCGGAAGGACTGCGGGAATAGTGAACTGTCAGCAGTGAAGTACAAGTCTTTGAAAATAATCAAGCTGGTTGAAAAGACGGAGGACAAACAGGACTTGACGCAGTCCGCGATATTGTAGTTATCGCTTCTCGGCCTTTTGGCTAAGATCAAGTGTAGTATCTGTTCTTATCAGTTTAATATCTGATATGTCCCTTATCTGGGGACCATATATTAAATTGATTTTTGGAGCAGGGAGATGGAATAGGGGCTTGCTCTGTCCACTCCATGCATCGACCTGGTATTGCAGTACTTCCAAGAACGGTGCACCCCTCATTTGCAAGTCTAAGAACAGAATGTTATTTTCAGGTATACATACATCCATGTCCTTTTCAGAAGCAGGGGCGTTTCCCCCTGTAAGTGCTGAACAGTGACTATGTCTGGCATACCCGTCTTGTCTGAAGGCGTGCGATTTGCCGCCTGCTTGTTCATAGAGGGTATAACAAAAATTTGGTCTGCAGCAGCCTGTTTCAGCACGAGTGTTGCCCTGAGTAACTATACAATTATCGGAGGCACGGGCAGCACATTTGATAATAGCCGTTCGTTTAGGGAGGAGGATTGCCTGCAGAAGGTTTTAAATAAATAATTAATAAAATGCAGAGAGAGTCTGGGAACAAGGGGTTAAATCCCTGAGCTACAGCGTCCAGGCGAGTGGAGTATTAGGCAACCGGTCATTATAATTCAAGTTTAAGGGGCCTACTGGAAACCTGTCAGTTTCAGTATGACGTATGCGTGTGTGTAAGTGATGTAGTGGATTGCGACAGGTACGTCCTTGATATCTGAAGAATGGCAGCACATACACAAGGGCAAGAAACAGGAACGTGGGGTTGAAACCACAATGAGATCAGCCATGATCTTAGTGAGTGGCAGAGCACATTTGCAAGGCTGAACAGCCTACTCCTGCTGTAAGTCCTTTGTTCACTATTGAGCAATAGCAGGGCGGGGGTGGGGGAGGTGTCAGTGAAGGCCTGTAACACAATCACTGCCGTAACAGAGCTGTACGGTACAAAGGAAAGTAATCAATTCAACAGCTGACAGATCAGACACACGCAGTAGAAATGCTACAGCACATAGTGGGGGTTCAGGATTGGCTGGCTTTAATCACGTGGCTTCATTGTAGCCCTGGTGTATGCAGAAGCAGCAGACGAGAGTAGGATGACTGTCCGCTTACAGGCAGTAAACAGTGAACACTGGGATGGGGCAGGGGATTGGGTTCAGAATAGGAGCATTCTCTCCCTCATCTTGTGGACTTAAAGGGAGCACCAAGGAGCGTAGACTGACCCATGGCAGCGATGGCGCTAGTGGTGGTGAGGCAGATCAACACACGTGGTAGGACAGCTTCAATACCCACTCTACATGATGATTGCTATCAGTTAGGAGGAAGGGCAACAGGGTGAAGAACACAGGAGGAATCTCTGCTCTGTGTCATGCCTCATTTGCACAGTGTCACAATATCCCATTTGCCAAACTGAACCAGGGAGGCAGTATGGGCACTAACATTGCTACGGTGTCCTGAACTTAGAGAGAGAGGCAGGAAGGGGAAAGAAAACTCTAGTTAGTTTAAAAAATTACCATGTGTGTGTACATCACCAGTCAACAACTAGTCAAGAATTATAGTGTAAATTGACCGAATTATACATGCTAAAAAATTAACCAAATTTACCACACACAAAAATCAGAAATTCTTTAAAAAAGGAGCTAATGTTTCGTGTCCAACGACCCTTCCTCAGAACTGGAATGGATGATGGACCCTAGGACCCAGCGGAGCCACAGCTGTGGGAGAAACCGCAGCCGGCAGTTTCAAGAGGTATTAGTTACCTGGGTAAGTGGTTGTGAATTTCAAAACAATGGCGCGTGCCGTTGATGGAACGGCGCACCCCTGCCTTAAAGCAGGGAGCGGGGGGCGGTGGCGGAATTTCATGGTGCTGGATGTCTCGAATGGTTTCTGGTCTATCCCGGTTCGGCAGTACAAATTCGCATTTACTTTAAAAGGACAACAGTACACGTGGAGTTGTCTGCCACAGGGTTTCCATAATAGCCCCAGCATTTTCCACCAGCGTATGGCAGACTGTTTAAAAGATTTCAGTGAGCCACACAGGCTTGTACAGCATTCTACTTGCATTCCCACTGGTCTGCCCTCCGCGTGCGACTGCTGCAAAAAATCACAGCAAAAGCTGGAGGAGCAACATCTCATCTTCGTACTGAGCACTTTGCTTCCGCACTTGGTAACACCTTCAGATTGTGACCCTACTCTCATTCCTTCCTTTTAGCTTTAGTTGTTGCATTCTCCATCACCATGTCCTTTCTCCCCTCCACCCATTCCCACGGGATTATTGGTTTCCTTCCCCCGCCCCAGTTTGGCAGTTGGACACTGCGTGGTCTGGCATTTTCACATTCCAACCACTGAATCTGCACTATCAGCAACCTTTCTCCCCCAGCACTCCAAACCCCCACATAATTGCATAAATACTGCCCCCTTCACACCACACGTCAGCTTGAGTCATCAAGACTCAAATGTTAGCTTGCTCTCTCTCCACGGATGTCGCCTGACCTGCTGTGATTTCCCGCATTTTCTGTTTTCAGGCAAGAGCATGACAGAAAGCAAGAGAAGTCTGGATTAAAGTGCTTTCATTTCAATGCAATAGGTCTGACAGGTGAGGCAAATTCAGGGCATGGATGGGTACATGCGACTAGGATATAATAACTGTTACGGGAATATGGCTGGTGGGAGGGACAGGGCTGGCAGCTCAATGTTCTGGGATATAGCTGCTATAGAAAGGATAGAAGGAGAAGCAAGAGCAGAAGGGGGACTTGTGTTTTTGATTAGGGAGAACATCACAGCAGCACTGAGAAGACAGTCTTGAGGATTCATCCACTGAGTATATATTGGTATATAGAATAATACGGCGCAGAACAGGCCCTTCGGCCCTCAATGTTGCGCCAACCTGTGAACTAAAGTTAAAGTCTCCCATAATGGCCGCCCTGTTCCTTTCACTCCTGCCCAGAATCGTTCTGCCAATCCTCTCTTCCACATCCCTGGAACTTTGCGGAGGCCTATAAAAAACTCCCAGCAGCGTGACCTCTCCTGTCCTGTTTCTGACCTCAGCCCATACCTCCACAGTAGATGAGTCCGCGTTGAAAGTTCTTTCAGCCACCGTTATACTGTCCTTGACTAACAAAGCCAACCGAGAAATTAAAAAAGGGAGATCACTTTGATAACATTGTTCTGTCTGCTCCTAAATATGTAAGGAGATCACTGATAGCTGCAAGAATATCAGGTTTGTAACCTTGTGGAATTCCCTACCACAGAAAGTTGTTGGCGCCAGTTCATTAGATATACTGAGAATGGAGCTGGACATGGCCCCTGGAGCTAAAGGCATCAAGAGGTATGGAAGACAAAGAGGGAGTGGGAGACTGAAAATCAGCCATGATCACGCTGGATGAGTCATAGAGGCCCAAAAGGGGCAAATGGCCTACTCCTGCAGTTATTTTCTACGGTTGCAATAGTACAGCATTTTAGTTTCTTAACATCACAGGGGCTGCCATAGCGCTAAGGGCTTGGATGGAGAGAAATTTGTTAAGTGTGTTCAGGGACAATCTTTCATGCATTATATACATGGCCCTACTGCAGGGCAAAACTTGACCTCCTGTTGGAAACTAAGGCAGGGCAAGTGACTGCGGTGTCAGCGAGGGAGCACTTTAGGATTAGTGACCATAATTCCACTAGTTTCTAAATAGCTATGGAAAAGGTTAGGTCTGGTCCACAAGTTAAAGTTCGAAACAGGGGTAAGGCCAATTTTGATGATCTAAGACAAGAACCTTCAAAATTTGATTGGGAGGGGGTTTTCTGTTTGCAGGCAAAGGCACGTCTGGTAGATGGGAGGCCTTCAAAAGTGAGTTAACGAGGGTCCAGTGCCAGCATGTTCATCTTGGAATGAAGGGTAATGCTGGCACTATTAGCGAACCCTGGACAGAGTTGGAGGCACGAGCCAAGAAAAACCAGGCATATGACATGCCGTAGGCACCTGGCATCAAGTGAATTCCTTGGAGGTGTATATAGAGGATGTCAGAATACACGCGAGAGGATACCGGAGGGCAGTCTGGGCCCTAGGTTATTTAGTTGAATTAATTAGGTTATTTGGCAATACGGCGAGGTCTTGATCATACGAGCCAGTGGGCTGAAGAATGGCAGTTGAAGTTTAATTGAGATAAAGCATGGTGTTATGTTTTGATCGGTCAAACCAGGGCAGGACTTGTACAGTCAATGGCAGGGCATGAGACAGTGTTAGAGAACAAAGATCTAGGGGTACAAGTTCATAGCTCCTTGAAAGTGGAATCACAGGTTGACAGGGTAGTGAAGAAGGAATACTTGATTTCATCGGTCAAAGCACTGAGTGTAGGAGTTGGGATGTCTCGTTTCAGCTGTAAAAGACGCTGGTATGGCTTCATTTGGACTGCTGGGTGCACTTCTTGTCACCTTACTGTAGAAAGGATCTAAATAGAGAGTGCAGTGAAAAAGCTACTAGGATACGACCTGGGATGGAAGGTTTGAGTGAGGAGGAGCGCCGAGGACTTACTTCCCTGGGGCGCAGGAAACTGAGGGGTGACCCGATAGTGATCCATAAAATCATGAGAAGCACAGGTGAGGCAGACTGCAAAAAGCTTTCCCCAAGGGAGGGTGAGGGTTACTAGGGTCATGGCCTTCAGTTGTGGTGATTCTATTAGCCTGAGTCAACATGCCATCATGCGGTTGCATTGGCGTTGGTGTGGTAGGCCAGTGTGGGACTCTTGGCAACAGAGTTGCGATGGTCCCAGTGCACGACTGCTGGAATGGACTGTGATGTGGGGGCATTGCTGGGCCTGGAGCCTATTGTGGACACCCCCCCAACCCACCACCAATGTCATGAAAAAGGCAAATAGCTCAGGTAATTATCAGCCAGTGAACCTGGCATCAAATAGTGAGGAAGCTGTTGGAGAAGATATTGAGACACACGATTTATTGACATTTGGAAGCGTATGGACGTGTTAATCACAAACAGCTTGGCTTAATGCAGGGAAGGTCATGCCTCACAAACTTGATTGAGTTTTTCCAGAACGTGACAAGATTGATTGAGGGAAGGGCAGTGCATATTGTCTACGTGGACTTTAGTAAGGCATTTCATAAAGTGCCTCACGGCAGGCTGGTACAAAAAGGTAAAGTATCTTGGGATCCACGATGAGGTGGCTAGATTTATACCGAAGTGGCTTGGTCATAAAAAAGACAGTAGCGGTAAAAGGGTGCTTTTTCAGAATGGAGATCAGTAACTAGTGGTATTGAACAAAGAACAAAGAAGCCTACAGCACAAGAACAGGCCCTTCGGCCCTCCAAGCCTGCGCCAATCAAGATCCTCTGTCTAAACTGTCATCTATTTTCTAACGGTCTGTGTCCATTTGCTCCCTGCCCATCCATGTACCTGTCCAAATATATCTTAAAAGACGCTGACGTGTCTGCGTCTACCATCTGCGTCTGGCATTCTGCAGGGATCAGTGCTGGGACCTTTAAATCTTCTGACAGTACATTAGTAGTTAAACATAACCAGGAATAATGTTATTTTTGTCATTTTGAGAGTTCATTTAACAGTTTGTTATTAGTAGAGATGTATGTAATTAAGGGTGGTGCATGCTGCAACATTAGGCACAAACAACTTACTTTCTTTGCAGCCAGGTCGCAGCCTCGTGGATCCAGAGCCTCAGGGGTCGCAGCGGTCTTCGCGGCTGCCAAAATCCACTGACCCCTGGGGACAAGCAGGAGCCCTACAAGGGCCGCGGCGCAGGTACCGGAGCTCTTACTGGGCCATCAGGTAGAGGAGAGGAAGGTGCTTCCCTCACATTCCCAGGTTTTACCAGGTATGTGGGACGGGGGAACCCTTTGAGGGCTGGGTGACCCAGATACCCATTCTGAAGATGCCACACGCTTGCCCCATATTTACTCTTTTGGTAAAGAGAAAATGTGAAAACATGCAAAAATTAAAGAACAGTTTTGTCCCTCGTGTTATCAGACTTTTGAATGGTCCACTCATGGGAGTTGATCTTTCTCTGCACCTTCTCTGTAGCAGTAACACTATATTCTGCGTTCTGTTCTATTACCTTGATGGTAATATTTGAAGTATGGTTTGACTGCTGAGCACTCAAAATGATACTTTTCACCTGTACCTCTGCACATGGGACAACAATAAATCAAACCAAAAGAAGGAATGCCTTAGAGATATTGACAACAGGAGGCCCATTACAATTGGTCCCAGCTTACTTTGTTACTCACTAAAATCACGGCAAAATTAACAGGAGGCAATGGCCTAGTAGTATTATCACTGGACTGTTAATCCAGAGACCCAGATAACGTTCTGGGGATCCGGGTTTGAATCCCGCCATGGCAGATGGTGGAATTTGAATTCTATAAAAATATCTGGAATTAACAATCTAATGATGACCGTGAATCCATTGCTAATTGTCGGGAAAAATCCATCCAATTCACTAATGTCCTTTAGGGAAGGAAACTGCCATCCTTACTTGGTCTAGCCTACACGTGACTCCAGACCCACAGCACTGTGGCTGGCTCTTCACGGCCCTCTGGGCAATTAGGGATGGGCAATAAATGCTGCCTAGCCAGCGATGCCCTCATCCTGTGAATGAATCATAAAAAAGGCTTAGCTCTCATCAGTTTATAATTGCAGGAAGGGTAATTACGATTCAGTAGGGCAAGAAGTCGGTAACATAAATTGGGAACAGATGCTGTCAGGGAATATCACCACAGAAATGTGGAGATTGTTTAAGGAATGCGTACTGCATGTGCTCGATGTGTTTGTCCCTAGTAGGCAGAGAAGATGCGGTCGAGTGAGGGTGCCATGTTACTCGAGAGAGGTCGAACGCCTGCGTAAGAGGATGGAGGAGGCTTATGTAATGTTTAGGAAAAGAGGAATGGAAAAGGCTCTAGAGGATTACAAGTTAGCCAGGAAGGAGCTGAAGGAGAGCTTTAAGGGGGCATGAGAAAACCTCGGTGGATAGGATCAAGGAAAACTCCAGGGCTTTTTAAACGTATGTGCAGGACAAGAGAATGACCAGAGAAAGGGTACGGCTGATCAAGGATTGTAAAGGCATTGTGTGCACGGAGCCTAAAGTGATAGGTGAGGTCCTTAATGAATACTTTTCTTCATTATTCACAACTAAGAGGGACGTAGTTGTAGAGGAGGACATTGTGAAACAGGCAGGTGGGCTAGAGGAGGTTGATGTTAGTAAAGAAGATGTGCTAGGAATTCTGAGAAAGTCGAAGATAGACAATTCCCCAGGCCATAAATCCTATGGGAAGCGAGGGACGTGATCGCAGGGCCCTTGGCGATGATCTTTTTGCCCTCACAGTCCGTGGGTATAGTGCCGGAAGATTGGAAAGAGGCAAAAGTCATTCCTTTGCTCTAAAGAAAAATAAAAAGGGAACAGGGATAACCCCAGAAATTACAGGCCAGTTAGTCTCACGTCAGTGGTGGGCAAATTATTGGAAAGGGCTCTGAGAGACAGGATTTAAGATTGCTCAGAAAGGCACAGTTTGATTTGTGACAGTCCACATGGATTTGTGAGGGGTAGATCATGCCTCACGAACCTTATTGAATTCTTTGAAGAGGTAACCAAACACGTAGATGAAAGTGGAGCAGTGGATGTGGTACACATGGATTTACGTAAGGTGTTTGATAAGCTTCCCCATGGTAGGCTCATGCAGAAAGTAAGGAGGCATGGGATAAGGGGAAAATGTGGCAGATTGGATTCAGAATTGGCTGACCCTTAAAAGACAAAGGGTGGTAGTGAAATGTTATTGGGATAACATCCCATTGATTTCTATATTCAATGAACAGGAACGGGTTAAGCAAGAAAGGCTGGAAAGGGGAAGACGAGACAAGAAACGGGGATTAGAGCGGCAGGCCGTGTTGACAGAGAGAGAATAAAAAAATCGGAGGTACCTCCTGAGATACCTGGCGTGCCGATGTTGCTCCAAATTAATGATACATATGAGCAAGAGGAGGAGGACCAGGGAAGGCACCCCTCTGCCCTGTCAGGATCACTACCCCCTCCACAACCCTACCCGTCCTTGGCCAAGACTGCCATCAGTCCCAACAATTGCCCGTAGCCCTGTCACCACCACCGTACGCTGACCAAACCAAACCTCCTGCTATAGAATCTCCCAGCCCTTCAGTAATCAGCCCACATGAGTCTCCTGACAAATCTGCAGCTTGTGCAGACCTCATCTCCTGTCGTACTAGGTCCAAAACTAAATAGAAAAACAGGACACAGAATACAGAACAGACTGCTAGTGGACTAAGGGAGGGAGGGCAGGATTCTTTTAAAACTCACAGGAGAAGCCTGAAAAAACATTCTCAGGTACACCCATCCAGAACTCCCCGTATGTTAAAAACCTTCTCCAGGCAATCCTCCTCCCTAAACAATTGGCTATTATCAAATGCACTGCCCACGCCCCCGATGATTCTGTAGTTACTCAGGGCAACACTCGTGCTGACCAGGCTGCCGCAGATCAAACTTTTATTGTGCCCTCTATGAAGAAGCAGGCGATAAATCGCACGCCTCCTTTGGACAAGACGGGCATGCCAGATATAGTCACTGTTCAGCACTTACAGGGGGAACGCCCCTGCTTCTGAAAAGGATATTTGGAAGGTGCATGGATGCTCGCAATCTGCGTCCTATGGCCTTTGGGTCGCCCCAGTCGGCTGAGTGTGCGTACCTGATACTTTGTTACCTATGTTTGTGGACTGTCTGCATTCTGACACCCACCTTGGCAAGGAGGGAATCAGTGGTATTCTGCTCCGTACCTGGTGACACCCAAGACTGGCTGAGGCAGCCCGATCTTGTATAGCATCATGTTGGTCATGGGGTGAGATGCTCATCGGGAAAAACACCTTTGCCAAGTGGACCGTTTGAATGCATTCAGCTGCATTTTATTGAATTATCGCACGTAAACTCCAAATCAATGTGTTTGTTGTACAGATGAGGAAGGACACCACTTTGATTGGACAACACATCCATCCTAGGACAAGCCAAACAGAGACACGCACGAGAATTCCTAGAAGCATGGCATTCCAACCGGAACTCCATCAACAAACACATTGATTTGGAGCCAATCTACCATCCCCTGAGAAAAAGAACAGGAAATGACATCACCAACGCAGGAAATGACATCACCAACCCAAGGAAACCTCACCGGATAAAATAGAAAGCGGGACATAACACCAGCGCTTCATCGGAGGCTCGCTGATGATGTTACCTAGAATGGTGACGAAACGTCTGAAAACTAACCTTCCAGCTCAGCGAGCAAACTTACATCCAGAACTTGTGTCCATTTTCAATCCAGTCCCATTTTTCCTTTTGGGAACACTCACTCTGCGTTGTTTGCAGATCATGATTTGTTGTCCCAGTGTCGAGGTGGCAGGCATGTACTTGAGGCTCTTGGCAGGACTGATTGGAAGCAGCTCTTTTGGCTGCCTGATCTGCCAGGGCATTGCCCTCAGCTTCCACGGTGCTGTTTTTGGTATGTGCTTTACATTTTAATATGGCCACTTTCCTGGGTAGCTGGAGAGCTTCCAGCAGGCCCTTGACTTCAGGTCTGTTCCTGATGGGGACCCTGCAGCATTTAGGCGTGTGCGCTGCTTCCATCGCTGGCCAAAGTTGAGGGCAACTCCAAAAGCATAGCGGGGGTCTGTGTAGATGTCAGCAGATTGAAGCCTGCAAAGTAGCACAGGATCAGATAAGGCCCGTAACTCTGTTTACTGCGCTGCGGGGTAGGTTACCCAATGCTATGACAGTGTGGAGTGTTGAAACAGCCCATCCAGCTTTCCTTATACCCTTCTCCACAAACAAAGATCAGTGTAAAGGACGAGATCTGGGTTTTGTAGAGTTTCATCCATCATTTGGCTACTGTCTTCCGATTCCTGCGTGATGGCATTGCGGTCAGGGCCATTTTCCTCTTCTCATGTCAGTAAAGACGTGAGTGTGGCTGGGTTGACTGGACTTGCATGAATTACGTGTAGATTCAGGCTTCCAGGACAGCTGTTGACTGGTTCCACTGAGCAGGATTCACTTGTCATACTCTGTTCAGAGATAGCAAAGTGTGCACAGCATGTGGACATTTAGCCGTTAATTTCTGCTCCAATCCCAGACTTGCGGCAACTTCTACTGCCATACACGTAGCTTGTACTGCTCCGAAAACACCTCCCCCGTCCAAGGGCTACATTGTCCAAATTCCCAGAGTAGTATTCAACTGTGTTCCCCCATGTCCCTGGGCCAATACTGCTGTCATATATCCCTTCTTCTCATGCACAACCATGAAGGATTTTCCCTTATTCGGCATCCCTAATGCTTGTACCAAACAGAGCGCTTTTTTCAGGTCATGGAAGGCTTCTTCCTGTTCCCTTGTTATTGCTGTCTGTTTGAGTCTTGTTTTCCCTTCAGGATGCCTGTTAGGGGCTGAGCTAGTTGGGTGTGTGAGTCAACCAGCACCGTTTGAAATTACATAGACCATCAAAGGCTCTCAACTGTGGAATAGTTGTGGGTTGTTCAGCAGCTTGTGTGGCTAAGAGTTCAATTCTAGGTGATCTCCCTCTTCCTGTGGGAGATTTTCTGCCCCAGGTAAACCACCGCTTTCGGGGCAATCTGGGCCTTGTCAATACCAACTTTGTGGCCTTTCTGCTGCAGGTGATTTAGGAGAACTTTAAGATCTAAGATCTGTCTTGTGTTGCCTTTCTGTTTCAGAAGCTGCCAGTATATCATCCATATACTGCATGATGACTCATTCGGTTGGTAGCGTTTGACAGCAGTGATTCTGTGAAGCCATGTGATACACAGTTGGGCTGTTGTGGAATCCCTGTGGAGATGGGTCCATATCTATTGTTGTTGCTAAAGAGTAAAGGCAAACCATGACTGTTCTTCAGGTGCTCTGGGCATTGACCAGAAGCTGTTACAGCCATATCTATAACTGAAAACCACTTGCATTCTGGTGTAAAGACACTAAATAATGTGGATGGGTCAGCTACCAGTGGGGCCTTTTGATCAAAGCACTGGTTAACTTTTCCATAGCCCACAGTCAGTCTTCATTCCCCACAGGCTATACTGGGCTGTTAGAGGTGCTGTGTACTTTTACAAGGACTCTCCTCTGTATTGTTTCTTCCACTTTCTTTGAATTATTGAGGGGTTTCCTGTGA
Organism: Stegostoma tigrinum; assembly: GCF_030684315.1. NCBI lineage: Eukaryota > Metazoa > Chordata > Chondrichthyes > Orectolobiformes > Stegostomatidae > Stegostoma > Stegostoma tigrinum. The sequence continues at coordinate 51,560 of NC_081364.1, forward strand.
GTGACATCGTGCTGGTGGGATAGAACAAAGAACAAAGAAACCTACAACACAGGAACAGGCCCTTCGGCCCTCCAAGCCTGCGCCGATCAAGATCCTCTGTCTCACCTGTCATCTATTTTCTAAGGGTCTGTGTCCACTTGCTCCCTGCCCATCCATGTACCTGTCCAAATATATCTTAAAAGACGCTAACATGTCTGCGTCTACCACCTCCGCTGGCAGCGCGTTCCAGGCGCCCACCATCCTCAGTGTAAAGAACTTTCCATGCCTATCTCCCTTAAACTTTCCTCCTCTCACTTTGAACTCATGACCCCTAGTAATTGAGTCCCCCACTCTGGGAAAAAGCTTCTTGCTATCCACCCTGTCTATACCCCTCATGATTTTGTAGACCTCAATCAGGTCCCCCCTCAATCTCCGTCTTTCTAATGAAAATAATCCTAATCTGTTCAACCTCACAGCTAGCACCCTCCATACCAGGCAACATCCTGGTGAACCTCCTCTGCGCCCTCTCCAAAGCATCCACATCCTTTTGGTAGTGTGGCGACCAGAACTGTACACAGTACTCTACATGTGGCCGAACTGAAGTCCTATACAACTGCAATATATACTGTTTGGTGCAAGGCAGGGGATATCCCTGTAAAGCTGGCACGTTCCACTTCTCGTAACTCACAATCAATCTTGTCTTTAGCCAAGATGGGGCGGTCTTTTAATTCTTCCCTGTGGAGGGATCTGATGGAAGAATGAGGCGGCCTATCATTGAAATGTAGGAATGGATGTAATCGATGAAGGATATCCATGTGGAACAGTGGCTGGGCTAAAGTCCCTCCCCATACGCAGGTTATCAATTCTTGGGGGGAAAATGTGGTGTTTAAAGACTTGGGTTGTTTTAAAAATTCAACCCTGTCAGCTCCTGCTCCTTCAGCTGCCTTTACTGCCCTGTCTAGTGGGAGCTTGGCTTCATATTTCCTGGGTAGGCATGTCTGCTCCTGTATCCAGCGTGCATGTGCCCCTTACCCCTTTGCCAGCACTTCTTGGACCAGTGGCCCTTCCCCCCCCCACCCCCCACCCCCCACTCACAGATAACATTTTCCTGGGTGTCTGTCGTGGGTTTTTCCAGGGCTACTGGGTGTTTGTCCCACTGTCCTGTCTGTCGGACTCACACCTGAACCCTTGTATCCCAGTCTAGCTGTTGGGCTCAGTCAACAGCTTCTAGTGTTTGGTTCCCCTTTGATCCCAATCTGGTTGTGAGTTTCAGCATTTTGGCCAACTCCTGTTTAACTTTTCCTCATATTCAGGGGACTTCCTCAGAGACCTTTGACAAAGGTCACCTGCTGTCAAATCGGACAATATACCTGTAGACACTGTTTTATTGCTTCCAGCCAGCTGACAGCTCCTGCTTAAATTCCCAGAAGATGAGCACTGTCCCTTTTTGTCTGTCAAGAGTCCTTGTTCTCAAATGGCGTTCTAATGGCTACACACACAAGATGAGAAGCAACTCAGCTGCCAATTCACTAACTGATTCCAGACCCAGAAGAATGTGATTGACATTTAACTGCCCACTGGATAATTAGGGGTGGGTAATAAATGCTCGCCTGGTCAGGCCAGGGTTCTGGGTAGAACACATAGGATGGAGACAAGGAGACATTTCTTTACCCAAAAGAGTGGTAAACCTGTGGAATTCATTACCACAAGAAGTAGTTGATGCCAAAACATTGAATGTATTCAAGAGGTGACTAGATACAGCACTTGGGGCTGAATGAGATCAAAGGTAATGGGGAGAAAGCAGGAATAGACTATCCAGTTGGATAATCAACCATGATTGTGATGAACAGCAGAGCAGACTAGAAGGACCGAATGACCTCCGCCTATTTTATGATTCCATGACATCTGCATCCCATGTATGAGTTTTAAAGATCCCAAATGAATGAGTACGTGATCAATTCTGCTTTACTGGCACCTGCATTGTTATTGTTCCCTTCTCCTCTATTCAGTCACTGAGACATGAGACAGCAGGTACAACTGGGTCATTGGTCATCCATTGGTGCTGGTGTTTTTGAAAGGTCAGGAGATACAACTTCAATAAACTATACCGTCACAATTTCCAGCATTCTTACAGCTGAAATAATCACTGGGTATTCAGTGATAAATCCTTCCAGACATTTTGATAGCCTTTGCTGCAATGACGAGAGTGACAACACCCTTCTCTATGTGTGAGTGATAATGGGAATTGCAGACGCTGGAGAATCAAAGATAACAAAGTGTGAAGCTGGATGAACACAGCAGGCCAAGCAGCATCTCAGGAGCACAAAAGCTGAAGTTTCAGGCCTAGACCCTTCATAAGAGAGGGAGATGGGGAGAGGGACCTGGAATAAATAGGGAGAGAGGGGGAGGCGGACCGAAGATGGAGAGAAAAGAAGATAGGTAGAGAGGAGAGTATAGGTGAGGAAGTAGGGAGGAGATAGGTCAATCCAGGGAAGACGGACAGGTCAAGGAGGCGGGATGAGGTGGTCGGTAGGAAATGGAGGTGCAGTTTGAGGTGGGAGGAAGGGATGGGTGAGGGCAAGAACAGGTTAGGGAAGTGGAGAGAGGCTGGGCTGGTTTTGAGATGCAGTGGGGGTAGGGGACGAGCTGGGCTGGTTTTGTGATGCAGTGGGGGGAGGGGAAGAACTGGGCTGGTTTTGGATTTGGGATGCAGTGGGGGGAAAGGGAGATTTTGAAGCTTGTGAAGTCCACATTGATACCATTGGGCTGCAGCATTCCCAAGCGGAATATGAGTTGCTGTTCTTGCAACCTTCGGGTGGCATCATTGTGGCACTGCAGGAGGCCCATGATGGACATGTCATCTGAGGAATGGGAGGGGGAGTTAAAATGGTTCGCAACTGGGAGGTGCAGTTGTTTATTGCAAACCGAGTGGAGGTGTTCTGCAAAGCAGTCCTCAAGCCTCCGCTTGTTTTCCCCAATGTCCAGGAAGCCACACCGGGTACAATGGATACAATATACCACATTGGCAGATGTGCAGGTGAACATCTGCTTGATATGGAAGGTCATCTTGGGGCTTGGGATAGGGGTGAGGAAGGAGGTGTGGGGGCAAGTGTAGCACTTCCTGCGCTTGCAGGGGAAGGTGTCGGGTGTGGTGGGGTTGGAGGGGAGTGTGGAGTGGACTAGGGAGTCGTGGAGAGAGTGGTCTCTCCGGAAGGCAGACAAGGGTGTGGATGGAAAAATGTCTTGGGTGGTGGGGTCGGATTGTAGATGGCGGAAGTGTTGGAGGATGATACGTTGTATCCGGAGGTTGGTGGGGTGGTATGTGAGAACGAGGGGCATCCTCTTGAGGCCATTGTGGCGGGGGTGGGGTGTGAGGGATGTATTGCAGGAAATGCGGGAGACGCGGTCAAGGGCGTTCTTGACCACTGTGGGGGAAAAGTTGCGGTCCTTGAAGAACGTGGACATCTGGGATGTGCGGGAGTGGAATGCCTCCTCGTGGGAGCAGATGTGGCAGAGGCGGAGGAATTGGGAATAGGGGATGGAATTTTTGCAGGAGAGTGGGTGGGCCGAGGTGTATTCTAGGTAGCTATGGGAGTCAGTGGGCTTGAAATGGACATCAGTTTCTAGCTGGTTACCTGAGATGGAGACTGAGAGGTCCAGGAAGGTGAGGAATGTGTTGGAGATGGCCCAGGTGAACTCGAGGTTGGGGTGGAAGGTGTTGGTGAAGTGGATGAACTGTTTGAGCTCCTCTGGGGAGCAACAGACAGTGCCGATACAGTCATCAATGTAACGGAGGAAGAGGTGGGGTTTGGGGCCTGTGTAGGTGCGGAAGAGAGACTATTCCACGTAACCTACAAAGAGGCAGGCATAGCTCGGGCCCATGTGTCTACCCATGGCCACCCCCTTTGTCTCTAGGAAGTGGGAGGAATCAAAAGAGAAGTTGAGGGTGAGGACGAGTTCAGCTTGGCGGATGAGGGTGTTGGTGGAGGGGGATTGGTTGGGCCTGCAGGACAAGAAGAAGTGGAGGCCATCTGCATGAGAAGTACAGGTGTATAGGGACTGGATGTCCATGGTGAAAATGAGGTGTTGGGGGCCAGGGAATTGGAAGTCCTGGAGGAGGTGGAGGGCGTGGGTGGTATCACGGACGTAGGTAGGGAGTTCCTGGACCAAAGGGGAGAAAATGGAGTCCAGATAGGTGGAGATGAGTTCGGTGGGGCAGGAGCAGGCTGAGACAATGGTTCGACCAGCGCAGGCAGGTTTGTGGATTTTGGGAAGGAGATAGAAACGGGCCGTGCGGGGTTAGGGAACCAGCCAAGCCTGTCTCTGCTTGCCTAACCTGTTCTTCCTCTCACCCATCCCTTCCTCCCACCTCAAGCCGCACCTCCATTTCCTACCTACCACCTCATCCCGCCTCCTTGACCTGTCCATCTTCCCTGGACTGACATATCCCCTCCCTACCTCCTCACCTATACTCTCCTCTCTACCTATTTTCTTTTCTCTCCATCTTCGGTCTCCCCTCTCTCCCTATTTATTCCAGTTCCCTCTCCCCATCCCCCTCTCTGATGAAGGGTCTAGGCCCGAAACGTCAGCTTGTGTGCTCCTGAGATGCTGCTTGGCCTGCTGTGTTCATCCAGCTCCACACTTTGTTATCACCCTTCTCTATATCGTGTTTTAATTGTATTTCTGTCCTTAAAAGTGTTGTCACACTGATGCCTGAGATGGGTCTCAGCATCCAGTTCAGACAGATTAGAGAGAGACCACTTTGCATAAAAATGGCAGAAATGCCACTTTCCCCTGTACATCGAAACACACTCCACCAAGACCCTGGTGGCATCACTGTGCCCATTCTATGCAGTATAAGGCAGTCAGCTTCTCTATGCTGATCCTTTAGTTTGTTACCAACTTAAATCTGTCAAAGCATATTCGTGCAATGTGTTGCTGGCAAATTCAATACTTAGCATTTGTTTGTAATCTCCAATTGTACTTGTGCTGCATGACCTGTTGGGAGCCATGTCTGAGATCAGACGAGAATCAACCACCTTGCTGTGGAACACAGGCTAGACCAGACAAAGTAAAAGTAATATCCCTAGAAGAGGGGTCATTCGTAAACCAGATTTTTTCTTCATTAAACAAAAAGTTTTGATTCAGGGCATAACCAATAAGATTAGTTTTCAGTTTCCCTGTGCTTGTGACAATAAATAAATGAAGCCAATTTCTACCAGCTGCCTTAATCAAATTTGAACCAGTATCCTGGACCAGAAGCCTGGGCGAAGACAGTCGCCACGTTGCAAACTTTTTTTGCATGGTGTATTGGTAATGGTAAAATATTTGCTGGAAAACCTCAGGAGGTCTGGCCGCCTCTGTAAAGAAAACCAGAGTTAATGTTTCCAGTCCAGTGACCCTTCCTCAGGAAACATTAACTGTGATTTTCTTCAGAGATACTGCCAGACCTGCTGAGCTTCTCCAGCATCTGCGGTGCTGTCAGTTTTTATTGTCTTATTTATGTCACTTTACAACCCCAGATTTTCTTTACAGTTTTACAGAGGGCAGATTAGTTTCCCTGCAGAAAGCAAGGCCCAGCTCCCCAGCCTCGTTCTTGGTTCTGGTCAGCTTTTAGACGCAAATGTCAGGAAGACGGATTTCAGGAGAAATTCAGTTCAAAGCAGAACACCATACGCCACGAGAAATAAAACTAGAATGTTCTTCTCCTGTTTAAAAAAAAGCTTTATCAGTAACAGGAGGGTCAGGCCAGTGGGGAAAGCCATGTGGGTGGGATGTCTTGTTGATTTTTTTAAAAACTGCATATTTAAGAGAGAGTGCCGACCAATCAAGCTCAGTTCATTACAGCATACTTGGGCCACACAAAGGGCTTCCATCTCAATAGAGGCCATCAAAATACTCACAAATTGTAGTCACTTCAATTCAGATAACATTTAAACTAATTATCAGAAGGTTATTCCACACCCAAACACACTGCAATTTAAATTATTAATTTAAAACAGGATCAATTCAATGAATTCCTGAATTTTCCCGATTGTTTCTGTATTACTTATCACACTCAGGTCATGCAGGAGTGCAAACACGAGGCCATTTAGCCAAATACACCGACACATGCTTTATCTTTGAAGGCCCGGCAACATTTAACTGTTACAAGTCCACACGATCACTTCCTTTTTGTATGAAATTTCTTCTTGCAATGTTCTGCTTTATTACAGCAAGCGTCACTGAGCCATCCCTACCGTACCCCTCCCCAGCACCTGTAGGCCACCCCCAGACTCTCTCTGGTCAGTTAGTTAGCTCATAATGTTTGATTTTATGTTCTCTGTCTGGCGCAGATAACAGCTTCCCTCAGCCCATCCCCACATCGGCTCTCCAGTGCCGTTAGCCTCCTCCTGCTCCCCTAACTTACTCAGATAATAAAATGTGAGGCTGGATGAACACAGCAGGCCAAGCAGCATCTCAGGAGCACAAAAGCTGACGTTTCGGGCCTAGACCCTTCATCAGAGAGGGGGATGGGGAGAGGGAACTGGAATAAATAGGGAGAGAGGGGGAGGCGGACCGAAGATGGAGAGAAAAGAAGATAGGTGGAGAGAGTATAGGTGGGGAGGTAGGGAGGGGATAGGTCAGTCCAGGGAAGACGGACAGGTCAAGGAGGTGGGATGAGGTTAGTAGGTAGATGGGGGTGCGGCTTGGGGTAGGAGGAAGGGATGGGTGAGAGGAAGAACTGGTTAGGGAGGCAGAGACAGGTTGGACTGGTTTTAGGATGCAGTGGGTCCTGGGAACCCTGCAGCCTAATGGTATCAATGTGGACTTCACCAGTTTCAAAATCTCCCCTTCCCCTGCTGCATCCCTAAACCAGCCCAGTTCGTCCCCTCCCCCCACTGCACCACACAACCAGCCTAGCTCTTCCCCCCCACCCACTGCATCCTAAAACCAGTCCAACTTGTCTCTGCCTCCCTAACCGGTTCTTTCTCTCACCCATCCCTTCCTCCCACCCCAAGCCGCACATCCATCTCCTACCTACTAACCTCATCCCACCTCCTTGACCTGTCCGTCTTCCCTGGACTGACCTATCCCCTCCCTACCTCCCCACCTATACTCTCTCCACCTATCTTCTCTCCATCTTCGGTCCGCCTCCCCCTCTCTCCCTATTTATTCCAGTTCCCTCTCCCCATCCCCCTCTCTGATGAAGGGTCTAGGCCCGAAACGTCAGCTTTTGTGCTCCTGAGATGCTGCTTGGCCTGCTGTGTTCATCCAGCCTCACAATTTATTATCTTGGAATTCTCCAGCATCTGCAGTTCCCATTACCCCTAACTTACTCAGTTGGCTTGCTTTTCCTCTCTCTCTGGTGACCGGCCAGAGTTTTATTTCTCTTTCTCTCTGGTGACCGGACAGAGTTTTATGTCTCTCTCTGGTGACCGAACAGAGTTTTATTCCTCGATAATAAAATGTGAGGCTGGATGAACACAGCAGGCCTAGCAGCATCTCAGGAGCACAAAAGCTGACGTTTCGGGCCTAGACCCTTCATCAGAGAGGGGGATGTGGTGAGGGTTCTGGAATAAATAGGGAGAGAGGGGGAGGCGAACCGAAGATGGAGAGAAAAGAAGATAGGTGGAGAGGAGAGTATAGGTGGGGAGGTAGGGAGGGGATAGGTCAGTCCAGGGAAGACGGACAGGTCAAGGAGGTGGGATGAGGTTAGTAGGTAGGAGATGGAGGTGCGGCTTGGGGTGGGAGGAAGGGCTGGGTGAGAGGAAGAACAGGTTAGGGAGTCAGAGAAAGGTTGGACTGGTTTTGGGATGCAGTGGGTGGAGGGGAAGAGCTGGGCTGGTTGTGTGGTGCAGTGGGGGGAGGGGACGAACTGGGCTGGTTTTGGGATGCGGTGGGGGAAGGGGAGATTTTGAAGCTGGTGAAGTCCACATTGATACCATTGGGCTGCAGGGTTCCCAAGTGGAATATGAGTTGCTGTTCCTGCAACCTTCGGGTGGCATCATTGTGGCACTGCAGGAGGCCCATGATGGACATGTCATCTAAAGAATGGGAGGGGGAGTGGAAATGGTTTGCGACTGGGAGGTGCAGTTGTTTATTGCGAACCGAGCAGAGGTGTTTTGCAAAGCGGTCCCCAAGCCTCCGCTTGGTTTTGTTCGAGCAGCTCGAACAGTTCATCCACTTCACCAACACCTTCCGCCCCAACCTTCAGTTCACCTGGGCCATCTCCAGCACATCCCTCACCTTCCTGGATCTCTCAGTCTCCATCGCAGGCAACCAGCTTGTAACTGATGTCCATTTCAAGCCCACTGACTCCCACAGCTACCTAAAATGCACCTCCTCCCACCCACCCTCCTGCAAAAATTCCATCCCCTATCCCAATTACTCCGCCTCCGCCGCATCTGCTCCCACGATGAGGCATTCCACTCCCGCACATCCCAGATGTCCAAGTTCTTCAAGGGCCGCAACTTTCCCCCCACAGTGGTCGTGAATTCCCTTGACCGCGTCTCCCGCATTTCCCGCAACACATCCCTCACACCCCGCCCCCGCCACAACCGCCCAAAGAGGATCCCCCTCGTTCTCACACACCACCCCACCAACCTCCGGATTCAACGCATCATCCTCCGACACTTCCGCCATCTACAATCCGACCCCACCACCCAAGACATTTTTCCATCCCCACCCCTGTCTGCTTTCCGGAGAGACCACTCCCTTGTTCACTCCACACTGCCCTCCAACCCCACCACACCCGGCACCTTCCTCTGCAACCGCAGGAAATGCTACACTTGCCCCCACACCTCCTCCCTCACGCCTATCCTAGGCCCCAAGATGACTTTCCACATTAAGCAGAGGTTCACCTGTACATCTGCCAATGTGGTATACTGCATCCACTGTACCCGGAGCGGGAAAATCGACAAGAGGGTGAAGGGGAGACAAGGGTGGGTGCTGAGTGTCTGACGGAGACCATCCAGAAATGTAGGGACCATGAAAGGAAATTAACTGGAACAGAGATGCCCAGCACTTGTTACGTCGGAAGAGAGAAGTTCAGAGGCGGCCTTTCGGCCCTTTGAGCCTGCTCTGCCATGCTTCGCAATCATGGCCGATCGCCCAGCTAACTGCTTAATCTTTCCTTCTCCCCGCAACCTTTGATCTCATTTGCCCCAAGTGCTGTATCTTGTCGACTCTTGAATATATTTAATGTTTTGGCGTCAACTACTTCCTGTGGAAATGAATACCACAGGCTCATCACTCTGTGGGTGAAGAAATGTCTTCTCATCTCTGTCCTAAATTATCCACCTCAAATATTCAGGCTGTGACCCTTTGTTCTGGAGACACCCACCATTGGGAACGTTGTCCCGGCATCGACCTTGTATAGTCTTAGAATTTAATAAGTTTGCATGAGATTCCACCCCACCCGAACCTCATTTGCCTGAACTCTGGCAAAAACATTCCCAACCTGGTCAATCTATCCTCATGTCAGTCCCGCCATTCCCAGAATCAACCTGGTAAACCTTTGCTGCACTCCCTTGAGAGCATGAGCATCTTTCTTCTGAAAAGGGGACGAAAACTGCACACAATATTCCAGCTGTGGCCTCACCAAGGCCCCGTATAACTGCAACAGCACATCCCTGCTCCTGTGCTCAAAATCACTTACAATGAAAGCCAACATCCTGGTGGGGAATGGAGTTGTGGAGGTTACAATCCTCTTGTGGAATGGTATTCCCATCTCTCAGTCTGAACTAACAACACCTTTTCTCCACCACCACTCTACACCCACACCCCTCACCCCAGCTGCAGCATAAATGTTGTCCTCTCTTCGTGTCATCTGTTGAAGAGTCATTTAGACTTGAAACATTAGCTTGCTGTTTCTCCTCGGATGCTGCCTGACTTACTGTAATCACCAGCATTGGTTCTTTACAGTACACATTCCAGTGTCTGTGATCATTTTGTAATTTCCAATTTTTAAAAAACATTTTTACCAGCACAGCCCCTTAGGCGCACGATGTTGTGTCGAACTTTTGCCCTAAACCTAATGTCTATCCAACCTCTACCCCTACTTTATACTATCATCCATGTGCCTATCTAATAGCTGCTTAAATGCCCCTAATGAGGCCGACTCAACTACACTCTCCGGCAATGCATTCCACGCCTCTCCCACTCTCTGAGTACTCTACCGCCACTCACTTTAAAACTATGGCCCCTCGTAGTAGCAACCTCCGCCCCAGGAACACATACCACCCCACCAACATCCGGATACAACGCATCGTCCTCCGACACTTCCGCCATCTACAATCCAACCCCACCACCAAAGACATTTTTCCCACCCCACCCTTGTTTGCCTTCCAGAGAGACCACTCTCTCCACGACTCCCTTGTCAGCTCCACACTCCCCTCCAACCCCACCACACCCGGCACTTTCCAAAATCCTCTCCTACGAACAGGTCGAACACTTGGCCCAGTTCATTGCCAAGCACCAAATCTCTCCGTGACTCCCTTGTCTGCTCCACACTCCCCTCCAACCCCACCACACCTAGCACTTTCCCCTGCAACCGCAGGATGTGCTACACCTGCCCCCACACCCCCATCCCAGGCCCCAAGATGCTCTTCCACATCAAGCAGATGTTCACCTGCACATCTGCCAATGTGGTATACTGCATCGGCTGTACGCGGTGTGGCTACCTCTACATTGGGGAAACCAAGCGGAGGCTTGGGGACCGCTTTGCAGAACATGTACGCTTGGTTCGCAGTAAACAACTGCACCTCCCAGTTATGAACCATTTCAACTCCCCCTCCCATTCCTTAGACGACATATCCATCATGGGCCTCCTGCAGTGCCACAGCGATGCCACCCGAAGGTTGCAGGAGCGGCAACTCATATTCCGCTTGGGAACTCTGCAGCCTAATGGTATCAATGTGGATTTCACCAGCTTCAAAATCTCCCCTCCCCCCACTGCATCCCAAAACCAGCCCAGCTCGTCCCCGTCTCCCTAACCTGTTCTTCCTCACACCTATCGCCTCCTCCCACCTCAAGCTGCACCTCCATTTCCTACCAGTAACCTCATCCCACCCTCTTGACCTGTCCGTCCTCCCTGGACTGACCTATCCCCTCCCTACCTCCCCATCTATACTCTCCTCTCCACCTATCTTCTCCTCTATCCATCTTCAGTCCGCCTCCCCCTCTCTCCCTATTTATTTCAGAATCATTTCCCCATTCCCCCTTTTCTGATGATGGGTCTAGGCCTGAAATGTCAGCTTTTGCCTGCTGTGTTCATCCAGCTCCACACTTTATTATCTCTGGTTAGCCACTCTATCTATACCTCTGATCATTTTATACACCTCTATCAAGTCATGTCTTATCCTTTTTCATTCTAAAGAGAAAAGCCCTAGCTCTCTTAAACTTTGCTCGTAAGACCTTCCTTCTATTCCATGCAACATCCTCGTAAATCTCCCCTGCACCTTTTCCAATGCTTCCACATCTTTCCTGTAATGAGGCGAGGAGAATGCACACAAATTCTCCAGATGTGGCCGAACCAAGCTTTTGTCTCGCTGGACCATAACTTCACAGCTCTTGAACTCAGTCCCTCTGTTAATGAAAGTTAACACACCATATGCCTTCTTATCAACTCTATCCACCTGCGTGGCAGCTTTCAGGGAACTGTAGACATGAACTCCAGGATCCCTCTGCTCCTCCACACTGCCAAGAATTTTTCCGTTAACCCTGTATTCTGCTTTCAAGTTTGTCCTTCCTAAATGAATCACCTCACACTTTTCAAGCTTAAACTCCATCTGCCACTTCTCAGCCTAGCTCTGCATCCTATCAATGTCCCTTTATAACCAAGAACAACCCTCCGCACTATCTACAGCTCGACCCACCTTTGTATCGTCTGCAAATTTGCAAATCCACCCTTCCACTCCTTCATCCAAATCATTTACAAAAATCACAAATAGGAGATGACCCAGAACAGATCCTTATGGTACACCACTCGTAACTGAGCACCATGTTGAATATTTTCCATCCATGACCACCCTTTGTCTTCAAAGGTTCAGCCAATTCTGAATCCAATCTGCCACATTTCACCCTATCCTTACTTTCTGCATGAGCATACCATGAGGAACCTTATCAAACACCTTACTTAACTCCATGTATATCATATCCACTGCTTGACCTTCATTCACGTGTTTGGTCACCTCTTCAAAGAATTCAGTAAGGTTTTTGAGGCATGATCTACCCCTCACAAATCCATGCGGACTGTCATGAATCAAACAGTGCCTTTCCAAGTGATCACAAATCCTATCTCTCAGAGCCCTTCCCAGTGATTTGTCCACCACTGACGTAAGACTAAATGGCCTGTAATTTCTGGGGTTATCCCTGTTCCCTTTTTTGAACAAAGGAATGATGTTTGCCTCTGTCCAATCTTACAGCACTATACCTGTGGACAGTGAGGACAAAAAGATTATCGCCAAAGGCCCTGCGATCTCTTCTTTCACTTCCCATAGAATCCTTGGATAACTCCCATCAGGCCCGGGGAGTTATCTATCATAGAACATAGAACAGTACAGCACAGAACAGGCCCTTCAGCCCACAATGTTGTGCCGACCATTGATCCTCATGTATGCACCCTCAAATTTCTGTGACCATATACATGTCCAGCAGTCTCTTAAATGTCCCCAATGACCTTGCTTCCACAACTGCTGCTGGCAACGCATTCCATGCTCTCACAACTCTCTGTGTAAAGAACCTGCCTCTGACATCCCCTCTATACTTTCCTTTAACCAGCTTAAAACTATGACCCCTCGTGTTAGCCTTTTCTGCCCTGGGAAATAGCCTCTGGCTATCAACTCTATCTATGCCTCTCATTATCTTGTATACCTCAATTAGGTCCCCTCTCCTCCTCCTTTTCTGCAATGAAAAGAGTCCGAGCTCAGTCAACCTCTCTTCATAAGATAAGCCCTCCAGTCCAGGCAGCATCCTGGTAAACCTCCTCTGAACCCTCTCCAAAGCATCCACATCTTTCCTATAATAGGGCGACCAGAACTCGACACAGTATTCCAAGTGCAGTCTAACCAAAGTTTTATAGAGCTGCAACAAGATCTCACGACTCTTAAACTCAATCCCCCTGTTAATGAAAGCCAAAACACCATATGCTTTCTTAACAACCCTGTCCACTTGGGTGGCCATTTTAAGGGATCTATGTATCTGCACACCAAGATCCCTCTGTTCCTCCACACTGCCCTCAGGTTCTTCAAAATTCCGAGCACATCTTCTTTACTAACATTGACCTCCTGTAGCCTACCAGCCTGTTTCACACTGTTCTCCTCTACATCTAGGTCCCTCTCAGTTGTGAATACCAAAGAAAAGTATTTATTAAGGACCTCTCCTATCTCTGTAGGCTCCATGCACAAATTCCCTCTACAATCCTTGATCAGCCCTACCCTTTCTCTGGCTATTCTCTTATTCCTCACGTACATGTAAAAAGCTTTGAAGTTTTCCTTGATCCTATCTGCCAAGGTTTTCTCATGCACCATTATTCATCTCCAAAGCCCTTTCTTCAGCTCTATCCTGGCTAACTTAGATCCCTCTAGAGCCTTTTCCGATCCTTGTTTCCTAAACCTTCTCTCAGCATCCTTCTTCCTCTTAACCAATCGCTGGACCTCTCTTGAACACCAAAGCTCCATCACTCTACCGCATCCTTCCTGCTAGGGACAAACATATTGAATACACGCAGTATGCGTTCCTTAAACAATCTCATATTTCTATAGTGATCTTCCCTGACAGCATAGAACATAGAACATTACAGCACAGTACAGGCCCTTTGGTCCTCGATGTTGTGCCAACCTGTCATACCAATCTGAAGCCCATCTAAACTACACTATTCCATGTACATCCATATGCTTGCCCAATGATGACTTAAATGTACTTAAAATTGGCATCTGTTCCCATTTTATGTTACCCAGTTCTTCCCTAACAGAATTATAATTTCCCTTCCCCCAATTATAAACCTGAACCTGCTGTATGCACCTACCCTTTTCCATGACTATTGTAAAAGTAACAGAGTTATGATCACTACCGCCAAAATCCTCTCCTACGAACAGGTCGAACACTTGACCCAGTTCATTGCCAAGCACCAAATCTCTCCATGACTCCCTTGTCCACTCCACACTCCCCTCCAACCCCACCACACCTAGCACTTACCCCTGCAACCACAGGATATGCTACACCTGCCCCCACACCTCCTCCCGCACCCCCATCCCAGGCCCCAAGATGATCTTCCACATCAAGCAGATGTTCACCTGCACATCCGCCAATGTGGTATACTGCATCAGCTGTACCCGGTGTGGCTACCTCTACATTGGGGAAACCAAGCAGAGGTTTGGTGATCGCTTTGCAGAACATCTACGCTTGGTTCGCAGTAAACAACTGCACCTCCCAGTTATGAACCATTTCAACTCCCCCTCCCATTCCTTAGACGACATGTCCATCATGGGCCTCCTGCAGTGCCACAGTGATGCCACCCGAAGGTTGCAGGAGCGGCAACTCATATTCCGCTTGGGAACCCTGCAGCCTAATGGTATCAATGTGGATTTCACCAGCTTCAAAATCTCCCCTCCCCCCACTGCATCCCAAAACCAGCCCAGCTCGTCCCCGTCTCCCTAACCTGTTCTCCCTCTCACCTATCCCCTCCTCCCACCTCAAGCTGCACCTCCATTTCCACCTACTAACCTCATCTCGTCCCCTTGACCTGTCCGTTTCCCCGGACTGACCTATCCTCTCCCTACCTCCAGAGCTATACTCTCCTCTCCACCTATCTTCTCCTCTACCTTCTTCAGTCTGCCTCCCCCTCTCTCCCTATTTATTTCAGAATCCTCTCCCCATCCTCCTTTTCTGATGAAGGGTCTGGGCCCGAAACATCAGCTTTTGTGCTCCTAAGATGCTGCTTGGCTTGTTGTGTTCATACAACCCCACACTTTGTTATCTCCTCATGTTGGTTTTTCTACAATACTGTGTCAGGAATCCTTCCTGAACAAACTAGACAAAATCTGCTCCATCTAAACTATTACAACTAAAATGTTTCCAATCAAAATTTGGAAAGTTGAAGTCACCCATGTCTACAACCATGTGACTTCTGCATCTTTCCAGTATCTGCATCCCAATCCGCTCCTCCATTTCTCTGCAACTATTAGGGGATCTGTAAAAAAACACCAGCAAAGTGACTGAGGTAAGAAAGTACAGAGCTGGATGAACAGAAAAGGCTTTTCTGATGAAGGGTCTAGGCCCGAAACACCAGCTTTTGTGCTCCTGAGATGCTGCTTGGCCTGCTGTGTTCATCCAGCCCCACACTTTGTTATCTCAGATTCTCCAGCATCTGCAGCTCCCAATTTCTCTGATACATTCATGACTTTCTCCTTTGTGAATGCCAATGCAAAGTACTCATTACGTACCTCACTGACGTCTTCCGGCTAAATCTCCTCCACTTATCTTCTTGCTCCTAGTATAAGTGTAAAATGCCTTAGGATTCTCCTTAATCCTACTTGCCAAGTTCTCGCCCTCCGAACTTACTTTTAAGCTTTTTTTCTGTCTTATTCTCCTTAAGGGCCTTGTTTGATTTCTGCTTTTCTCAACCTTTCATATGCTTTTTTTTTCTTTTTGACTAAACTTACAACATCTCTCATCATCCAGTGTTGCCAGACCTTGCCATCCTTATTTTTCATTCGCACAAGAACATGCTGATCCTGAACTCTGGTCAGTGATAATGGGAACTGCAGACGCTGGAGAATCCAAGATAATAAAATGTGAGGCTGGATGAACACAGCAGGCCCAGCAGCATCTCAGGAGCACAAAAGCTGACGTTTCGGGCCTAGACCCTTCATCAGAGAGGGGGATGGGGTGACGGTTCTGGAATAAATAGGGAGAGAGGGGGAGGCGGACCGAAGATGGAGAGAAAAGAAGATAGGTGGAGAGGAGAGTATAGGTGGGGAGGTAGGGAGGGGATAGTTCAGTCCAGGGAAGACGGACAGGTCAAGGAGGTGGGATGAGGTTAGTAGGTAGGAGATGGAGGTGCGGCTTGGGGTGGGTGGAAGGGATGGGTGAGAGGAAGAACAGGTTAGGGAGGCAGAGACAGGTTGGACTGGTTTTGGGATGCAGTGAGTGGAGGGGAAGAGCTGGGCTGGTTGTGTGGTGCAGTGGGGGGATGGGACGAACTGGGCTGGTTTTGGGATGCGGTGGGGGAAGGGGAGATTTTGAAGCTGGTGAAGTCCACATTGATACCATTGGGCTGCAGTGTTCCCAAGCGGAATATGAGTTGCTGTTCCTGCAACCTTCGGGTGGCATCATTGTGGCACTGCAGGAGGCCCATGATGGACATGTCATCTAAAGAATGGGAAGGGGAGTGGAAATGGTTTGCGACTGGGAGGTGCAGTTGTTTATTGCGAACCGAGCGGAGGTGTTCTGCAAAGCGGTCCCCAAGCCTCCGTTTGGTTTCCCCAATGTAGAGGAAGCCATACCGGGTACAGTGGATGCAGTATATCACATTGGCAGATGTGCAGTTGAACCTCTGCTTAATGTGGAAAGTCATCTTGGGGCCTGGGATAGGGGTGAGGGAGGAGGTGTGGGGGCAAGTGTAGCATTTCCTGCGTTTGCAGGGGAAGGTGCCGGGTGTGTTGGGGTTGGAGGGCAGTGTGGAGTGAACAAGGGAGTCACGGAGAGAGTGGTCTCTCCGGAAAGCAGACAGGGGTGGGGATAGAAAAATGTCTTGGGTGGTGGTGTCGGATTGTAGATGGCAGGAGTGTCGGAGGATGATGCATTGTATCCGGAGGTTGGTGGGGTGGTGTGTGAGAGCGAGGGGGATCCTCTTTGGGCGGTTGTGGCGGGGGTGGGGTGTGAGGGATGTGAGGGATGAGGGGATGATGCCCTTGACCGCGTCTCCTGCATTTCCCGCACACATCCCTCACACTCTCCCCCCACTGCACCACACAACCAGCCCAGCTCTTCTCCTCCAACCACTGCATCCCAAAACCAGTTCAACCTTTCTCTGACTCCCTAACCTGTTCTTCCTCTCACCCATCCCTACCTCCCACCCGAAGCTGCACCTCCATCTCCTACCTACTAACCTCATCCCACCTCCTTGACCTGTCCGTCTTCCCTGGACTGACCTATCCCCTCCCTACCTCCCCACCTATACTCTCCTCTCCACCTATCTTCTTTTCTCTCCATCTTCGGTCCGCCTCCCCCTCTCTCCCTATTTATTCCAGAACCCTCATCCCATCCCCCTCTCTGATGAAGGGTCTAGGCCCGAAACGTCAGCTTTTGTGCTTCTGAGATGCTGCTGGGCCTGCTGTGTTCATCCAGCCTCACATTTTATTATCCTGAACTCTGGTCAGTTGGTTTTTAAAAAACTCTCACATGTCAGATGTGGATTTTCCTTCAAAAAGCTGCCCCCAATCCAATTTTTCCAGTTCCTGCCTAATAAAGTTGCACTTAGCCTTCGCACCAGTCTTATCATTTTCACGATGATCTTAAAACTAACGGAATTATGATCACTGTTCCCAAAATGCTTTCCCACTGAAACTTCGATCACCTGGACAAGCTCAGTTTCCAATGCAAGGTCTGATATGGCCCCTTCACTTGTTGGACTATTGACATATAGTGTCAAGAATCCTTCTTGGACATCGACTCCGGATCCCCTGAAGTTACATGACATTTGGTTAAACATGGGCAAAGATGTAGCATCCTTTGGCAGCTGATGAATCAATATTCCTTCTTGTTGAACACTTAGAAGAAGTACTGAGGGTGACGTGGGCATAGCATTTATTCTGGGTGGATGATTTCAATGTCCACTTTCAAGAGTGGCTTGTCAGTGACACGACTGATGGAACTGATCGAGTGCTAAATCTTATCACCCAGCAGACCATCCACACAACCATAACCAATAAACCAGGGAATCAATCTTGATTCAGTGGAGAGTCAGGACAGCATGTCAAGCATACCTAAAAATGAGATGTCAGCCTGATAAAGCTACCAAACAGGATGCATGCGGGAAGCAATAGACAGAGCTAAGCAAAAACATAACCAATGGATCAGATCTAAGCTCTGCAGTTCTGCCAAAACCAGCTGTTATTGGTAGTGGACAATTAGATGACCGACTGAAGGAGGAAGCACCACAAATATTCAGGGAAACATAACAATTAGGTCCAGAAGTAGGCCATTTAACCCTTCAAGACTGCAGCACCACTCCATATGATCATGGCTGATCATGCAATTTCAGTATCTCACTCCTGCTTCCTCTTCATACCTCTTGATCCATTTAGCCACAAGGGCCATGTCCAGCTCCCTGTTGAAGACATCTAACAAATTGGCCACCAAAGCTTCTGGGTGGGAGAGAACACCACAGATTCACAACTCTGAGTGAAGAAATTCTTCCTCATCACAGTGCTAAATGTCTTACCCCTTATTCTTAGACTGTGACTCCTAGTTCTGGACTTCCTTAACATCAGGATCATTCTTGCCACATTTAGCCTGTTCAGTCCCATCAGGATATTATATATATATATCTATGAGATTTCTCCCATATTCTTCTAAATTCTAGTGAGTACAAACTCAGTCGATCCAGCCTTTCTTCATATTGTCATTCCTGACATTCTGGGAATCATTCTGGTGAATCTTCACTGGGTTCCATCAATAGCAAGAATGTCCTTCATTAGACCAGGAGACCAAAAATGCACATTACACTCAATGCATGGCCTCAATGTGAAGCCCAATACTATAGTGCAAAAGATAAGGTTGAAGCATTCACATTCTTCAACTACAAGTGCTGTGTTGATGATCTATCTGCACCTCCTCCAGAGGTCCATGCCTTCACAGATACCAGACTTCAGCCAATCCAGTTTACTCCACGTGATATCAAGAAATGGTTGGAGATACTAGATACTGCAAAAGCTATGAGCTCTGACAACATTCTGGTAATAGTACTGAAGATGAGTGCCCCAGATCTTGTGCACCCGTAGACAAGGCTGTTCCAGTGAGGTGGTTGACTTGCTCGCCAAGCTGGCTTGTTTTTGTTCAGATATATTGTCACCATGCTAGATGACATCATCAGTGCAGCCTCCAATGAAGTGATGTTATTCTACACTACCTGTAATTTATACAATAGACAAAAGGTGCAGGAGTAGGCCTTTCGGCCCTTCGAGCCAGCACCACCATTCATTATGATCATGGCTGATCATCCACAATCAGTATCCTGTTCCTGCCTTATCCCCATAACCCTTGATTCCACTATCTTTAAGAGCTCTATCTATCTCTTTCTTGAAACTATCCAGAGACTTGGCCTCCACTGCCTTCTGGGACACAGCATTCCATATATCCACCACTCTCTGGGTGAAGAAGTTTCTCCTCAACTCTGTTCTAAATGGCCTACCCCTTATTTTTAAACTCTGTCCTCTGGTTCTGGACTCCCCCATCAATGGAAACATGCTTCCTGCCTCCAGAGTGTCCAGTCCTTTAATTATCTTATACATCTCAATCAGATCCCCTCTCATCCTCCTAAACTCAAGTGTATACAAGCCCAGTCGCTCCAATCTTTCAACATATGATAGTCCCACCATTCTGGGAATTGACCTCGTGAACCTATGCTGCACTCTCTCAATAGCCAGAATGTCCTTCCTCAAATTTGGAGACCAAAACTACACACAATACTCCAGGTGTGGTCTCACCAGGGCCCTGTACAGCTGCAGAAGGACCTCTTTGCTCCTATACTCAATTCCTCTCGTTATGAAGGCCAGCATGCCATTAGCTTTCTTCACTGCCTGCTGTAACCGTCTGGTCCATTATGGTGAGTAGTGTCATTTCTAGTTTTGATCTGTATGGGTTTGTATATGGGGTCCAATTGAATATGTTTGTTGACTGAAGTATGGGTGGAGAACCATGCCTCTAGGAATTCCTGTGCATGTCTATGTTTGGCTTGGGCTACTATGATTACCTTGTCCTGGTTGAATTGATGGCTTTCATTGTCTGAATGTACCAAATTAAGGAGAGTTCACCCTGCCATTTTGCTGCTCGCTGATGTTTATGCATTCTGATGGTTAGTTTCCTTCCTGTCTGTCCAATGTAATGTTTGTGGCAGTTGTTGCATGGTATTATATAAACCATGTTCGTTCCACATGATGTGGGAGTAGGATCTTTAATCCTTGTAAATATTTGTTGTAGAGTGGCCGTGGGCTTGTGGGCCACCATGATTCCTAGTGATCTTAGGAGTCCTGTTGTCAGTTCCAATATGTTCTTGATGTAGGGCAGTGTGGCCAGTGTGTTAGGACATACTGTGTGCTCCTGTTGTCATCTGTTTTGTAAACATCTGTAGATAAAGTTGCGGGGATATCTGTTTAAAGCGAGGATCTTGTATCAGTGTTCTTCCTCTTTCCTGTGTAGTTCTGGAGTGCTGCAGTGTTTTCTGGCCCATTTATATTGGACACTATTCACACATAGGACACAAAGAAGTTGACAGATGGAGTACAAAGTGGGAAAGTGTGAGGTCATGCAGTTTGGTAAGAAGAATAGAAGCATGGACCATTTTCTAAAGTGGTGGGAGAGCAGGGTGGAGTTCAGAAGTCTGAGGTGCAAAGAGACTGAGGAGTTCTTTCCCAGGATTCTCTCAAGGTAAACTTGCAGGTTGAGTCAGCAGTTAGGAAGGCAAATACAACTTTGGCGTTCATTTTAAAATGACTTAAATATAAAAGCAGGGATGTACTTCTGAAGCTCTAAAGTCTCTGGTCAGGCCACATTTGGAGTATTGTGTGCAGTTTTGGGCCCCGTTTCTTAGGAAAGATGTCCTGCCCTGGAGCAGATTCAGAGGAGGTTCACGAGCATGGTCCCAGGAATGAAAAGCTTAACATCTAAGGAACGTTTCTCTGGGTCTGTACACCATGGAGTTTAGAAGGATGAGGGGGGATCGAATTGAAACTTACAGAACGCTGAATGGCCTGGACAGCATGGATGTTGCAAACATGCTCCCACTGGTAGGAGACTAGGACCTGAGGGTACAGCCTTCAACTAAAGGAAAGACCTTTTAGAGCACAGATAATGAGAAACTTCTTCAGCCAGAGAGCGGTGAGTCTGTGGAATTTACTGCCACAGAAGGCTGTGGAGGCCAGGTCATTGAGTACATTCAAAACTGAGATAGATAGGTTTGTGATTGTCAAGGGAATCAAGGGTCATGGGGAGAAAATGGGAGAATGAAGTTGAGAAACGTATCAACCATTATTGAATGGCAGAGCAGACTTGATGGGCTGAATGGCCTAAAATCTGCCCCTGTTCTTATGGTCTCATGGATGTGCAGGCGAGGTGTATTAGCCATGGGAAATGCAAGGTTACAGAGATAGGATGCAGAGATAAATCTGTGTGGGCTGCTGTTCATGTTTGGGGGGGAATGCAGTCTGTGTGCACTTGATGGGTCAAATGGCCTGCTTCCACAATTAGGGGATTCTGTGATTTCAGCTGTATAATTAATGGCCTCCATGCCATAATAAGCCCAGAAATGGGAATGTTCACTGAATATTGCACAATTTGCGACTCCTCGGATACTGAAGCAGCGCACGTCCAAGTGCAACAAGGCCTGGACAATATACAAGCTGGGCCTGAAAAGTGACAAGTAACATTTGTGCCACACAAATGCCAGGCAATAGCCATTTCCAATAAGAGGAATCTGGACAGATACATAAAAAGGCAGTGAATATAGTGGTACAAACTGCGTACATGACAAAGGGTGTTCAGAAAGACATTATGTGTCAATGCAAGCTTGATCGACTGATGGACCTGTCCCTGTGAAGTACTGTTCTTTGTTCTTGGCTTTTTAGTGACAGTGTGACCACTGCCTGTTAACATTCAGTAGCATTACCAACACTGAATTCCTCACTGTCAACATGCTTGGGGCTTATCATTCCCCAACTAGACTTGCCATATAAGTATGAATGCTACAGGAGTAGTTCAGAGAATAGGAACACTCCCACTTTCCGGGATAAGTGCAGTCCCACCAATTCTGAAATAAAAAAACCAAAGAAGATTTCTCAGAGATAGTAAGAACTGCCGATGCTGAAATCAGAGATAACACAGTGCGGGGCTGGAGGAATACAGCAGGCCTGGCAGCATCAGAGGAGCAGGAAAGCTGACTTTTCAGGTCGGACCCTTTTTCAGAAATGGGGATAGGGGTAGGGAGTTCCAAAATAAATGGAGAGAGGAGGGTAGGGGCTGGGGAACATAGGTGGGATGATGAAAGGTGAGTGCAGGTAGGCAGTGGGGGGGATTGGTCAGTGGGATGGGTGGGGTTGATAGGCCAGGAGAGAGAAGATAGACAGGTTGTGCCAAGCCAAGGCAGGGAGAAGGAGGAATGGGTGGGGCTAGGGAAGGGTAAGTGGAGCGGTGATAGGTTGCACACAGGTGGGGGGTAGTGGGGATTAGTCAGCAGGAAGGGTAGGGTGGATACATTGGAAAGAAGTTGGACAGGTTGTGCCAGATCAAGGGGACAGGGATGAGAGGAAGGGTTGGACATTGGATGAAGCTGGGGGTGGGGAGATTTTAAAATTTGTGAATTCTATGTTTAAGCCATTGGGCTGTAGGCTCCCAAGGCAGAGTATGAGGTCAGAGATAATGGGAACTGCAGATGCTGGAGAATCCAAGATAACAAAGTGTGGGGCTGGATGAACACAGCAGGCCAAGCAGCATCTCAGGAGCACAAAAGCTGACGTTTCGGGCCTAGACCCTTCATCAGAAAAGGGGGAGGGGGAGAGGGTTCTGAAATAAATAGGGAGAGAGGGGGAGGCGGACCGAAGATAGATAGAAAAGATAGGTGGAGAGGAGAGTATGGGTGGGGAGGTAGGGAGGGGATAGGTCAGTCCGGAGAGGATGGACAGGTCAGGGAGGTGGGATGAGGTTAGTAGGTAGGAAATGGAGGTGCGGCTTGAGGTGGGAGGAAGGGATAGGTGAGGGGAAGAACAGGTTAAGGAGGCGGGGACAAACTGGGCTGGTTTTGGGATGCAGTGGGGGGAGGGGAGATTTTGAAGCTGGTGAATTCCACATTGATGCCATTAGGCTGCAGGGTTCCCAAGCGGAATATGAGTTGCGTTGCTCCTCCAATTTGCATGTGGTGTCATTGTGACACTGGAGGAGGCCCAGGATGGGCATGTGTGCAGGACAGTTTCCTGACACAGTATATCGAAGGGCCGACAAGTGGGGATGCCACACTTGATCTGGTACTTGGTAATGAACCAGGCCAGGAGTTTGATTTAGTGATAGGTGAGCACTTTGGAGAGACTGACCATAATTCAGTTACGTTTAGTTTAGCAATGGAAAGGGATAGGAACATGCCACAGGGCAAGAGTTATAGATGGGGGAAGGCAATTATAATGCGATTAGGCAAGACTTAGGAGGCATAGAATGGAGTAGCAAAATGCAGGGGATGGGGACAATCGAAATGTGGAGCTGGTTTAAGGAACAGATATTGCATGTACTTGACAGTTATGTCCCTGTCAGGCAGGGAGGAAGTGATAAGGTTAGGGAACCGTGGTTTACTGAAGAAATTGTATCTCCTGTTAAACGGAAGAGGGAGGCTTATGTGATGATGAGACGAGATGGTTCAGATGAGATGATGGAGAGTTACAGACTAGCAAGGATGGATTTAAAGAGAGAGTTAAGAAGAGCAAGTAGGGGACATGAGCAGACATTACCAGGTAGAATAAAGGAGAACCCGAAAGCTTTCTATAGGTACGTGACGAATAAGAGGATGACTAGGGTAGGAACAGGGCCAGTCAAAGACAGAAGTGGGAAGTTGTGTGTGCACCCTGTGAAGATTGGAGAGTTGCTAAACAAATATTTCTGATCTGTTTTCACTCAGGAAAAGGAGAATATTGTAGAGGACAAGACTGAGTTATGGGCTCCTAGAATTGAAACAATTGGGGTTATTAAGGAGGAAGTGTTATCAATTCTAGAAGGTGTGAAGATAGATAAATCCCAGGGCCGTATGGGATTTTTCCGAGGATTCTCTGGGAAGCTAGGGAGGAGGTGGCGGAGCCTTTGGCCTTGATCTTTGAGTCCTCATTGTCTACAGGTTTAGATTTAGATTTAGATTCCTTACAGTGTGGAAACAGGCCCTTCGGCCCAACAAGTGCACACCGCCCCTTGAAGCATCCCACCCAGACCCATCCCCCTATAACCCACACACCCCCAAACACTATGGGTAACTGGATGTTTGCAAATGTTGAGTCCTTGTTCAAGAATGGCCGTAGAGATTACCCAGGTAATTATAGAACTGTGAGCTTGACATCTGTTGTAGGAAAAGTTTTGGAAAGGATTATAAGAGATAGGATTTATAATCATCTAGCAGCAACAATTTGATTGGAGATAGTCAACATGGATTCGTCAAGGGCAGGTCATGTCTCACAAACCTCATTGAGTTTTTTGAGAAGGTGACCAAGCATGTGGATGAGGGTAGGGCAGTCGACGTGGTGTACATGGACTTCAGTAAAGCCTTTGATGAGGTTCCACATGGTTGGCTATTGGAGAAAATGTAGAGGCATGGGATTGAGGGAGATTTAGCAGTTTGGATAAGAAACTGGCTTTCTGTAAGAAGGCAACGAGCAGTGGTTGATGGAAAATATTCAGCCTGGAGTCCGGTTACTAGTGGTGTGCCTCAAGGATCTGTTTTGGAACCACTGCTGTTTGTCATTTTTATAAATGACTTGGACGCAGGCATTGGTGGAAGGGTTAGTAAGTTTGCAGATGACACTAAAGTCAGTGGAGTGGTGGACAGTGTGGAAGAATGTTGCAGGTTGCAGGGAGACTTGGATGAACTGCAGAATTGGGCTGAAAAGTGGCAAATGGAGTTCAATGCAGATAAATGTGAGGTGATTCACTTTGGGAAGAATAATAGGAATGCAGAATACTGGGTCAATGGAAAGATTCTTGGTAGTGTGGATATGCAGAGGGACCTTGGTGACCATGGACGTCCAGTCCCTATACACCTGCATTCCGCATGCAGATGGCCTCAAGGCCCTCCGCTTCTTCCTATCCCGCAGGCCCGACCAGTCCCCCTCCACCGACACTCTCATCCGCCTAGCTGAACTCGTCCTCACCCTCAACAACTTCTCTTTTGACTCCTCCCAATTCCTACAGACTAAGGGGGTGGCCATGGGCACCTGCATGGGCCCCAGCTATGCCTGCCTCTTTGTAGGTTACGTGGAACAGTCCCTCTTCCGCACCTACACAGGCCCCAAACCCCACCTCTTCCTCTGGTACATTGATGACTGTATCGCCGCCGCCTCTTGCTCCCCAGAGGAGCTCGAACAGTTCATCCACTTCACCAACACCTTCCACCCCAACCTTCAGTTCACCTGGGCCATCTCCAGCACATCCCTCACCTTCCTGGACCTCTCAGTCTCCATCTCAGGCAACCAGCTTGTAACTGATGTCCAGTTCAAGCCCACCGACTCCCACAGCTACCTAGAATACACCTCCTCCCACCCACCCTCCTGCAAAAATTCCATCCCCTATTCCCAATTCCTCCGCCTCCGCCGCATCTGCTCCCACGATAAGACATTCCACTCGCGCACATCCCAGATGTCCAAGTTCTTCAAGGACCGCAACTTTCCCCCCACAGTGATCGAGAACCCCATTGACCGCGTCTCCCGTATTTCCTGCAACACATCCCTCACACCCCGCCCCCGCCACAACCGCCCTAAGAGGATCCCCCTCGTTCTCACACACCACCCTACCAACCTCCGGATACAACGCATCATCCTCCGACACTTTCGCCATTTACAATCCGACCCTACCACCTAAGACATTTTTCCATCCCCACCCCTGTCTGCTTTCCGGAGAGACCACTCTCTCCGTGACTCCCTTGTTCGCTCCACACTGCCCTCCAACCCCACCACACCCGGCACCTTCCCCTGCAACCACAGGAAATGCTACACTTGCCCCCACACCTCCTCCCTCACCCCTATCCCAGGCCCCAAGATGACATTCCACATTAAGCAGAGGTTCACCTGCACATCTGCCAATGTGGTATACTGCATCCACTGTACCCGGTGTGGCTTCCTCTACATTGGGGAAACCAAGCGGAGGCTTGGAGACTGCTTTGCAGAACACCTCCGCTCAGTTCGCAACAAACAACTGCACCTCCCAGTCGCAAACCATTTCCACTCCCCCTCCCATTCTCTAGATGACATGTCCATCATGGGCCTCCTGCAGTGCCACAATGATGCCACCTGAAGGTTGCAGGAACAGCAACTCATATTCCGCCTGGGAACCCTGCAGCCTAATGGTATCAATGTGGACTTCACCAGTTTCAAAATCTCCCCTTCCCCTACTGCATCCCTAAACCAGCCCAGTTCGTCCCCTCCCCCCCCCCGCACCACACAACCAGCCCAGCTCTTCCCCCACACCCACTGCATCCCAAAACCAGTCCAACCTGTCTCTGCCTCCCTAACCGGTTCTTCCTCTCACCCATCCCTTCCTCCCACCCCAAGCCGCACCCCCATCTACCTACTAACCTCATCCCACCTCCTTGACCTGTCCGTCTTCCCTGGACTGACCTATCCCCTCCCTACCTCCCCACCTATACTCTCTCCACCTATCTTCTTTACTCTCCATCTTCGGTCCGCCTCCCCCTCTCTCCCTATTTATTCCAGTTCCCTCTCTCCATCCCCCTCTCTGATGAAGGGTCTAGGCCCGAAACGTCAGCTTTTGTGCTCCTGAGATGCTGCTGGGCCTGCTGTGTTCATCCAGCCTCACATTTTATTATCTTGGAATTCTCCATCATCTGCAGTTCCCATTATCTCTGTCCTTGTACATAGATCCCTGAAAGTTGCCACCCAGGTTGATTGTGCTGTTTAGAAGGCTTACGGTGTATTAGGTTTTATTGGTAGAGGGATTGAGTTCCGGAGCCGTGATGTCATGCTGTGTACAGTTCTGGTCGCCCCATTACAGGAAGGATGTTGAAGCATTGGAAAAGGTGCAGAGAAGATTTACCAGGATGTTGCCTGGTCTGGAGTGCAGGCCCTATGAAGAAAGGCTGAGGGACTTGGGTCTGCTCTCATTGGAGAGAAGAAGGCTAAGAGAGGATTTAATAGAGACATACAAGATGATCAGAGGATTAGATAGGGTGGACAGTGAGAGTCTTTTTCCGAGGATGATGGAGTCAGCTTGTACAAGGGGGCTACAAATTGAGGGGTGATAGATTTAAAACAGATGTCAGAGGCAGGTTCTTTACTCAGAGAGTGTAAGGTTGTGGAACACCCTGCCTGCCAATGTAGTTAACTCAGCCACATTAGGGGCATTTAAACAGTCCTTGGATAAGCATATGGATGATGATGGGATACTGTAGGGGGAGATGGGCTTAGACTAGTTCACGCAGGTCGGTGCAACATCGAGGGCCGAAGGGCCTGTTCTGTGCTGTATTGTTCTATGTTCTCTGTCACCCGTGGAGTGGGAGGGGGAGTTAAAATGTTTGGCAACCAGAAGATGTTGTTGTTCCTCTCTACACTAATCTGGAGTTCCCCATTGTTTTTGTGCTCCACCATTATTTCTAGGAAGGGTAGTCATTTATTGTTCTCTTCTTTCATGAATTTTAACCTGGTAAGGATGTTGTTTATGTGACGATGGGCTTCTTCTAGTCTTGTGCATTTAATCATCACCAAGGTGTCATCTAGATATCAGGCCCAAAGTTTGCGACTAGCACATGTAGAAAGAACACACAGACAGACCAATTACATGAGCAACCACCTTAACGCCCACAAAAGGAGCTGCGTCAGGACACTATTTAAGCAAGCCACAATACATCACAGTAAGCTCACTGTCCACTGGAGTAATATCAGATGATGGAGGGTGGTAAATGTTATTCTATTGTTCAAGAAAGGGAATAGGGATAATCCTGGGAATTACAGACCAGTCAGTCATACACCTGTGATGGGCAAATTATTGGAGAGGATTCTATGGGATGGTATTTATGATTATTTGTAAAAGCACAGTTTAATTAGACATAGTCAGCATGGCTGTGTGAGGGGCAGGTCATGGCTCACAAGCCTTATTGAATTCTTTGAGGATGTGACAAAACACATTGATGTAGTGGATGTGGATTTTAGCAAGGCATTTGATAAGGTTCCTCATGGTAGGCTTATTTGGAAAGGTAGGAGGCATGGGATTCAGGGTCTAGGCCTGAAACGTCAGCTTTTGTGCTCCTAAGATGCTGTGTTCATCCAGCTTCACACTTTGTTATCTCAGATTCTCCAGCATCTGCAGTTCCCATTATCTCTAAACGTTGTTACCTCAGATTCTCCAGCATTGGCAGTTCCTACTATCTCTCTGGCAGAAACATTGAGTTGGAAATAAAGTGGCAAAAACAGAGGAAGGGAAAGGCTGGACTAAGATTAGACAATGAGAAGCAGAAGATAGAATATAGAGGATGAGAGACAGAGGGTGACAGAGTGGCAGAAACAGAAGGTGAGCAACTGAGAATGAGAAACAGTGTCAGAAACAGGATGAGAAACAATGTGGTAGAAACAGACAATGAGAAACAGAAAATGGGAAATAGGATGAAAATTTGAGTGGCTGAAGCACAGGGTGAGAAATGCAGGGTGAAAAACGGATTTTCATCCTCTGTTTCTCATCCTGCCTCTGCTAATGTTTCTCACTCTCCATTTTACATCCTTTGTTTCCTACACTGTTTCTCATCTTAAATGGTCATTGGATAAAGATATGGATGATAATGGAATAGTGTCGGTTAGATGGGCTTCAGATTGGTTTCACAGGTCAGCACAACATTGAGGGCTGAAGGGCCTGTACTGCACTGTAATGCTCTATGTTCTTCTGTTTCTGCCATTCTGTTTCTCATTCTCTGACTCATCCACTGTTTCTCATCCTCTGTTTCTCAGAAAGAGAGGATATGAAACAGAGTGCAAGAAAAAGGTTGAGAAAGAAAGGATGAGAAAAAAGAATCAGAAATTGAGTTTGAGAAACAAAGTGAAGAAACCAATAAAGTAAAACAGAGTGGCAGGAAAAGATTGGGAGAAACAATATCAGAAAGAGTGGATGAGAAACAGAAATTCAGAAACAAAGGATAAGAGACAGAGGGTGACAACCACTGGGGCTGAAACAGAGGATGAGAAACAGAGGGGCTGAAGCAGAGAATAAGAAACAGAGGGGCTGAAGCAGATGAGAAACAGAGAGGCAGAAGTAGAGAATGAGAAACAGAGGGGCTAAAGCAGAAGATGAGAAACAGAGGGGCTGAAGCAGAAGATGAGAAAGAGGCGCTGAAACAGAGGATGAGAAACAGAGGTGCTGAAGCAGAAGATGAGAAACAGAGGAGCTGAAACAGAGGATGAGAAACAGAGGGGCTGAAACAGAAGATGAGAAACAGTGGGGTGGAAAAAGTATATCAGAAACAGTGAGTTAGAAACAGAGATCCAGAAACACAGAATGAGAAACAGAGGATGACAAACAGTGGGGCAGAAAGAGAGGATAAGAAACAGAGAGACTGAAACAGAAGATGATAAACAGATGTGGTGAAACAGAGGATGAGAAACAGAGGGTGAGAAAATGAGGGGCAGAAACAAGAGGATGAGAAATAGGGGAGAAGAAACAGAGGTGTAGAAACACAGGGTCACCTTACAGTCCACCACCGTGTGTCCTGCCCTACCTCAGGCGTGGCAGACTTTGGGCTGCCCTGCATAGGTCAGCTAGCCCCTGCTGCCGCCGATTGCGAAGGTGGACAGTGGATGGATGATTTTACCATCCGCCCCTGTCCTCAGCGTTGCCTTGACCTGCTTCTTGCTGGTCCAGATCCCGAAGGGGCCCATGATGTCAGTTAGGTCCCCTTTGACCTTCACGTACCTTCCAAGTAAGGTCAGAACATCAGATGCTGGCATCAGCTGCGGATTGTACACGTGCACAGTCATCATCTGGCCCCTCTGCACAGGCAACACAAACAGCGGGATGGCACTCAGGACAGAGAAGGGATCCTCCCCTCCTTCCTCCTTAAATAACTTCAGGAGGCACTCGCACAGTTTGGCACTCCTGAAGGTCACGTCGAAGAAACCACCTCTTGGGGAAATCCTGCAGGCAGTAGATGTCGCAGCAATGAACCCAGAACAGTCCAGGAGGATCCCCTACACGAAGAAGGTGCAATCTACTGGTGCACCTTCATCCACCTTCTCCATGGTCACTCGCACCATGTTCCGGACCCCCAGGGCACGAGCTCTTGCTGAAGCCTTCGTTGCAAGTTGGCTGCTTGCCCATATCGGTGTTGGGCCAAAGCCAGTATTGAGATCCACCAGTTGCAGGGGCTCATAGCCAACCCAACGTCCGCCTTCCAGTCTCGATGCAGTCTCTCTCTCATCTTCCCAGTCAACTTCGATAAGAACAGATACTACATATCTCTGATTGAGGGGGGTGGTATTTAAATTGTTCTTCCCACACAAATGTTCCCGTCACTAAGGCAAAAGCCTCAGCATGTGATCGCCACCAACTGGTTGTAGTCAAAAGGCCAAGAACAACACTTGGTCTGAGCCGATAGGCCGACTACATGTCTCAGATTTTGTTTTTATTAAAAAAAACTTTATTCGTAGAAACTAGAAACAGCTGCACTGAAGGAGGGCCCCATGGAGGACTCAAGCAGTGAGACAATATGGGTAGAACTCAGAAATAGGAAGGATGCAGTAACAATGTTGGGGCTGTACTACAGGCCTCCCAACAGCGAGCGTGAGATAGAGGTACAAATATGTAAACAGATAATGGAAAGGTATAGGAGAAACAGGGTGGTGGTGATGGGAGATTTTAATTTTCCTAACATTTACTGGGATTCACTCAGTGTTAGGGGTCAAGATGGAGCAGAATTTGTAAGTTGTGTCCAGGAGGGTTTTCTAGAGCAGTATGTATGTAGTCCAACTCGGGAAGGGGCCATACTGGACGTGGTGCTGGGGAATGAACCCGGCCAGGTGGTTGATATTACAGTAGGGGACTACTTTGGAAATAGCGACCACAATTCCGTAAGTTTTACAATACTCATGGACAAGGATAGGAGTGGTCCTAAAGGAAGAGTACTAAACTGGGGGAAGGCTGACTATACCAAGATTCGGCAGGATCTGAGGAATGTAGATTGGGAGAAACTGTTTGAAGGTAAATCCACATTTGATATGTGGGAGGCTTTTAAAGAGAGGTTGATTGGCGTGCAGGAGAGACATGTTCCTGTGAAAATGAGGAATAGAAATGGCAAGATTAGGGAGCCATGGATGACAGGTGAAATTGTGAGACTAGCCAAGAGAAAAAAGGAAGCATATATGAGGTCTAGGCGACTGAAGACAGACGAAGCTTTGCAAGAATATCTGGAATGTAGAGCGAATCTGAAAAAAGGGATTAAGAGGGCTAAGAGGGGACATGAGATATTGCTGGCAAACATGGTTAAGGAAAATCCCAAAGCCTTTTATTCATATATAAAGAGCAAGAGGGTAACTAGAGAAAGGATTGTCCCACTTAAGGACAAAGGAGGAAAGTTATACGCTGAATCGGAGAAAATGGGTGACATTCTTAATGAGTACTTTGCATCGGTATCCAAGGAAAGGGACATGACAGATGTTGAGGTTAGGGATAGATGTTTGCTTAGTCTAGGTCAAGTTGACATAATGAAGGAGGAAGTGTTAGGTATCCTAAAAGACATTAAGGTGGACAAGTCCCCAGGTCCAGATGGGATTTATCCCAGGTTCACTGAGGGCAGCGAGAGAGGAAATAGCTGGGGCCTTAACAGATATCTTTGCAGCGTCCTTAGACATGGGTGAGGTCCCAGAGGACTGAAGCCTTGCTAATGTTGTCCCCTTGTTTAAGAAGGGCAGCAAGGATAATCCTGGTAATTATCGACCGTGAGCCTTATGTCAGTGGTAGCGAAGCTACTGGAGAAGATACTGAGGGATAGGATCTATTCCCATTTGGAAGAAAATCGGCTTATCAGTGATAGGCAACATGGTTTTGTGCTGAGAAGGTTATGTCTTACCAACTTAATAGAATTCTTTGAGGATGTGACAAAGTTGATTGATGAGGGAAAGGCTGTAGATGTCATATACATGGACTTCAGTAAGGCATTTGATAAGGTTCCCCATGGCAGGCTGATGGAGAAAGTGAAGTCACATGGGGTCCAGGGTGTGCTGGCTAGATGGATAAAAAAATGGCTAGGCAACAGGAGACAGAGGGTAGTAGTAGAAGGGTGTTTCTCAAATTGGAAACCTGTGACCAGTGGTGTTCCACAGGGATCTGTGCTGGGACCACTGTTGTTTGTGATATATGTAAATGATCTGGAGGAAGGTGTAGGTGGTCTGATCAGCAAGTTTGCTGATGACACTAAGATTGGTGGAGCAGCTGACAGTGAAGGGGACTCTCACTGTCAGAGATTACAGCAGAATATAGATAGACTGGAGAGTTGGGGCAGATAAATGGCAGATGGAGTTCAATCCCGGCAAATGCGAGGTGATGCATTTTGGAAGATCAAATTCAAGGGCGAACTATACAGTAAATGGAAAAGTCCTAGGGAAAATTGATGAACAGACAGATCTGGGTGTCCAGGTCCATTGTTCCCTGAAGGTGACAACGCAGGTCAATAGGGTGGTCAAGAAGGCATATGGCATGCTTTCCTTCATTGGGCGGGGTATTGAGTACAAGAGTTGGCAGGTCATGTTGTAGTTGTATAGGACTTTGGTTCAGCCACATTTGGAGTACTGTGTACAGTTCTGGAAGCCACATTACCAAAAGGATGTGGATGCTTTGGAGAGGGTGCAGAGGAGGTTCACCAGGATGTTGCCTGTTATGGAGAGTGCTAGCTACGAAGAGAGGTTGAGTAGATTAGAATTATTTTCATTAGAAAGACGGAGATTGAGGGGGGACCTGATTGAGGTCTACAAAATCACGAGGGGTATAGACAGGGTGGATAGCAAGAAGCTTTTTCCCAGAGTGGGGGACTCAATTACTAAGGGTCATGAGTTCAAAGTGAGAGGAGGAAAGTTTAAGGGAGATATGCGTGGAAAGCTCTTTACACAGAGGGTGGTGGGTGCCTGGAACGCGTTGCCAGCGGAGGTGGTAGATGCAGACACGTTAGCATCTTTTAAGATATATTTGGACAGGTACATGGACGGGCAGGGAGCAAATGGACACAGACTGTTCGAAAATAGATGACAGGTTAGACAGAGGATCTTAATCGGCGCAGGCTTGGAGGGCCGAAGGGCCTGTTCCTGTGCTGTAGGTTTCTTTGTTCTTTTTTAAACATATTTACACACTTACCCAGTCATGCTAACCACTCCTGGTTAACCAGGGGGTACGTACACCAACTAAAAGAAAGAAGCAAAAACAAAAGGAAAAACACCAGCGGCCGTCTCCCCGCACAGTCCCTGTTGGCCCCCTGACCAGTTGGGGAAGGCACCAGCTGGGCCCAGTTCCCAGATAGGGCCTTTTTTCTATTTTGGTGTAGGGGTTTCATATGGTGGTCTTTCCCCACCGCGCCTTGGCAGCGGCTGCCCCAAGCTTCAGTGCGTCCCACAGCACGTAGTCCTGAACCTTGCAGTGCACCAGTCTGCAACACTCGGTCGGGGTCAGTTCTTGCAGCTGGAAGACCAGCAGGTTTCGGGCAGATCAATGAGCGTCTTTCACCGCATTGATGGTCCTCCAGGCGCAGTTGATGTCGGTCTCGGTGTGCGTCCCCGGAAACAGCCTGTAGAGCACGGAGTCCCATGTCATGGAGCTGCTCAGGACAAACCTCGACAAATACCGTAAGACCATAAGACATAGGAGTGGAAGTAAGGCCATTCGGCCCATCAAGCCCACTCCGCCATTTAAATCATGGCTGATGGGCATTTCAACACCACTTCCCTGCACTCTCCCCGTAGCCATTGATTCCTTTTGAGATCAAGAATTTGTTGATCTCTGCCTTGAAGGCATCCAACGTCCCGGCCTCCACTGCACTCTGCAGCAATGAATTCCACAATGAATTCTTGAGGATTCTATGTGCTGACCACTGCCTGATGGCCTTGTGGTCAAAGGTGTTTCCTTTCAAAAATTTCTCCACGAAGGATAGGTGGCACGGGACAGTCCAACTACTCGAAACGTTCCATGGCAGCGAGGCCAGTCCCATCCTTCGCAACACCGGGGACAGGTAGAACCTCAGTAAGTAGTGACACTTGGTGTTTGCGTACTGAGGATCTACGCAAAGCTTGATGCAGCCACACGCAAAGGTAGCCATCAGGGCAAGGGTGGTGTTTGGCACGTCCTTTCGCCCATTTCCCAGGTCTTTGTACATGGTGTCCCTGTGGACCCGGTCCATCCTCGACCCCCCAGTGAAGGGGAAGATGGCCCGGGTGACTGCAGCGGCGCAGGTTCGGGGAATAGGCCAGGCCTGCGCCACATAAAACAATACCGAAAGCCCCTCGCACCTGACAACCAGGTTCTTACCCGCGATGGAGAGGGACCAGACCGTCCACCTGCCCAGCTTCTGCCTCAGTTTGGCGATACGCTCCTCCCAAGTCTTAGCGCATGCCCCAGCTCCACCGAACCAAACACCCAGCACCTTCAGGTAGTCTGTCGTGACGGTGAAGGGGATGAAGGAGCGGTTGTCCCAGTTCCCAAAGAACACAGCCTCGCTCTTACCCCTATTGACTTTGGCACCCGAGGCCAGTTCAATCTGGCCACAGATGTCCAACAGCCTTCTCGCCGACCGGCGATCGGCGCAGAAGATAGCGACGTCGTCCATGTACAGGGAGGTCTTGACCTGAAGGCCTCCCCTGCCTGGGATAGTCACGCCCTTCAGGCTCACGTCCTTCCTGATGAATGTGGCAAAGGGCTCCATATAGCACAGGAACAAGGCAGGAGAGAGCGGGCAGCCCTGCCTGACTTCAGATCTGATCGGGAAACTGTCTGATCCCCACCCATTGATCGAGACTGCGCTAACGATGTTGGTGTAGAGCAGTTGGATCCAATTGCGGATGCCCTCCCCGAACCCCAATTTGGAGAGGACGTCCCTCCTGTAGGCATGAAAGGCCCTGTCGAAGGCCTTCTCCTGGTCCAGGCTGATGAATCAGGCATCCACCCTCCTGTCCTGCACGTAGGCTATCGTGTCCCTGATGAGCGCGAGGCTCTCAGCGATCTTCCTGCCCGGCACAGCACAGGTTTGGTCAGGGTGAATCACTGACTCAGGACAGACCTGACCCGGTTGGTTAGGACCTTGGCCAGGATTTTGTATTTTATGTTTAGCAATGAGATTGTTCGCCGATTTTTAATTTCTTCCCTCTCCCACTTCTGCTTATAAATGAGAGTAATTATACCCTTCCTCATGGGACTTACACATTTCTCCTGCCTGAAGCGCACTATCGTACACCTTTCGATTTGATTTAGATTCCTTACAGTGTGGAAACAGGCCCTTCGGCCCAACAAGTGCACACTGCCCCTTGAAGCATCCCACACAGACCCATCCCCCTATAACCCACACACCCCCAAACACTACGGGTAATTTAGAATGGCCGATCCACCTAACCTGCACATCTTTGGACT
Organism: Stegostoma tigrinum; assembly: GCF_030684315.1. Lineage (NCBI taxonomy): Eukaryota > Metazoa > Chordata > Chondrichthyes > Orectolobiformes > Stegostomatidae > Stegostoma > Stegostoma tigrinum. The sequence goes on from NC_081364.1 coordinate 87,080, forward strand.
GTGGGAGGAAACCGGAGCACCCGGAGGAAACCCATGCAGACATGGGGAGAATGTGCAAACTCCACTCAGACAGTCGCCTGAGGTTGGAATCGAACCCGGGTCCCTGGTGCTGTGAGGCTGCAGTGCTAACCACTGAGCCACCGTGCCGCCCTCAAGCAGGTCCTGGCCGACCAGGTCCCACAGAGCGGAATACAGCTCGACTGGTAAGCCGTCGCTCCTGGGAGTCTTGTTCCTCTCAAAGGACTTGAAGGCTCTGGTCGGCTCGTCCAGGGATATATTGGCCGGTCCGGCCACTCCCTCGTGCCGTCGTCTGAGACCTCCGTGATAGATGACTGGAATGATACAGAGGCATGCTGTCCATGGGCTTCGTGTCGCACAGTCCGGCATAAAATAACTTGTTGATCCTCAGAATGTCGGGCCGAGATGACGTCACCGAGCCGTCATCCTCCTTCAGCTGGCTAAGCACAGAGCTCTCTTTGTGCACCTTCTGAAAGAAGAAACGCGAGCATGTCTCGTCCTGCTCCACGGAGCGGACGCTGGACCGGAGGATTATCCTGGAGGCCTCCGCGGTGAAGAGCGAGGCTCACTGGCCCCTCACCTCGCAGAAGTGCTCTGTGACATCGACCCCCATCGACTGCAGAAGGAGCAGGTTCTGCATCCTTTTCTGGAGTCGCGGCAGCTTTCCCCGCCTCTCTCTCACCTTCTGATCACCCTTGAGGACAAAGAACCCCTTGATGTTCTCTTTGACAGTCTCCCACCAGTCGCCCGGAGAGGGGTTTCACGGTTCTCCAACCGGTGTACTCCCTCTTGAGCTCCTCGATGTTCCCTGGGGTCAACAGAGTCGTGTTGAGCTTCCACGTCCCCTTGCCGGCCGGCTGGTCGTCCTGTAAGTGACAGTCGGCCAGCAGGAGGCGGTGGTCAGAGAAGAACACCGGCTCGACGCCGGTGGACCTGACCGAGAACGCTCACGACACAAACAGGAAGTCTATTCTTGAGCGGATAGACCCGCTTGGCCACGACCAGATGTATCTCCGCTGCGCTCCATCTGCAGGGGTGCTGAAGATGTCGAGCAGCTTGGCATCCTTCACCGTGTCCATCAGGAATCTGGACGTGACGTCCAGTTTACTCACCCCCCCCATTGTCCCCACGCCAGATCTTCCGTCTGCATTGATGATGTAGTTGAAGTCTCCGGCTAGGATGACTGGCCTGGATGTAGCCAGCACAGGTGGAAGCTGCTGCAGGACAGCCAACCACTCACTCTGTATTGCTGGGGCGTACACGTTGATCAGCCTCAGGGGAGTGCTCTTGTAGGTGACGTCCACCGTCAGGAGGCGCTGCCCCGCCCGCCTCCTCCACCCCACCACCTCCTGAACTTGGGAGATGGTGAAGTTGCACCCCCGCAGCAGAATAGCCAGGCCCAGGAGTGACAGCCCTGGAGTGACAGGAGTTACCCCCTGACCAAATTGAAGGCCCACGAGTCCAGGCGCCCGACCATTTCCCGTACCTGCCGAGGTGCAGTATCCAGCACTAGTGCAGAAACAGGAAGTCTGCCTTAATGTCGGTCAGGTAGGCCAACGTGGAGACACATCGTGCAGTGGACTTAATGTTCCGCACGTTAACGTTTGCGATTCATATCCCCATCATGAATAGTAACCGTGGTACCCACCCCGAGTCCGAAGTCCTGCCCCTCAGTCAGTCCCTGTATCCCAGTTGCACGCGCAAACTACTGGACACTGTCCAGGCTGAGGAAGCCTTCCGTGCCGCCTTCCAGGCTGCTTTCCCTGTCCAGCGTCATCAGGGCCGGAACGGAGGCAGGAGTTTCCAGTTCTGGACCAGGCCGGGGACACACTGTCCCATGTTCCCCACCTGAAGCTCCGCTGCTCCTGGTTGCCCAGTGCTCTGGTGCAGAGGGACCTGCCAGGGCCCCAGCAGTGGGTGGCTGGGTGTTGGCAGGAGCCTCTGGACATCCACCATCATCGGGCAGGGGCGCACTGCTCTCCTGCTCCCCGGCAACTTTCATCCTCTGCTTTCGGCGGCTCTTCTCTGAATCCCCCTTGTCAGAGAAGCTCTTATTGCGCCCATCTAGCTGACTCTTCCCGTGTGGTGGTTGCGGTGCGGGGGCCCACCCATGCGCCTTTATCCTCGCCTTCCAGACCGTTATCCACACCCTGGGTTGCCTGCCGCCTCCACCTCCATCAACTCCGGCTTCTCAAGAGGGAGCGGTGGCTGCAGGGCTGTTCCACCGGCCTCAAGTCCGTCCTGTGGGGATTGGCCCTCCTGCACGCTAGGGCAGTCCAGATGCTTGCAGGCATCTGGCATCTTCCTGTCTTTCGGGGTGTTTGCCCAACTTTGCCCCTCCTCATGACCTGGGCGTAGGTGGTCCCCCGCCGTGGGCATGCCCTGTAAAGGTGGCCCGCTTCCCCGCAAAGGTTGCAGTTCTTTTCCTTAGGGCAATCCTTTGCAAGGTGTCCCTCCTCCCTGCAGTTCCTGCACAGGGTCACTTTACAGTCTGCCGCCACGTTTCCTTCCTACCACAGGCGCGGCAGACTTTGGGCTGCCCTGCGTAGGTCAGGTAGCCCCTGCTCCCACCGATTGCGAAGCTGGACACTTGCAAAGTTGGCACTCCTGAAGGTTACAAAATCACGAGGGGTATAGGTCTACAAAATCATGAGGGGTATAGACAGGGTGGATAGCAAAAAGCTTTTTCCCAGAGTGGGGGACTCAATTACTAGGGGTCATGAGTTCAAAGTGAGAGGAAGAAAGTTTAAGGGAGATATGCGTGGAAAGTTCTTTACACAGAGGGTGGTGGGTGCCTGAAACACGTTGCCAGCGGAGGTGGTAGATGCAGACATGTTAGCGTCTTTTAAGATGTATTTGGATAGGTACATGGATGGGCAGGGAGCAAATGGACACAGACCCTTAGAAAATAGATGACAGGTTAGACAGAGGATCTTGATTGGCTCAGGCTTGGAGGGCCAAAGGGCCTGTTCCTGTGCTGTAATTTTTTTTGTTCTTTTTCTTTGTTACTTTGAAGAATCCATCTCGGGGAAGTCCTGCAGGCAGGAAACATCCACAGTGATGAGCCCTCAACAGTCCAATAGGATCCTCTTCACAAGGAAGGTGTGATCCACTGGTGAACATTCATCCACCTTCTTCACAGTCACACACACCGTGTTCCGGACCCCCTGTCCCAGGGCATGAGCACTCGCCGTGGCCATGGTTGCAGGTTGGTTGCTTCGCTGTACTGGCGTTTGGCCAAAGCCAGCATGAAGATCCACCGATAGCAGGGGTGCACAAGCAACCCGGCATCTTCCTTCCACTCCCGATGTGGTCATGCTGTTCTCGATGCAGTTTCGATAAGGACAGGTACCACTCATGGTCTGAACCGATAGGCTGACTACATATCTCAGATTTTTAAAAAAATATTTTTTTCCTTCTCTGCCAAGACCACACATGATCTCAAACCACCACACAAGTGTCACGTTGCCAAAGCAAAAAGCCCCAGCACGTGATCGCAGCCAATTGGTCCGAGCCAATTGCTGTTTGCGCCTGCTGAGCTCTTCCAGCAATTTCTGTTCCATTTCCTGATTTACAACATCCGCAGCTCTTTTGTTTTTGATCTGAATGATGCATCTAGCCTGTCATGTCTGCATCAGCTCTCTGCGCGAGCAAATTCCCTACTCCAGCTCACCCTGCCTTTTCCCCACAGCCCTGCAGCAAATGTTCTCTATTCAGATCATTACCCGACTCTCTTACGAAAGCCACAATTCAATCTGCCTCCAGTACCCTCTCAGGCAGTGCACTGCATATTCGAACCACTCGCTGAAGATGCTCACGCCTAGGACACCACCTCATTGAAATGTGACACTTGGACAAGAGAGAAGTAGACTTAGCTGACCCCTCCATTTCTTTGATGAGTGTGGAAGCCTGCAGTGTGGATGTGCCTGCAGTTGCCCATGGACCTGTTGTTGTACTGTTCTGTTCAAAGTTCCAAAAAACTGAAGTGTTACCAATATGAAAATATCCTGCCTCCTCATAAGACAAGTTAAGGCAAATGACTGAAGCATGTTCTAAATCTGATCCGAAAATATCACCATCAGGAAATCTCAGTTTGCATTTATCAACAGAAGCATGTACGGATTAATCCATCCGTCTCAGAAAATGTCAATTCCCATCCCACAGCCACATCCACCACTCGCACCTCAGGCAAATGAGCACCACGTTGGGGGATGTGAAGATCGTTTACAGTATATCAGCCTTTATTGGTGATAATGGGAACTGCAGATGCTGGAGAATTCAAAATAACAAAGTGTGGAGCTGGATGAACACAGCAGGCCAAGCAGCATCTCAGGAGCACAAAAGCTGACATTTCGGGCCTAGACCCTTCATCAGAGAGGGGGATGGGGAGAGGGAACTGGACTAAATAGGGAGAGAGGGGGAGGCAGATCGAAGATGGAGAGAAAACAAGATAGGTAGAGAGGAGAGTATAGGTGAGGAGGTAGGGAGGGGATAGGTCAGTCCAGGGAAGATGGACAGGTCAAGGAGGCGTGTTGAGGTGGTAGGTGGGAAATGGAGGTGCGGCTTGAGGTGGGAGGAAGGGAAGAATAGGTTAGGGAAACAGAGACAGGCTGGGCTGGTTTTGGGATGCAGTGGGGGGGGGGGAGGGGACAAGCTGGGCTGGTTTTGGGATGCAGTGGGGGAAGGGGAGATTTTGAAGCTTGTGAAGTCCACATTGATACCATTGGGCTGCAGGGTTCCCAAGCGGAATATGAGTTGCTGTTCCTGCAACCTTCGGGTGGCATCATTGTGGCACTGCAGGAGGCCCATGATGGACATGTCGCCTGAGGAATGGGAGGGGGAGTTGAAATGGTTCGCGACTGGGAGGTGCAGTTGTTTGTTGTGAACCGAGCGGAGGTGTTCTGCAAAGTGGTCCCCAAGCCTTCGCTTGGTTTCACCAATGTAGAGGAGGCCACACCGGGTGCAATGGATACAATACACCAGATTGGCAGATGTGCAGGTGAACATCTGCTTGATATGGAAGGTCATCTTGGGGCCTGGGATAGGGGTGAGGAAGGAGGTGTGGGGCCAAGTGTAGCACTTCCTGCGGTTGCAGGGGAAGGTGCCGGGTGTGGTGGGGTTGGAGGGGAGTGTGGAGCGGACAAGGGAGTTGCGGAGAGAGTGGTCTCTCCGGAAGGCTGACAAGGGTGGGGATGGAAAAATGTCTTGGGTGGTGGGGTCGGATTGTAGATGGCGGAAGTGTCGGAGGATGATACGTTGTATCTGGAGGTTGGTGGGGTGGTATGTGAGAACGAGGGGGATCCTCTGGGGGCAGTTGTGGCGGGGGTGGGGTGTGAGGGATGTGTTGCGGGAAATGCGGGAGATGCGGTCAAGGGCGTTCTCGACCACTGCAGGGGGAAAGTTGAGGTCCTTGAAGAACTTGGACATCTGGGCTGTGCGGGAGTGGAATGCCTCATCCTGGGAGCAGATGCGGCGGAGGTGGGGGAATTGGGAATAGGGGATGGAGTTTTTGCAAGCGTGTTTTGCAGCCTTTATTGTTTGGCTTTCACTCCAAACATTCCAATTTGGTCTGGTTCCATAGAATTGCAAATCAGCATTCAAATGCTTATTATGGTGCTAACAGCAAGCTGTTATGGGCAAATGGTTTAGTATCGGCTGTGTGGTCAGAAAGCAAGGTCAAAAATGTCAAGCCAAACAAAGAACTCAGGATGCTGGCCATCTGAAGCAAAATCTCAGCAGCTGTAGAGAGAAAGCAGAGTCAACGTTTCCAGTCCAGTGACCCTTCTTCTGAAGGGCCCAGCAATTTCTGTTTTGGTCTAAAATACAGAATCTGCAGCACAACACATGTGGAGTCAGTGATCAACAGCACTTGGTCCGTAGTCATGCATGTTATGACACTTCAAGTGCTCATCCAAGTATCTTTTCGAGGTTGTGAGATTTTCCACCTCACCACCATCCCAGGCAGTGTATTCCGGACCCCCACCACTCTCTGGGGAACAGCTGCTTTCTATCATACGAGCTGCAAGACCATAAGCAATAGGAGCAGAATTAGGCCTTTCAGCCCATGCTCCGCCATTCAATCACGGCTCATTTTTTTCCTCAACTCCACTCTCCTGCCCTCTCCCTGTAACCTGTGATCCCTTTACCAATCAGGAACCTATCTATCTCGGTCTTAAATACGCTCAGTGACAATGGCCTCCACGGCCCCCTGCGGCAATGAGTTTTCTCTGGCTGAAGGAATTCCACCTCACCTCAGTCTAACGGGTTGGCCCTTCACCCTGAGGCTGTGTTCCAAGGTCCTATTTCTCCGACTAGTGGAAACGTCTTCTCCACATCCACTCTATCCAGGCCTCTCAGTATTTTGTAAGTTTCAATCGAATCCCCCCCCAATCCTTCTAAACTCCATCAAGTACACACCCAGAATCCTCAACCGCTTCCGACGTGACAAGCCCTTCATCCCCGGGATCATTCTTGTAAACCCCCTCTGGACCCCCTCCAACATCAGCACATTCTTCCTTCGATACGAGGCCTGGTGTTCTTACAGCCAGAGAAATCGGGTTCCGAAACTCTCAAAGAAATAGCAGGAATTCCGCAGAACCATTTTTCACCAAAACCATCGGTGAGTGGCAAAAGGCTCAGATTCCACAAACACAACCAGCACCAGATGGTGAATCTCTCTCTCTCCGTTCACAGCAATTTTATAAACGGGAGCGGAATGCTGCAATTTCGGTCACCGCTGTTGTGAAACCATGCTATCAGAGTCGGACTGGCCTGTGGTTGAAGAAGTGAAGCAATCCAGAAGCGATTACTGGCGGAAAGGAAACTATGCTTAAACAAACTGCTGGAAATGGCAACCGCGATGGAGCTCGCAGTCAAGGAAACTCAACACCCCCCAAAGAGTTTCAGAGATAATGGGAACTGCAGATGCTGGAGATTCCAAGATAATAAAATGTGAGGCTGGATGAACACAGCAGGCCAAGCAGCATCTCAGGAGCTCTCTGATGAAGGGTCTAGGCCCGAAACGTCAGCTTTTGTGCTCCTGAGATGCTGCTTGGCCTGCTGTGTTCATCCAGCCTCACATTTTATTACCCCCCAAAGAGTTGGCTGCCAGCTCACAAAATGATGGCCCAGGAACAAGTGCCAACGCAGACACAAAACTGCCAGTCGTGTGGAAAAACACGTCCCGCAGCAGCAAATCAGTGGTGGGAAGAAACTGTGTGCAGAAACTGCGGCATAAAAAAGGACACATTAAACAGGCATGTTTGAGGAACAAATACAATTAACAAGACAGCAACATGGGGCGGCACGGTGGTTCAGCGGTTTCGGCCTCGGGCGACTGTCTGTATGGAGTTTGCACATTCTCCCCGGGTCTGTGTGGGTTTCCTCCGGGCGCTCTGGTTTCCTCCCACAATCCAAAGATGTGCAGGCTAGGTGGATTGGCCATGCTAAATTACCCGTAGTGTCCAGGGATGTTTAGGTTAAACGGATTAGATATGAGAAATGCAGGGGTAGGGGAATGGGTCTGGGCGAGCTGCTATTCGGAGGCACGGCGTAGACTTGTTGGGCCAAATGGCCAGTCCCTACGCTGGAGGGATTCTACGAAAGTATGAAATTCTAAACGGTACAAAAATGGCACAAGAAAAGCCCAGACTCTCAATCCAACGAGGTGCTGTTGTTAAAGATACTGATCATTGCTGGTGACACCTACCGAAACAGGGTCATTCCTGTACTGAATGGCAAACCGGAAAGAATGGAGGTGGACACCGGCTTTATTGATATAGAAGACAGCCTCAACCGTGATCTTAGGTTCATGTCGCGCCATACCGTCCCACTTTGACAGCATCACCTTGATAAATTGGTATGATATTTCTACCTTAACTCGTTTGTACAGTTTAGAATTAATTATTATATTCTCTCTCTCTCGCACACACATACACATATCCATGTGGCAAATCATTTCATCCAAGATGTTTGTTTATTTGCAGATGTATTCTATTTTTTTCAAAAAGCACACAATTTGTTGTCACAGTCAGTCGGTGCGGCATCTCCTAAATTCCGGCTTTTAGAATAAAACCTGCCCGATTCTAGGTTAAAACACTGAAACAGATTCTGAACAAAGCCTCACACCTACAATTCACCTGACCTGAGGTGTTATCTTTTGCACGCAGAATTGATGCAATGGAGACATTACCAATGAAACAACGAGACAACAAGGTTACTTGGAGGGCCGAAGGGTCTGTTCCTGTGCTGTAGGTTTCTTTGTAGAGCTGGACGAACACAGCAGACCAAGCAGCATCAGAAGAGCAGAAAGGCTGACGTTTCGGGTCTAGACCCTTCTTCAGAAACCAATGAAACAAAACATCATTAAGCACTGAGAAGTCCACGTGAGGAAGTGTGAAGTTAACTCATTAGGTCTGACATTCAAACAGAAAATGCCAGGAAACTCTGACTGGATCTGAAACTACTGTGTCCTAACGAAACACTTCACACACCAACAAAGACAAACTGATTGCTATATGTCTGCACCAGCCTGGGCTGCCCAGTGATTTAAAGATACAGCTAATGACATGACCAAAAGTAATTTGACTCATATGAATAAAGCTCCAAACTGGCGACCTCCTGCGACTTACTTGGCAGGGCAGTCGCCCGGTCGAGTATCACTCCACAGCACTGAGTACGTATTCCACCTAACAACTTTGTCATGTGAAAATTAATTATTGCATTTCAAGCATCATGATAGGTTTGAATATTTCAAAACTATTTAATTGATGGAAGAGCTTTGCACAATCCAGTATGAATTCATGCATCTTTGAAATAAATCCATATTTGTTGAGAAACCCAGCAGAAACCAAACTATTAAAAATGAAAGAAAAAGTTTTGTTTTCTCACACAGAACATAGAACATTACAGCACAGTACAGGCCCTTCGGCCCTCGATGTTGTGCCGACCTGTCATACCGATCTGAAGCCCATCTAACCTACACTATTCCATGTACGTCCACATGCTTGCCCAATGATGACTTAAATGTAATTAAAGTTGGCGAATCTACTACCGTTGCAGGCAAAGCGTTCCATTCCCTTACTACTCTCTGAGTAAAGAAACTACCTCTGACATCTGTCCTATATCTTTCACCCCTCAATTTAAAGCTATGCCCCCCTCGTGCTCGCTGTCACCATCCTAGGAAAAAGGCATTCCCTATCCACCCTATCTAACCCTCCGATTATTTTATATGTCTCAATTAAGTCACCTCTCAACCTTCTTCTCTCTAACGAAAACAGCCTCAAGTCCCTCAGCCTTTCCTCGTAAGACCTTCCCTCCATACCAGGCAACATCAACCTGGGTGGCAACTTTCAAGGATCTGTGTACATGGACACCGAGATCTCTCTGCTCATCTACACTACAAAGAATCTTACCATTAGCCCTGTACTTTGCCTTCTGGTTACTCCTACCAAAGTGCATCACCTCACACTTGTCTGCATTAAACTCCATTTGCCACCTCTCAGCCCAGCTCTGCAGCTTATCTATGTCTCTCTGCAACCTACAGCATCCTTCATCACTATCCACAACTCCACCGACCTTAGTGTCGTCTTTAAATTTACTAACCCATCCTTCTACGCCCTCATCCAGGTCATTTATAAAAATGACAAACAGCAGTGGACCCAACACCGACCCTTGCGGTACACCACTAGTAACTGGTCTCCAGGATGAACATTTCCCATCAACCACTACGCTCTGTCTTCTTTCAGCAAGCCAATTTCCGATCCAAACTGCTACATCTCCCACAATTCCATTCCTCCGGATTTTGTACAATAGCCTACTGTGGGGAACCTTATCGAATGCCTTGCTGAAATCCATATACACCACATCAACTGGTTTACTCTCATCTACCTGTTTGGTCACCTTCTCAAAGAACTCAATAAGGTTTGTGAGGCACGACCTTCCCTTCACAAAACCGTGCTGACTATCTCTAATCAATTTATTCTTTTCTAGATGATTATAAATCCTATCCCTTATAACCTTTTCCAACACTTTACCAACAACTGAGGTAAGGTTCACTGGTCTATAATTACCAGGGTTGTCTGTACTCCCGTTCTTGAACAGGGGAACCACATTTGCTATCCTCCAGTCGTCTGGCACTATTCCTGTAGACAATGACGAGTTAAAGATCAATGACAAAGGCTCAGCAATCTCCTCCCTGGCTTCCCAGAGGATCCGAGGATAAATCCCATCCGGCCCAGGGGACTTATCTAGCTTCACCTCTGAAGGATTTCTAATACCTCTTCCTTGTGAACCTCAATCCCACCTAGTCTAGTAGCCTGTATCTCAGTATTCTCCTCAACAACATTGTCGTTTTCTAGAGTGAATGCTGTTGAAAAATATTCATTTTGCGCTTCCCCTATTTCATCTGACTCCACACACAACTTACCACTACTATCCTTGATTGGCCCTAATCTTACTTTCGTCATTGTTTTATTCCTTAAATACCTATAGAAAGCCTTAGGGTTTTCCCTGATCCTATCCGCCAACAACTTCTCATGTCTCCTCCTGGCTCTTCTGAGCTCTCTCTTTCGGTCTTTCCTGGCACCTCGCAGCCCTCAAGTGCCCTACTGAGGCTTCACATCTCATCCTAACATAAGCCTTCTTCTTCCTCTTGAAGAGAGATTCCACCTCCTTCGTAAACCATGGCTCCTGCACTCTACAGCTTCCTCCCTGCCTGACAGGTACATACTTATCTAGGACACACAGGAGCTTTTCCTTGAAAAAGCTCCACATTTCTAATATGCCCATCCCCTGCAGTTTCCTTCCCCATCCTATGCTCCCTAAATCTTGCCTAATCTCATCGTAATTGCCCTTCCCCCAGCTATACATCTTGCCCAGTGGTATACACCTATCCCTTTCCATCACTAAAGTAAACATAATAGAATTGTGATCGCTGTCACCAAAGTGCTCACCTACTTCCAAATCTAACACCTGGCCAGGCTCATTACCCAGTACCAAATCTAATGTGGCTTCGCCCCTTGTTGGCCTGTCTACATACTGTGTCAGGAAGCCCTCCTGCACACACTGGACAAAAACTGACCCATCTACAGTACTCGAACTATAGTGTTCCTAGTCAATATTTGGAAAGTTGAAGTCCCCCATGAAAACTACCCTGACTCTCTCACTCCTATCGAGAATCATCTTTGCTATCCTTTCCTCTACATCTCTGGAACTATTCAGAGGCCTATAGAAAACTCCCAACAGGGTGACCTCTCCTTTCCTGTTTCTAACCTCAGCCCATACTACCTCAGTTGACAAGTCCCCAAACATCCTTTCTGCAACTGTAATACTGTCCTTGACCAACAATGCCACACCTCCACCCCTTTTACCATCTTCTCTGTTCTTACTGAAACATCTAAATCCCGGAACCTGCAACAACTATTCCTGTCCCTGCTCTATCCATGTCTCCGAAATGGCCACAACATTGAAGTCCCAGGTGCCAACCCATGCTGCAAGTTCACCCACCTTATTCCGGACGCTCCTGGCATTGAAGTAAACACACTTCAAACCAACTTCTCGCTTGCCGGTGCCATCTTGCTTCCCTGAAACTTTATTTCGGACCACCCTATTCTCAACCTTTTCTATAGTCGAACTACAATTTTGGTGCCCATCCCCCTGCTGAATTAGTTTAAACCCACCCGAATAGCCTTAGCAAATTTCCCCCCCAGGATATCAGTACCCCGCTGGTTCAGATGAAGACCATCTTGCTTGTAGAGGTCCCACCTACCCCAGAAAGAGTCCCAATTATCCAAGAATCCAAAACCCTCCCTCCTGCACCATCCCTGTAGCCAAGTGTTCAACTCCTCTCTCTCTCCCTATTCCTCACCTCACTAGCACGTGGCTCAGGCAACAAACCAGAGACAACAACTCTGTTCGTCCTAGCTCTCAGCTTCCATCCTAGCTCCCTGAATTTCTGCCTGAAATCCCCATCTCTCTTCCTACCTATGTCGTTGGTGCCAATGTGGACCATGACTTGGGGCTGCTCCCCCTCCCCCTTAAGGATCCCAAAAACACAATCAGAGACATCACGCACCATGGCACCTGGGAGGCAACACACCAACCGTGAGTCTCTCTCGTCCCCACAGAACCTCCTATCTGTCCCCCTAACTATGGAGTCCCCAATGACTAATGCTCTGCTCCTCTTCCCCCTTCCCTTCTGAGCAGCAGGGACAGACTCTGTGCCAGAGACCCGTGCCCCACTGCTTTCCCCGGTAAGTCGCACACCCCCGCCCCCAACAGTATCCAAAATGGTATACTTATTGTTGAGGGGAATGGCCACAGGGGATCCCTGCACTGCCTGCCGGTTCCCTTTCCGTCCCCTGACCGTAACCCATCTGCCTTTATCCTGTACTTGAGGAGTGACTACCTCCCTGTAACTCCTCTCAATAACCCTCTCTGCCTCCCGAATGATCCAAAGTTCATCCAGCTCCAGCTCCAGTTCCAGTTCCCTAACACGGTTTTCGAGGAGCTGCAGTTGGGTGCACCTCCCGCAGATGTTGTCAGCAGAGACACTAGTGGTGACCCTTACCTCCCACATTCTGCAGGAGGAACATTCAACTGCCCTGACCTCCATTCCCATTATTCTAAATTCCCAAGACTTAAAAAATAAAGAATAAAAAATAAACTTGTTACCTTACCAATCAGGCACACAGAACCTTTTTTTTTGGTTTGAGGAGGAGGATGGGTGGGAGACACTACCCGGCTCGTGTTGCGGGTAATGCAACCACACAAATATATTATCTCACTCGGTCACCAGTCCCGTCGGCTCCTGCTCAGCGTACCTCCACCTATTCAAGAGGTAAGCTTTTTAAAGATTCAAAAACAGTGACTCACCGGCTTCCCGACAGGCTCCTGCTCCAAGCTCCCGCCTGTGCTGCTGCTGCAACCAGAAATGGAAGGCACCGCCACTCGAGGTAAGCTTTCTAAAGATTCAAAAACAGTGACTCACCGGCTTCCCGACAGGAGATGGGACGTAATGACGTGGTGCAATGAAAACCATCTGTCTCTCAACATCGGCAAAACTAAAGAACTGATCATTGACTTCAGAAAGAGAGGAGGAGAACACATTCCCATCTACAGGAACGGAACTGAGATTGAGAAAGTGAAGAGCACCAAGTTCCCCAGAGTGACGATAATCAATGACCTGTCCTGGGCTTCCCATGTAGATGCGACAGTCAAGGCACAACAATGCCACTTGTTCCTCAGGCGGCTCAGGAAATTTGGCATGTTCATAAGGTCCCTCACCAACTTCTACAGATGCGCCATTAAAAGCATACTGTCCTGGTATGGCAATTGCTCTGCCCAGGACCATAAGAAACTACAGAAGGTGGTATGCACAACCCAGGCCATCATGGAAGCCAACCTTCCGTCCATAGACTCTAAATACGTGGCCCGCTGCCACGGAAAGACAGCCAACAACATCAAAGACCCATCACGACCAGGTAATGATCTCCTACAACCTCGACAACATGAGGGAACGGCAAGATTAGCAACTAAATATCCCAGGATATAGATGCTTCGGGGGGATAGAGGGGGAGGAAAAAAGGGTGGAGGAGTTGCACTACTGGTCAAAGAGGATATCACAGCTGTGCTGAAGGATGGCACTATAGAGGACTCGAACAGTGAGGCAAGATGGGCAGATTTCAGAAATAGGAAGGGTGTGATAACAATGTCGGGACTGTACTACAGGCTTCCCAACAGCAAGCCTAAGACAGAGGTACAAATACGTAGACAGGTTATATATGTAGGAGTAACAGCGTGGTGGTGACGGGAGACTTTAATTTTTCTGCAACATTGACTGGATTCACATCGTGTACTCGTTTAGATATAGCAGAATTCGTACGGAGAATCAAGGAGGGTTTTCTAGAGCAATATGTAAATAGTCCAACATGCGAAGGGGCCAGTACTGTGCTGTAATGTTCTATGTTCTATGGTATTGGGGAATGAGCCTGGCCAGGTGGTTGAAGATTCAGTAGGGGATTAGTTTGGGAATAGTGATCATAATTCCGTAAATTTTAGAATTCTCATGGACAAAGACGAGAGTGGAAAGGAAGAGCGCTAAATTGGAGGAGGCCAACTATAGCAAGGTTAGACAGAAGCAGGGGAATGTGGATTGGGAGCAGCTGTTTGAGAGTACATCCACACTTGGCATAAGACCTTAAGACCATAAGACATAGGGGTGGAAGTAAGGCCATTTGGCCCATCAAGTCCACTCTGCCATTTAATATTGGCTGATGGGCATTTCAACTCCACTTACCCGCACTCTCCCCATAGCCCTTAATTCCTTGCGCGATCAAGAATTTATCAATCTTTGCCTGGAAGACATTTAACATCCTGGCTGCATGTGGGAGACTTTTAAAGAGAGGTTGTTTAGAGTACAGGACAGACATATCCCTGTGAAAATGAGGGATAGAAATGGCAAGGTTAGGAAACCATGGATGACAGGTGAAATTGTGAGACCAGCAAAGAGGAAAAAGGAAGCATACATAAGGTCTAGGCAACTGAAAATAGACAAAGGATATCGGGAAAGTAGGATCAATCTGAAGTGAGGAATTAAGAGGGCTAAAAGGCGTCATGAAATATCTTTAGCAAACAGAGTTAAGGAAAGTCCCAAAGCCTTTTATTCATACATAAGGAGCAAGAGGGTAACTAGAGAAAGGGTTGGCCCACTCAAGGACAAAGAAGGAGAGTTATGCGAGGAGTCAGAGAAAATGGGTGAGATTCTTAACGAGTACTTTGCATCGGTATTCACCAAGCAGAGGCACATGACAGATGTTGAGGTTAGGGATATATGTTTGATTACTCCAGGTCAAGTTGGCATAAGGAGGGTGTATTCTGAAAGGCTTTAGGGTGGGCAAGTCTAACCCATCTATCTCAGGTTACTAAGGGAAGCAAGAGAAGAAATAGCTGGGGCCTTAATAGATACCTTTGCAGCATCCTTAAACACGGGTAAGGTCCCGGAGGACTGGAGAATTGCTGATGTTGTCCCCTTGTTTAAGAAGGGTAGCAAGGATAATGCAGGTAATTATAGACCGGTGACCCTGACGTCAGTGGTGGGGATGCTGCTGGAGAAGATACTGAGGGATAGGATCTATTTCCATTTGGAAGAAAATGAGTTTATTAGTGAGAGGTGGCATGGTTTTGTGCAGCAAGGTCATGTCTTACCAACTTGATAGAAGTCTTTGAGTAAGTGACAAAGTTCATAGATGACAGAAGGGCTTTAGATATCATATACATGGACTTCAGTAAGGCATTTGATAAGGTTCCCCATGGTAGGTTGATGGAAAAAGTGAAGTCGCATGGCGTCCAGGGTGTACTAGCTAGATGGACAGAGAACTGGCTGGGCAACAGGAGACAGACAGTTGTAGTGGAAAGGTGACTCTCAAAATGGAAGACTGTGACCGGTGGCATTCTGCAGGGATCTGTGTCGGGTCTACTGTGGTTTGTGATATACATAAATGACCTGGAGGAAGTTATAGATGGTCAGATTAGCAAGTTTGCAGAAAACGCTGAGATTGGTGGAGTAGCAGACAGTGAAGGGGACTGTTGGAGAATGTAGCAGAATATAGATATATTGGAGAGTTGGGCAGAGAAATGGCAGATGGAGTTCAATCCAGGCAAATGCAAGGTGACGTATTGTGGAAAATGCAATTCAAGAGAGAACTATACGGTAAATGGAAAAGCCCTGGGGAAAATTGATGCAGAGGGCGATCTGGGTGTTCAGGTCCATTGTACCGTGAAGGTGGCAACGCAGGTCGGTAAAATGGTCAAGAAGGCATATGGCATGCTTTCATTCATCGGACGGGGTATGGAGTACAAGAGTTAGCAGGTCATGTTGCAGATGTATAGGACTTTGGTTCGACCACATTGGGGATACTACATACATTTCTGGTCGCCACATTGTCAAAACGATATAGATGCTTTGGAGAGGGTGCAGAGGAGGGTCACCAGGATATTGCCTAGTATGGACGGTGCTAGCTATGAAGAGAGGTTGAGTAGATTATGATTATTAGCGAGTTTTGAGAAGATTTGTAGCTCAGGTTGAGGTTCTGGATGTAAGTTTGCTCACTGAACTGGAAGGTTCGTTTTAAGACGTTTCGTTACCATTCTAGGTAACATCACCAGTGAGCCTCCAGTGAAGCGCTGGTGTTATGTCCCGTTTTCTATTTAACTGTTTAGGTTTCCTTGGGTCGGTGATGTCATTTCCTGCATTGGTGATGTCATTTCCTTTTTTTTGCTCAGACGGTGGTAGATGGGCTCCAAATCAATGTGTTTGTTGATGGAGTTCCGGTTGGAATGCCATGCTTCTAGGAATTCTCGTGCGTGTCTCTGTTTGGCTTGTCCTAGGATGGATGTGTTGTCCCAATCAAAGTGGTGTCCTTCCTCATCTGTATGTAAGGATACTAGTGATAGTGGGTCATGTCTTTTTGTGGCTAGTTGATGTTCATGTATCCTGGTGCCGAGCTTTCTGCCTGTTTGTCCGATGTAGTGTTTGTCACAGTTCTTGCAAGGTATTTTGTAGATGACGTTCGTTTTGCTTGTTGTCTGTACAGGGTCTTTTAAGATTACAGGCTGGTGGTTGGGGGAGTTGTTGATGAATTACAGGCCGATGTTTGGGGGTGGGTTTTGATGAATTACAGGCCGAAGGTTGGGGGTGGATTTTGAAGAATTGCAGGCTGATGTTTGGGGAGAGTGTTGATAGTTACAGGCTGGTGTTTGGGGGAGTGTTGATGGATTATAGGCCTGATGTTTGGGGGTGTCGATGAATTCAGGCGACTGTTTGGGGTGAGTGTTGATGGATTACAGGCTGGTGTTTGGGGGTGTGTTGATGGTTTACATGCTGATGTTTGGCAGTGGTTGTAAATAGACTACAGGTTGGGTGGGTGTTGATGAATTACAGGTTGGAGGTTGGGTGGGTGTTGATGAATTACAGGCTGGGGTTGGTGAGTTTTGTTGATGGATGACCGGCTGATGTTTGGAGAGTGTTGATGAATGAGAGGCTGGGGTTGGGGGGAGGGCTAATGAATTACAGGTTGATGGTTGGGGGTATGTTGATGAATTCCAGGCTGGGAGTTATGGGGGTGATAATGGATTATGGGCTGATGTTTAGTAGGGATATTGATGAATTACAGGCAGATGATTGGGCAATGTTGATAGATTATAGGCTGGTGATTGGGGTTAGCATTGATGGATTACAGGTTGATGTTTTGGGGTTGATGGTAAGGTAAGGCTTTTTTGGTTTTGGAAATCTCGAGTAGATGGAATGGAAGCTGGGGCAGTTGCATGCTCTTCTTGTAGGCTGTGGGAGCTAAGGGTCACTGCTGGTGTCCCCTCTGACATCACCTGCGAGAAGTGCACCCAACTCCAGCTCCTCAAAAACTGCATTAGGGAGCTGGATCTGGATGAACTCTGGAACATTCAGGAGGCTGAGGGGGTGATAGAGAGGAGTTATAAGGAAGTCCAATGTATCATCCTTGGACATTTCTGCCATCTGCAATCCGACCCTACCACCCAAGACATTTTTCCCTCCCCACCCTTATCTGCTTTCCGGAGGGACCACTCTTTCCGTGACTCCCTTGTCCACTCCACACTCCCCTCCAGCCCCACTACACCCGGGCTTTTCCCTGCAACCAAAGCAAGTGCTACATCTCCCCTTACACCTCCCCACTCACCCCGATCCCAGGCCCTAAGAAGACTTTTCACATCAAACAGATGTTCACCTGCACATCTGTCAATGTGGTATACTGTATCTGCTGTTCCTGTTGTGGCCTCCTCTACATCGGGGAAACCAAACGGAGGCTTGGGGACCACTTTGCAGAACACCTATGCTCGGTTCGCAACAAACAACTACACCTCCCAGTCACAAACCATTTCAATTCCCCCCCCACAACTCCTTGGACGACATGTCCATCCTGGGCCTCCTGCAGTGCCACAATAACGTCACCCGAAAGATGCAGAAACAGCATCTCATATTTTGCTTGGGAACTCTGCAGCCCAAGGGTATCAATGTGGACTTCACAAGCTTCAAAATCTCCCCTCCCCTGACCACATACCAAAACCAGCCCAGCTAGTCCCCGCCTCCCTAACCATTCCTCCCACCTCAAGCCCCACCTCCATCCCCTACCCACTAACCTCATCCTGCCCCCCCCCCCCCCGCCATGTCCATCCTCCCTGGACTGACCTATCCCCCCCAACTCCCCACCTACATTCACCTTCACTGGCTCCAACCCCACCTCTTTGACCTGTCTGTCTCCTCTCACCCTATCTTCTCTTTTATCCATCTTCTATCTGCCTCCCCTGTCTCCCCTATTTATTTCAGAATCCCCTTACCCTCCCCCATTTCTGAAGAAGAGTCCCAACCTGAAACGTCAAGCTTTCCTGCTCCTCTGATACTGCTTGGCCTGCTGTGTTCACCCAGGTTCACACCATGTTATCTCAGATTCTCCAGCATCGGCAGTTCCTACTGTCTCTTTACCAGGATGTTGCTTGGATTGCAGGGAAGGTCTTATGAGGAAAGGTTGAGAGAGCTAGGGCTTTTCTCTTTAGAACGACAAAGGATGAGAGGTGACTTACTAGAGGTGTACAAACTGATCAGAGGTAGAGATTAGAGTGGACTGGCAGAGACTTTTTCCTAGGGTGGAGGTAGCTATTACAAGGGGACGTAATTTTAGAGTGAGAGGAGGTAGATATAGGGAAGACGTCAGAGGTAGGTTCTTTACTCAGAGTGGTAGGAGTGCAGAATGCATTGTCAGAGAGGGCAGTGAGGGGCATTTAAGTGGCTATTAGATAGGCATATGGATGATAGTATAAGTTAGGGGCAGCCATTAGATAGACCTTAGGTTGAGGGTAAAAGTTCGGCACAACATCATGGGCCGAAGGGCCTGTACTGTGCTGTACTGTTCTATGTGCTATGTGTTACCGGCTGGATACATTGATGGATCAGAGGCTGGGGTTGGGTGGTTTTAATGAATTACAGGCCGGGGTAAGGGGGATATTGATAGATTACATGTTGGCCTTGGGGACGCTGATGGATTACAGGCTTGGTTTGCAAAGGGGAGGGGGTTGATGGATTACAGGGTGGAGTTTGGAGAGGCTGTTTGTGGATTACAGGGTGGGGTTTGGGGGAATATTCGTGGATTACAGGATGGGGGTTTGGAAGAATGTTGGTGGATTACAGGGTGGGGGTTTGGGAGTATGTTGGTGGATTACAGGGTGGGGGTTTGGAGGAATGCTGGTGGATTACAGGGTGGGGTTTTGGGGAAATGTTGGTGGATTACACAGTAGGGTTTGGGGGGGCATTTCGGTAGATTACAGGGTAGGGATTTGGGGGAATGTTAGTGGATTACAAGGTGGGGATTTGGGGGAATGTTGGTGGATTATAGGGAGGGGTTTTGAGTTGGGTGTTTGTGCATGACAGGGTGGGGGTTACATGGTGGGGTTTTGGGGGGTGATTTTTGTGGATTATAGGGCGGGGTGTTTGTGGATTACAGGGTGGGGGTTTGGGTGGGGTGTTTATGGATTACATTGTTTGTGATATATGTAAATGATCTGGAGGAAGGTGTAGGTGCTCTGATCAGCAAGTTTGCTGATGACACTAAGATTGGTGGAGTAGCTGATAGTGAAGGGAACTGTCAGAAATTACAGCAGAATATGGATAGACTGGAGAGTTGGACAGATAAATGGCAGATGGAGTTCAATACGGGCAAATGCGAGGTGATGCATTTTGGAAGATCAAATTCAAGGGCAAACTATACAGTAAATGGAAAAGTCCTAGGGAAAATTGATGAACAGACAGATCTGAGAGTTCAGGTCCATTGTTCCCTGAAGGTGACAACACAGGTCAATAGGGTGGTCAAAAAGGCATATGGCATGCTTTCCTTCATTGGGCGGGGTATTGAGTACAAGAGTTGGCAGGTCATGTTGCAGTTGTATAGGACCGGAGTACTGTGTGCACTTCTGGTCTCCAAAAGAATGTGGATGCTTTGGAGAGGGTGCAGAGGAGGTTCACCAGGATGTTGCCTGGTACGTAGGGTGCTAGCTATGAGGACAGGTTGAGTAGATTAGGATTATTTTCATTAGATAAATAGAAAACGGGACATAAAACCAGCGCTTCATCGGAGGCTCACTGATGATGTTACCTAGAATGGTGACGAAACATCTGAAAACTAACCTTCCAGCTCAGCAAGCAAACTCACATCCAGAAACTCAACCTGCGCTACAAATCTTCTCAAAACTCGCTAGTGTTTTATGTATCTGCCAGTTCCAAGGGTATAAAAGTGGGGACTGTCCCCTGTTCGGGGAGAATCGCTCACGATACTCAGCACACTATGCGGGGGTGCAAACAGCGAGCCTCCGCAGCTTGTACTTGCTTAATAATAAAGGATTATGTTTTTGTAACAAGGTTAGTGTCTTGTTCTTGCAACAAGTCAGTGAGGGTCTCTGAAAAACAAACCTAACGTTTGGCACTGCGAGCAGGGTTCCAACATGTACAGAGGGCTTCCATGGAGGACTGAATAAGTGTTCATTCGAGTGTGTTGGTGGCATGAGACAGACGGGCCCACAAGGTATGATTCACCTTGGTCTCTCTCACTAACCTACCAACCGTGCGGCCCCTTGTCCCTATGTGGCTCTGTACTGATGGAACCCTGAGTCAACTCACGATCTTGTACACTGATTGATCCTACGCCTGGAGGTTACAGTCCCCAGGGCTATGATAAACTAATTCCGGGTGGTTAGAGTCCCCCAGTGACTGGGGTTCGAGTCCCCAGGTCAGTACAGATTGACAAACTAATTCCAGGAGGTTACAGTCCCCCTGGAATTTGGCAGGGAGGTTAGCGTCTCCCTGGAATCCGGTGGTTAAAGTCCTCCAACATGGGCGTTCGAGTCCCTGGAATGTAGTATCTAAGGTAAAGGATAACTACAGTGTCCGTCTCAACCACCCTGTCTTAGACCAGTTGTTAAGCGGGGAAATGCCCCATGCGAAGGTCAGGACCCTGAACTGGGTGTGGAGACCACGGACACTGGACTAGTATTTAGAGATAAGTAAGAAGTTGAAGCGTTAAAATGGGACGGATGTTGGATAATTTGGGTGCCGAAACCACTTGGCATAGGTTATGTCGAGATGATCCTGAAAATGAAGAATGGTTCAGACATCTGTTGGCATGCTTAAATAAGAAATTGGGAAATGAAATTTGGCCAATATGGATGTAGATAAATGCATAAAAGCAGAAGAGGCAATTTGGAAATGTAATACGGGGACAAAATGGAAAACTTTAATATCCACATGGAGAAAGCCTGCTGAGGAAATAACGAATAAATCTAAACAGGCCAGCTGGGAGAATAACGCATATCAGAGAGGGATTAGCATCTGTGATAATGAGGGGAAACCAAAAACCTGGGAGGTTTTAAAGCTGCAGTGTGAGGATCATGAAATGAATGAAAGGGAAGGGATTAAACAAGAAAGGTTGGAAAGGGAAAGATGAAACAGAGAACAGGGATTAGAGCGACAGGCCAAATTGATGAAAAAGAAAATATTGGAGGTACCTCCTGACATATCTGGCTTGCCAATGTTGTTCCAAAGTAACAACACAGGTGAGCAAGGCGAAGAGGAGTGGAGATGGTACCCCTCTGCCCCACCAGGGCCACAACCCCCTCCACAACTCTACCCGTCTTTGACCAACCAACACCTACAGGCATCCCAACACCACCACGAGCCCCAGCAATGGCCAGTATCCTCACCATCGCCACCATATGCTGACCAAGCCCAAACTAAAACTGCTGCCATAGAATCTCCAGGTCCTTCCATAACCAGCCCACATGATTCTCCTGGTGAATCCACAGCTTGTACTTCTGCCATGCATCCCACTCAGGGGCCATTCACGGACCCTATCTCCTGTCATACCAGGTCCAAAACTAAACAGACAAGCAAGGAACAGGATACGAAAAAAGCAGCTAGTAGGCCAAAGGCAGAGGGGAGGGGCATGATCTATCTCAAACTCATAGTGGAAACCCGGGAAAATGTAAGCCCCACATGCATTCCTCTTAGTCCTCTCGTGCCTCTCTAGTTTTTCCTAGTGATTTGAGAAGTATGCTAGTTCCGATTCATAGGCGGAGGATGATGAATCTGGGAAGAGTGTTTGGGAGGGACCCTCAGATAACTGTCCCCTAAAGAAGGACCCTGTAAGAAAAATCATCGACAATTTCCCAATAGTACGGTCCCTCACCTGAACCCACCACAGCCGGGGGTCAAAATACCATGCAGGTCTACACCCCTTGGAAGCCGCAAGAGATGTGTTTAATTATGTCAAGAGCCCCTGATCAAAAGACTAATCCTGATGACTTCAGAGACTACATCTTGGGGCACTATTCAGATGTACCAAGCAGCCCCCAAGACCTCTTTAGCCTGTCCTGTGTGGCTCTTATTCCTATTGAATATAGTTGGTGGAAAGGCCAGCTAGGAAACCCAGCTCTCCAAGATTGGGATACTTCACAGATCTTGTGGCTGAAGGTCTCCAACTACAAACCATTAAAGATGCATTTAAGCGAAACTTACAGCAGCTGATAGATGTTACCAAGGTGGTAGAGTGCAAACCCAAACTTGGGGAGGATGACCCTGATTTCTGGGACCGGTTCTGCTCCACCTATGTCAGCTATGCTAGTGATACTGCCTACATTGCAGGGAATCTCTCACCCCAGTTCAATGCTCTTTTGCTGTAGTGTTTGCCTGAGGCACGGATTAGCCAGATCCCTTGTCAATCGCCTTGCAATTCTCCTATTTTGCCCATCTCTAAACTTGGTTGCCAGGAATGGAGACTGGTCCAGGACCTCAGACGAATAAATAAGGCAGTCCAACCCTTACATCCAATCCTCCCTAATCCTGCCACTATCCTCAGTAACATCCTTTTGGATGCGTGTGTCTTCACCCTTGCGGACTTGCAACATCTATTTTTTGCTATTCCCTTGGATAAGGAGTCTCAGTATCTGTTTGCCTTTACTTTTAAGGGCCAGCAATATACCTGGACTCATCTCCCCCAAGGGTTTGTTCACTTGCCTACTCTATTTTCCCAGGTCTTGCACCGCCAGGTCCAAGATCTCCAACTCTTGGACGGCTCCACAGTTATCCGATACGTTGATGGACTTGCTAAAAGCAGATCATCAGAATCCGCTAATATTGCAGATACTAGCCAACTTTTGCATGCTCTCCAGTCTTGGGGATATGATGTGCCCACCGCAAACGTTAAGCATACCCAACGACAGGTAGTTTTCTCGTAATTCTACTCAGTGCCTCAGAGCGTACGCACACTCCTGAACATATTGCACCTATTCTTATGACCCCTTTGCCCTCCAGCCCTAAGCAATGAGGGCCTTTTTAGGATTGGTTAATTATTGTCAACCATGGCTCCCTAATGTAACGTTACTCACTAAACTACTGGCCCCTTTGGCTTCTTGTAAAGCCCGAAAAACCTTCACCCTCTCTGACGAACAAAAATCAACTTTTACAGACTAAAAAGCAGCCCTTGCTGCGGGAAGACCTTTATATGACAGTCCTTTCCAGCTATATGTTAATGTTTTCTCTACCCACCTGGACTCCAGCTCTGGGATTACCTCCTTGTTCTCAGATTCTTCCTGCAACTTATTCTTTAGTCACTGCGGCCTGTAATATGATTCTTACTGTCTATACCTTACACGGTGTTGTAGCCCTCCTCACCTCCCACCAGACTCAGCACCTTACCCAGGTATGTTTAAGCCACTACGAAGTAGCAACTCCTTCACAATTCCCTGTTGGCATACTCTTTCTGCTCCACAATTTACGCAGCCATGTTTTTGAGCACCCCCCCCCCCGCCCCCCCACCACCCCGATTAGGTCTTAGAACCCCCACATGACTGCTTACTAAGGAACCAATTTCTAACCTCTCCCCGCCCAGACCTTACTGACATCCCCCTCCCTGCTCCGGATCTTATCTTGTTTATTGATGGCAGTTCCTTCATGTCCCCCTTGGGAGCCCCCCTCTCCGGAAATGCGATTGTCGACACCGCCTCCAGATTAGAATTGGCAGCGTTTGACCCCCCGCCCCCCCCAGGTGTCTGCTCAAAAGGCAGAACCTTTTGCCCTGATAATAAAGTGTGAAGCTGGATAAACACAGCAGGCCAAGCAGCATCTCAGAAGCACAAAAGCTGACGTTTCGGGCCTATACCCTTCAGCAGAATGGGGGATGGGGTGAGGGTTCTGGAATAAATAGGGAGAGAGGGGGAGGCAGACCAAAGATGGAGAGAAAAGAAGACAGGTGGAGAGGATGGAGTTCAACCTGGATAAATGCGAGGTGATGCATTTTGGAAGGTCGAATTTGAAAGCTGAGTACAGCATTAAGGATAGGATTCTTGGCAGTGTGGAGGAACAGAGGGATCTTGGTGTGCAGATACATAGATCCCTTAAAATGGCCACCCAAGTGGACAGGGTTGTTAAGAAAGCATATGGTGTTTTGGCTTTCATTAACAGGGGGATTGAGTTTAAGAGTCGTGAGATCTTGTTGCAGCTCTATAAAGCTTTGGTTAGACCGCACTTGGAATACTGCGTCCAGTTCTGGTCGCCGTATTATAGGAAAGACGTGATTGCTTTGAAGAGGGTTCAGAGGAGGTTTACCAGGATGCTGCCTGGACTGGAGGGCTTATCTTATGAAGAGAGGTTGACTGAGCTTGGTCTCTTTTCATTGGAGAAAAGGAGGAGGAGAGGGGACCTAATTGAGGTATACAAGATGAGAGGCATAGATAGAGTTGATAGCCAGAGACTATTTCCCAGGGCAGAAATGGCTAGCACGAGGGGTCATAGTTTTAAGCTGGTTGGTGGAAAGTATAGAGGGGATGTCAGAGGCGGGTTCTTTACACAGAGAGTTGTGAGAGCATGGAATGCGTTGCCAGCAGCAGTTGTGGAAGCAAGGTCATTGGGGTCATTTAAGAGACTGCTGGACATGCATATGGTCACAGAAATTTGAGGGTGCATACATGAGGATCAATGGTCGGCACAACATTGTGGGCTGAAGGGCCTGTTCTGTGCTGTGCTGTTCTATGTTCTAGGAGAGTATAGGTGGGGAGGTAGGGAGGGGATAGGTCAGTCCAGGGAAGATGGACAGGTCAAGGAGGTGGGATGAGGTTAGTAGGTAGGAAATGGGGTAGGTAGGTTTTGCCCCTAGCTCTGTACCACATGAGAATAACACCCCACTCCACTACTGCTCTCTTGGCAGCAAAGAGTGTCTACGGCCGACCAAGCAGGACCCCCTGGGATGCCAATACCAGCCCACCCACCCAAATAGACTTGAATGTTATGGGTGAGGAAATGCAAAGATCTTTCAGCAGCTAACATCGTCTCCAAAGTTTCTCCATTCACAGGTAAAGCACGCCTTTGGACCACCATTTCCAGAGAGGGGGGCTCCCAAGGGGGACATGAAGGAACTGCCATCAATAAACAAGGAGGAAGGGATGGGTGAGAGGAAGAACAGGTTAGGGAGGCAGAAACAGGCTGGGCTGGTTTTGGGATGCAGTTGGGGGGAGGGGATGAGCTGGGCTGGTTGTGATGCAGTGGGAGGAAGGGACGAACTGGGCTGGTTTTGGGATGCGATGGGGGAAGGGGAGATTTTGAAGCTGGTGAAGTCCACATTGATACCATTGGGCTGCAGGGTTCCCAAGCGGAATATGAGTTGCTGTTCCTGCAACCTTCGGGTGGAATCATTGTGGCACTGCAGGAGGCCCATGATGGACATGTCATCTAAAGAATGGGAGGGGGAGTTGAAATGGTTTGCGACTGGGAGGTGCAGTTGTTTCTTGCGAACCGAGCAGAGGTGCTCTGCAAAGCGGTCCCCAAGCTTCCGCTTGGTTTCCCCAATGTGGAGGAGGCCAAAGCGGGTACAATGGATACAGTATACTTTTTGCCCTCACCTGTGCTTGCATTCTAGCCTCAGGGAAGTCAGCGAATATTTACACTGACTCTTGGTATGCCTTTGGCGTCTCCCACGACTTCGGCTATGGTCTCAGCGTGGGTTTTTAACATCCCCGGGCACGCTCATCCAGAATTCTTTGTATGTCCGCAAACTTCTCCAGGTAATCCTTCTCCTTAAACAAGTGGCTATTGTCAAATGCCTTCAATGACTCTGTGGTTACTCAGGGCAACGCTCGGGCTGATCGAGCTGCCAAACGGGCTGCTGCAGATCACACTTTTATTGTGCCCTCTATGCACAAGCAGGCAATAAATCGCTCGCCTTCTTCAAACACGACAGGCATGCCAAATATTGTCACTTCAGCGCTGGCAGGGGGATGCCCCTGCTTCTGAAAAGGACATTTGGAAAGCGCATGGATGTTTGCATTCTGCATTGTCAGGCCTTCGGGTTACTCCAATCAACCAAGTGTGTATACCTGATGCTTTGATGCCTTTGCTCATTGATTATCTTCATTCTGATACCCACCTGGACAAGAAGGGAATGAGGGGTATCATGCTCCGTACCTGGTGGCACCCCAGGCTGACTGAGGCAGCCCAGTCTCGTATAGCATCATGTCTCACATGCCCCCAAAACAATGTTGGTCGGGGGTGAGATGCTCACCAGGAAAAACACCCTTGCCAGGTGGACCATTTGAACGTATTCAGCTAGATTTTATTGAATTACCGCGTGTACATTGCTTTAAGTATTGTCTTGTGATGGTTGATGTGTTCAGTAGACAGATAGAGGCTTTCCCAGGACAAATAACAAAGCCTCGACAGTGGTTAAAGTGTTATTAACTGAAGTAATACCAAGGTTCAGAGTGCCTCAACAGATTAGTTTGGATAATGGCCCCCACTTTGTAGGAAAGATTAATAAGGAATTGTGTGATGCGTTACATATCCAACAATTCCACTGTGCCTATCACCTCCAGGCGGCAGGGACAGTGGAAAGAGCTAACGGAACTCTCAAAGCTAAATTGACTAAGCTAACATCCAAAACCGGCCTTAACTGGTTAAAGGTTTTGCCCCTAGCTCTGTACCACATGAGAATAACACCCCACTCCACTACTGCTCTCTTGGCAGCAAAGAGTGTCTACGGCCGACCAAGCAGGACACCCTGGGATGCCAATACCAGCCCACCCACCCAAATAGACTTGAATGTTATGGGTGAGGAAATGCAAAGATCTTTCAGCAGCTAACATCGTCTCCAAAGTTTCTCCATTCACAGGTAAAGCACGCCTTTGGACCACCATCACAAGTGACAGATCAGAGCTCAGACAACCAGAATGAACTCCCCAGGCTGCAAACAGGAGACCTTGTGCTGATCAAAGACTGGGATCGCTCCAAGCTCGAACCCAGGTTGGAAAGGACCCCCAAATACTCCTTCAGACGCCAATGGAAGTTAAAGTCTGAGGACAGAGTCGCTGGATCAATCCGAGTGACTGTAAACGATGGGTTCCCTCTTCTTTATTAAAATAATCATTGGACTACGTATTGTTCTGACCGTGCGTGTGTTGGAGGACAACTTGTTTTATAAGACACACATCCAACTGCATGGTAATTGAACAGTGTGTTATCCTCTAGCACAATCTGTAGAGGCTTTATTTGTAGCAACCCCAGGATGGAACCCTCACCAACCCTATGAAGTAGATTATTCTGGTGAGCCTTCCCAAGGGGAGGGAGGAACTTGGAGGAGGGTGTGCAGGGCTGATGTGTGGAATTAATAGTTAATGGCGCCTCCAGTTGTACAGGTACTAAACCCTCTTGTTTAAACAAAAAAGTTTGGGAAGGAAGGGTCCAACTGTACGGATCCTACCAGCTATCCGCTTTGTTTTAACGGTACTGCAAGCTGTTGAGTATATAAGACCATAAGACACAGGAGTGAAAGTAAGGCCATTCAGCCCATCAAGTCCACTCCACCATTTAATCATGGCTGATGGGCATTTCAACTCCACTCACCCACACTCTCCCCGTAGACCTTAATTCCTAGCGAGTTTTGAGAAGATTTGTAGCTCAGGTTGAGGTTCTGGATGTGAGTTTGCTCGCTGAGCTGGAAGGTTAGTTTTCAGACGTTTCATCACCATTCTAGGTAACATCATCAGTGAGCCTCCGATGAAGCGCTGGTGTTATGTCCCGCTTTCTATTTATCTGGTTAGATTTCCTTGGGTTGGTGATGTCATTTCCTGGTCTTTTTCTCAGGGGATGGTAGATTGGCTCCCAATCAATGTGTTTGTTGATGGAGTTCCGGTTGGAATGCCATGCTTCTAGGAATTCTCGTGCGTGTCTCTGTTTGGCTTGTCCTAGGATGGATGTGTTGTCCAATCAAAGTGGTGTCCTTCCTCATCTGTACAACAAACACATTGATTTGGAGTTTACGTGCGATAATTCAATAAAATGCGATAGGGTTTGCAATAGGGATAGGAAGACATTTAACATCCCAGCCTCCACTGCGCTCCATGGCAATGAATTCACACTCTCTGGCTGAAGAAATGTCTCCTCATTTCCATTGTAAATTGACCCCATCTAATTCTAAGGCTGTGCCCACGGGTCCTAGTCTCCCTGCCCAATGGAAACAACTTCCCAGCATCGACCCTTTCTAAGCCATACACTATCTTGTAAGTTTCTATTAAATCTCTCCTCAACCTTCTAAACTCTAATGAATACATAGAACATAGAACATTACAGCACAGTACAGGCCCTTCGGCCTTCGATGTTGTGCCGACCTGTCATACCAATCTGAAGCCCATCTAACCTACACTATTCCATGTACATACATATGCTTGTCCAATGACGACTTAAATGTACTTAAAGTTGGTGAATCTACTACCGTTGCAGGCGAAGCATTCCATTCCCTTAGTACTCTCTGAGTAAAGATACAATCCCAGGATCCTCAGCCGTTCATCGTATGTTAAGCCTACCATTCCAGGGATCATCCGTGTGAATCTCCGCTGGACACACTCCATTGCCAGTATGTCCTTCCTGAGGAGTGGGGCCCAAAATTGGACACAGTATTCTAAATCGGGCCTAACTAGAGCTTTATAAAGTCTCAGAAGCACATCACTGCTTTTATATTCCAACCCTCTTGAGATAAACGACAACATTACATTTGCTTTCTTAATCATGGACTCAACCTGCAAGTTAACCTTTAGAGAATCCTGGACTAACACTTCCAGATCCCTTTGTACTTCTGCATTATGGATTTTCTCACCATTTAGAAAATAGTCCATGCCTGTATTCGATTTTCCAAAGTGCAAGACCTCACATTTGCTCACATTGAATTTCATCAGCCATTTCCTGGACCACTCTCCCAAACTGTCTAAATCTTCCTGCAGCTTCCCCACCTCCTCAGTACTACCTGCCTGTCCACCTAACTTCGTATCATCGGCAAACTTCACCAGAATGCCCCCAGCCCCTTCATACAGATCATTAATATATAAAGTGAACAGCTGCGGCCCCAACACTGAACCCTGCGGGACACCACTTGTCACCGGCTGCCATTCCGAAGAAGAGCCTTTTATCCCAACTCTCTGCCTTCTGTCAGACAGCCAATCCTCAATCCAAGCCAGTAGCTCACCTCGAACACCATGGGCCCTCACCTTGCTCAGCAGCCTCCCGTGAGGCACCTTATCAAAGGCCTTTTGGAAGTCTGGATCGATAACATACACTGGGCTTCCCTGGTCTAACCGACTTGTTACCTCTTCAATGAATTCTAACAGTTTTTTCAGGCATGACCCCCCCTTACTAAATCCATGCTGACTTGTTCTAATCCAACCCTACATTTCCAAGAATTTAGAAATCTCATCCTTAACGATGGATTCTAGAATTTTACGAACAACCGAGGTTAGGCTAATCGGCCTATAATTTTCCATCTTTTGTCTTGACCCTTTCTTGAACAAGGGGGTTACAACATCGATTTTCCGATCATCTGTGACTTTCCCTGACTCCAGTGACTTTTGAAAGATCACAACCAACACCTCCGCTATTTCCTCAGCCACCTCCCTCAGAACTCTAGGATATAGCCCATCAGGGCCAGGAGATTCATGAATTTTAGAACATAGAACATAGAAGAATACAACGCACAACAGGCTCTTCGGCCCTCGATGTTGTGCCGACCTGTGAACTAATCTAAGCCTATCCCCTTACACTATCCCATCATCATCTATCTGCTTATCCAAGGACTGTTTTCATGCCCCTAATTTTTAGACATTTTAGCTTTTCTAGCACTTCCTCTTTTGTAATGCCTACCATACTCAACTCTGCCCCCGACTCTCCTTAATTGTTGGGATATTACTCATGTCTCCCACTGTGAAGACTGACGCAAAGTACTTATTAAGTTCTTCGGCTATTTCCTTATCTCCCATCACTCGCCTTCCAGCATCAGTTTGGAGTGGCCCAATGTCTACTTTTGCCCCTTGTTGTTTCTTATGTATTGAAAGAAACTTTTACTATCATTTCTGGTAGGCTAGCCTACTTTCATATTTGATCCTCTCCTTCCTTATTGCTCTCTTTGTTATTCTCTGTTTGTTTTTGTAGCCTTCCCAATCTTCTGATTTGCCAGTGCTCTTGGCCACTTTATAGGCTGTCTCTTTTTCTTTGATATATTTCCTGACTTTCTTTGTCAGCCATGGCTGTCTAATCCCACCCCGGATAATCACTGCCTCCTAAGTGTTCCCTTACTTTAAGATCTTTTATAAGGTCTGGCTCATTACATAGCACTATGTCCAGAATAGCCTGCTCCCTTGTGGGCTCCATCACAAGCTGTTCCAAAAAGCCATCCTGTCAGCATTCCATGAATTCCCTTTCTTTGGATCCACCGGCAACATTATTCACCCTGTCCACCTGCATACTGAAGTCTCCCATGATCACTGTGACCTTGCTTTTCTGACATGCCCTATCTATTTCCCAGTGTGTCTTGTGCCCCTGGTCCTGACCACTGTTAGGAGATCTGTACATAACTCCCATTATGGTTTTTTTGCCTTAGTAAACATCACCACTCATCCCCATGATGGTCCCTGGCCCTGTCAGTGTGTAAAACAAACTCGTACAACTAAAGAAGGACTATTGAACTGGCCCCGTTTGGAATCAGAACCGGTAAGTGTGGCTTCAGGCATACAGTGGACTTTTGGGAGTTGTAATGGCACCCATATAGAAACGGGGTATGGGATGTTTCCTTTTAACTCCTCGGACTTCCAACCATTTAAGGGTCAATCATCCTGGAATAGTTACAAGACAGTACGCCAGTCTGTTACCTGCTACCGTGCTAAGAAGGGATTTGTTTTCCTTCTCAACGGGACCTTTTCTACTGCTACTCCAACATTAACGGTACTGTTTGCTGTTGGGACCATTGGGCTTCTCACGGTCCCTTGTCCCTAACGAGCACATAGTCGACGACCAATTGTCTCATGCTCCATCAGCAAGTTTTGCGCTGAGTGGCAGGATCCAAAAACCCTGGGCTCTCCCTTGGGATATGGCTTCCTAGGAACTGTCACTTTGGGAAGCACCTCAGGGATGGTGGCCACTGAAAACTGAAACTACCTTATGTGTGGACTCGCCATCCTGGGAAATAGCACGATGTTGGCATTGGAAGCAGTGAATCGAGAATTAGCCGAGCTTCGGCTCTATGCTCAGCAAACTAGGTATACAGTGGACCATCAGCTGGCTTAACAAGGACAAGTATGTAGGATTATAGGGGATAAATGCATTACCCATGTTACCGATGAATCCTACTATATTACTCAGGCTATCCAAGCCATACGGGGACAGTTAGGCCAGTACAGAGAAGGACCCCAACCTGGGGAAGGATGGTTGTGATGGCTTCTGGATGGTTCTTGGGGCTAATACCTACTGTATGGGTTGGTTGTAGAGAGTGGTGGGCTTGTGGAATTCATTGCCACGGAGCGCAGTGGAGGCCGGGATGTTAAATGTCTTCAAGGCAGAGATTGATAAATTCTTGATCTCACAAGGAATTAAGGGCTATGGGGAAAGTGCGGGTGAGTGGAGTTAAAATGCCCATCAGCCCTGATTAAATGGTGGAGGGGACTCGATGACCCGAATGGTCTTACTTCCACTCCTATGTCTTATGGTCTTATGGTTGTTTTCTTGATTGTGGTAAATGTTTGCTGCGAGTTCCCTGGTATGCCTGAACTCTTGTTGCAGAATTATTACCAACAGACTAGTAGCTCCCTTCTCGGCCCCGATATAGGTTATCATGGAATGATGAAAGGAGGGAATGAGATGTTAATGGGTTAACATCCCATGAATTTTTATGCTCCTCATACAGGGATATGTGAACACTGTCTCAACGTCCTGCCTGAATTTGATTGTGTGTGAAACATCTGTAGGTGTGTGAAAAAATTGTGAAAACAAATGGCATTAAGCTCTGTAATCTTTATGGCTCTACCCACACTGCTGGCTACCCCTGTACCTGCTGAGATGGCCAGGATAGTGACCTTTGATCAAGCCACGGAGTTGTCACCACTTGAAATCGCATTCTGTCATTATCATACACTTCGTGACGATCAAAGCTGTATCCTGTTCTCAGATGTAGTAAGTGTTTTATGTATCTGCCAATTCCAAGGGTATAAAAGCGGGGACTGTCCACTGTTCGGGGAGAATCGCTCATGATACTCAGCACACTATGTGGGGTTGCGAACAGCGATCCTCCGCAGCTTGTACTTGCTTAATAATAAAGGATTATGTTTTTAAAACCAGGTCAGTGTCTTGCTCTTGCATCAAGTCCGTGAGGGTCTCTGAAAAACGATCCGAACAACACGGTGGCGTTTTTGGGAGGGATGTTGGTTGATAACAGGACAGTGGCTTGGGGTTTGTTTGTGGATTACAGGGTGGGAGTTTGAGAAGGTGTTTCTGGATTACACAGTGGGTTTCTGGAGTACAGGATGGGGACTTGGGGGAGTGGTGGTGGATTACAGGATGGGGATTTGGGGGAATGTTTTTGGATTACAGGGTGGGGATTTGGGGTGACGTGGTGGATTACAGGGTGGGGATTTGGGGGGGATATTAGCAGATTACAGGGTGGGTGGTTTGCAGTGGATATTGGTGCCTTACAGGGGAAGGATTTGGGCGAACAGTGGTGGATTACAGGGAGGGGATTTGGGGAGTGTTGCTGGATTACAGGGTTGGGATTTGCAGGAATGTTGGTGGATTACAGGGAGGGGGTTTGGGGGGCATGCTGGTGGATCATGGCGGGGGGGTTTCGGGGGGTTGTTGGTGGAGTACAGGATGGGGATTTGGGGGAATACTGGTGGATTACAAGGAGGGGATTTGGGGAAGGGATGATGGTGGATTACAGGGTGGGGATTTGGGAGGGATGTTGGTGGGCGTCAGGGTGGGGATTTGGGGGAAATGTTGGTGGACGTCAGGGTGGGGATTTGGGGGAATGTTGGTGAATGACAGGGTGTAGGGTGTGGGGTACATGTTGGTGGATTACAGTGAGACAATTTGGGGGAGTGTTGATGGATTACAGGATTAGGATTTGGTGGATTGTTGGAGGATTACAATGTGGGGATTTGGGGGAATGTTGGTGGACTGAGGGTGGGGGTTTGGTGGAATGTTGGTGGATTACATGGTGGGGATTTAGGGTGGGATGTTGGTGGATTACAGGGTGGGGATTTGGTGGAATGCTGGTGGATTACAGGGTGGGATTTGGGGGAATGATGGTGGATTAGAAGGAGGGGATTTGGGGAAGGGATGATGGTGGACTACAGGGTCGGGATTTGGGGGAATGCTGGTGGATTATAGGGAGGGGATGTTGGTAGATTAATGGGAGGGGGTTGGGGTAATATTGGTGGATTGCAGGGTGTGGGTTTGGGGGAGTGTTGAGAAATTGTCTTGGTGAAGTCTTCATTTTTGCCTGCAACGGCAGTAGATTCGCCAACTTTAGGTACACTTAAGTCGTCATTGGACAAGCATATGGACGTACATGGAATAGTGTAGGTTAGATGGGCTTGAGATCGGTATGACAGGTCGGCACAACATCGAGGGCCGAAGGGCCTGTACTGTGCTGTAATGTTCTATGTTCATTTCGACCAAATTCTCGTGTGCCGTCAATTCATAGGCATTATAATTACTGGATAGAGATAATGGGAACTGCAGATGCTGGAGAATCCAAGATAATAAAGTGTGAGGCTGGATGAACACAGCAGGCCAAGCAGCATCTCAGGAGCACAAAAGCTGACGTTTCGGGATACTGGATGGTTTAGTAACTGATGAACACTGACCCCCAGGTCCCTTTGAACACAGTGATATGTAAATATTTGACAATTTTTCACTGACCAGACTGAGGGTCCTGTTGCAGAGGTTGCCGGAAGACCCAGTCCTGGACCGGTTGCAGACGTTTGACAATGCACGGCGGCCGGAAGTGCCGCTCCCAGAATGCAGTGCGGTCGGCCTGGCGGCTTTGAGGCTGTGACAATCTGAAGTCTTGGGTGGGATCCCAGACCAATGGCTGGCAGCGGACTCCGGAGCTCGGATCCCGTGAAGCGGCTGCTCCGCCGTTCCCTCTCCGTTTCCAACATCAGCATCCCGCTTGCTACGGCCGGAGTCCCAGCCCCCGGGTCACGAGGCTGCGAGAATGGCGCCTTGATGGGAAACTTCGGGATGTTCATCCAGGGTCTGCTCGGGGTAGTGGCTTTCAGCCTCTTGATGCGTGAGTACGGAGAGTGGACGGGCTGATGTTAGAGAAGCTGAATGAGACTCCTTTCCTCTCTCACCCACCACCACCCTAATGATCCTTCATCTCCTCTAAGGATCTCTCCCCACCTCAGAGCCTCTCATCCCTTCCCCTGGATCCACCCCCAAGTCCGATCCCTCCACACCCCGATCCCTTGTCTCCACCCCGGGATACTGTTTGCCCTTTGAGTCCAGTTCCTCCTGGTAGTTGTCGACCCTCGTCCCGTGAGCCTACAGCAACTGCTGGTTTATCTGCGGGCACTTCTCTGTGCTCTGAATGGCCATCGTGGTTCTCACTGAACTGAATTGATAGTGCGAGGATAGCAGTTTTAGTGAAGTTGATGCCCAAACCTTTCAGATTGGGGTAACGAGAGTTGCTGTGTTTTCAGGAGCATGTATCTGAATTGTGTAGTGGTTTTCTGGGTACAAAAGTTTCAATTCAATCAATGCAAATTACTGACCCAGAACTGAAGTGACCAGGAGGCAGTGTAAAACAGTGTTCTCTGGAATGAATCAGCATGTTTATGTGCAGAAGGTAGAGTTGAAGTTGACATAGTTTCAGCTTATGTTTGACTCTTCAGTAATTTTTCTGCAACATATCATAATTTGTGATTCTGGATGAAGTTTTCTTGCAGACTGAGATTGCAAGAACTGGAGATCCTGATCTCAGAGCCAACACAGTGTGCAGCTGGATGAACACAGCAGGCAGCATCAGAGGGGCAGGAAAGCCGGCATTTTGTGTCACTACTCTGAAAGTCGACTTTCCTGCTGTAATGTATTCTGTGATCCTGTCAGATTCAGTTTAAATAGTGTCAGTTTGTCTCCTGGACACAAGGATTAATCACTTTACCATTCCCTTATCAGTGCAGTTAGTGTTTTTACTGGAGTGACCAGAATTGCCATGAATTCCAGGTGATGGGTTGTTCAATCGGAACTTAGATTACTGGTGAATTTGAACTCCAGATAGATTTTCGAGCAGTTGTATAGCCTGCAAACAGCACAGTACAAGCCATTCGGCCCATGATAGAACATAGAACATTACAGCACAGTACAGGCCCTTAGGTCCTCGATGTTGTGCCGACCTGTCATACCGATTTCGAGCCCATCTAACCTACACTATTCCATGTACGTCTATATGCTTATCCAATGACGACTTAAATGTACTTAAAGTTTGGCGAATCTACAACTGTTGCAGGCAAAGCGTTCCATTCCCTTACTACTCTCTGAGTAAAGAAACTACCTCTGACATCTGTCCTATATCTTTCACCCCTCAATTTAAAGCTCTGCCCCCTCGTGCTCGCCGTCACCATCCTAGGAAAAAGGCTCTCCCTATCCACCCTATTTAACCCACTGATTATTTTATATGTTTCAATTAAGTCACCTCTCAACCTTCTTCTCTCTAACGAAAACAGCCTCAAGTCCCTCAGCCTTTCCTCATAAGACCTTCCCTCTATACCAGGCAACATCCTAGTAAATCTCCTCTGCACCCTTTCCAAAGCTTCCACATCCTTCTTATAATGCGGTGACCAGAACTGTACGCAATACTCCAAGTGTGGCTGCACCAGAGTTTTGTACAGCTTCACCATAACCTCTTGGTTCCGGAACTCGATCCCTCTATTAATAAAAGCCATAACACTGTATGCCTTCTGAACAGCCCTGTCAACCTGGGTGGCAACTTTCAAGGATCTGTGTACATGGACACTGAGATCTCTCTGCTCATCTACACTACCAAGAATCTTAATATTAGCCCAGTATTTTGCCTTCCGGTTACTCCTACCAAAGTGCATCACCTCACACTTGTCTGCATTAAACTCCATTTGCCACCTCTCAGCCCAGCTCTGCAGCTTATCTATGTCTCTCTGCAACCTACAGCATCCTTCGTCACTATCCACAACTCCACCGACCTTAGTGTCATCTTCAAATTTACTAACCCATCATTCTGCGCCCTCATCCAGGTCATTTATAAAAATGACAAACAGCAGTGGACCCAACACCGACCCTTGCGGTACACCACTAGTAACTGGTCTCCAGGATGAACATTTCCCATCAACTACCACCCTCTGTCTTCTTTCAGCAAGCCAATTTCCGATCCAAACTGCTATATCTCCCACAATTCCATTCCTCCGGATTTTGTACAATAGCCTACTGTGGGGAACCTTATCGAATGCCTTGCTGAAATCCATATACACCACATCAACCGGTTTACTCTCATCTACCTGTTTGGCCACCTTCTCAAAGAACTCAATAAGGTTTGTGAGGCACGACCTTCCCTTCACAAAACCGTGCTGACTATCCCTAATCAATTTATTCTTTTCTAGATGATTATAAATCCTATCCCTTATAACCTTTTCCAACACTTTACCAACAACTGAGGTAAGGCTCACTGGTCTATAATTACCAGGGTTGTCGCTACTCCCCTTCTTGAACAGGGAAACCACATTTGCTAACCTCCAGTCATCTGGCACTATTCCTGTAGACAATGACGAGTTAAAGATCAATGCCAAAAGCTCGGCAATATCCTCCCTGGCTTCCCAGAGGATCCTAGGATAAATCTCATCCGGCCCAGGTGACTTATCTATCTTCACACTCTGTAGGATTTCTAATACCTCTTCCTTGTGAATCTCAATCCCACCTAGTCTAGTAGCCTGTATCTCAGTATTCTTCTCGACAACATTGACATTTTCTAGAGTGAATACTATTGAAAAATATTCATTTAGTGCTTCCCCATCTCCTCTGACTCCACACACAACTTACCACTACTATCCTTGATTGGGCCTAATCTTACTTTCATCCTTCTTTTATTCCTTAAATACCTATAGAAAGCCTTAGGGTTTACACTGATCCTATCGGCGAACAACTTCTCATGTCTCCTCCTGGCTCTTCTGAGCTCTCTGTTTAGTATTTCCTGGCTACCTCGTAGCCCTCAAGTGCCCTAACTGAGCCTTCGCATCTCATCCTAACATAAGCCTTCTTCTTCCTCTTGACCAGAGATTCCACCTCCTTCGTAAACCACAGCTCCCGCGCTCTACAGCTTCCTCCCATGATGATGTGCCGACCTACTATCCGACTCTAACATCGAACTACCCTGCATACCCTATACTTTACTGTCATCCATGAGCCTATCCAAGAGTCGCTTAAGTTTCCCTAATGTATCTGACTCCACTATCATTGCTGACAGTGCATTCCGTGGACCCACCACTCTCTGTATAGAGAACCTATCTCTGACATCTCCCCTATACATTCCTCCAATCACCTGAAAATTATGCCCCTCATAATAGTCATTTCCACCTGGGAAAAAGTCTCTGGCTATCCACTCTATCTATGCCTCTCGTCATCTTGTACACCTCTATAAAATCAGCACTCATCCTTCTTTGCTCCAATAAGAAAAGTCGTACCTCCTTCAACATTTCCTCCTAAGACTTGCCCTCCAGTCCAGGCAGGATTCTGGTAAATCTCCTCTGCACCTTCTGTAAAGCTTACTTCCTGTAATGAGGCGACCACAGCCGAACACAATATTCCAAGTGTGGTCTAACCAGGGTTTTATAGAGCTGCAGCATAACCTCACGGCTCTTAAACTCAAGCCCCTAGCCAATGAAAGCCAACACACCATACGCCCTTGCAACAATGCCATCAACTTGGGTAGCAACTTTGAGGGATCTGTGGACGTGGACCCCAAGATCCCTCTGTTCCTCCAGACTGCCAAGAATCCTGCCATTAAGCCTGTATTCTGCATTCAAATTCAGTCTTCCAAAATGAATAACTTTACACTTTTCTGGGTTGAATTCCATCAGCCACTTCTTTGCCTAGCTCTGCATCCTGTCAATGCCCTGTTGCAACTTGCAACAGCCCTCCACACTAACCACAACTCCACCAACCTTCGTGTCATCAGCAGACTTACTAACCCACTCTTCCATTTATCATCCAAGTTATTCATAAAGGTCACAAAGAGCTGGGGTCCTAGAACAGATCCCTGCTGAACACCACAGGTCACCGAGTTCCAGGCTGAATACTTTCCATTATTACCATCCTCTGTCTTCTAATGGATAGCCAATTCTGTATCCAGACAGCCAAATTTCCCTGAATCCCATGTTTCCTTACTTTCTGAATGAACCTACCATGGGGAACCTTATCAAATGCCTGCTAAAATCCACATACACCACATCCACTGCTCTGCCTTCATCAATGTGTTTTGTCACATCCTCAAAGAATTCAATAAGGCTTGTGAGGCATGACCTGCCCCCCTCAAAGCCATGCTGACTATTTCTAATTAAACTGTGTTTTTCCAAATTGTCATAAATACTATCTCTCAGAATCTTCTCCAATAATTTGCCCACCATAGAGGTAAGACTGACTAGTCTGTAATTCTCAGGATTATCCCTACTTCCTTTCTTGAACAAGGGAATGACATTTGCCACTCTCTAATCATCTGCTACTACCCAGTGGGCAGTAAGGACACAAAGATCATCACTAAAGGCGCAGCAGTCTTTCCTTCGCTTATGGTAGCAACCTTGAGTAAATCCTATCTGACCCAGGGGACTTATCTATCCTCATGTTTTTCAACATTTTAGGGTAAAAGTTCAGCACAACGTCATGAGCCAAAAGGCCAGTGCTGTGCTGTACTGTTCCATGTTTTAACATTTGTAGCACATTTTCCTTCCTAACATCAACCTGTGCGAGCATATCAGCCCGTTTCACGTTGTCCTCACAAACGACAAGATCCCCATCACTGCTGAATACACAAGCAAAGTATTCATTAAGGACCTTCCCAGCCTCCTCCGACTCCACACACAAGCTCCCTCCACTATCCCTGATTGGCCCTACCTTCACTATGGTTTGTTCTTCACATAAGTATAGAACGCCTTGGGGTTTTCCTTAATCCTACCCACCAAGGCTTTTTCATACCCTCTTCTTGGTCCCCGACGTCCATTCTTAAGTTCCTTCCTGGCTACCTTGTAGCTCTCTGGAGTCCGATCATTGCTTCCTCAACCTTAAGTAAGCTATTTTCCTCCTGACTGGATGTTCCACATGTCTTGTCATCCAAGGTTCCTTCGCGTTACCATCCTTTCCTTGCCTCAGTGGGACAAACCTATCCAGTACTCATGGCAACTGCTCCCTCAACAACCTCCACACTGTTGTTGTGCATTTCCCTGAGAGCAACTGTTCCCAATTTGTGCTGTGCAGTCCTTGCCTAATCGCATTGAATTCCCCCTCCCCCAGTTAAATACTTTCCCATACTGGCTGCTCCTATCCCTCTCCGTGACAATAGTAAAGGCCAGGAAGTTGTGATCACTATCACTGAAATGCTCTCCCACTGAGAGATCTGACACCTGGCCTGATTCCTTGCCAAGCACCAAATCCAATATGGCCTCCCCCAGTCGGCCTATCTTCATTTTGAGTCAGAAACCCTTTACTGCCCCCTCAAATTTTAATGACATCTTTCCTATACCAGGGAGATCAAAGTTGAACAAACAACCACACAGGTCACTTCATGTCCTCTATGCTGCTTGCCTCTTTTAATGAATTAATTTTCAGTCAGTCAGTTTTGTTTTATGTTATGACACGTTTCTATAGCAGGTGGGACTTGAACCCAGACCATCTGGCCTAGACTTTACCACTGCGCCGCAAGATCCCATATATTAACATGGTCATTAGATCAATTAACACTAGTACACATTTTAATCCTATCTATACTGATGCGTTAGATTAATTCATTGTACTTGTCACTCAACCTTTATGTCGCTATCAATTTATTCATGAAGTGGAGGTACCAGTGTCAGAGTGGACAAGGCCAGATGACATCAGGTTATCGTCCAACAGGTTTATCTGAAATCTCAAGCTTTCAGAGCATCGCCCCTTCTTCAGGTGAAGTGCAGAGAGGCACATAGACACAGAATTTATAGGCAGAGAGATCAAAAGACCGTACAAATGGTGTGAGTGGAGTGTTGACAAGGTGCATAATAAGTCTTTGCAGTTGATTAAGAATGTCAGATAGTGTGAGTAACATGTCAACAGCTGAATAGCAAGTGGAGGGATGACCTGTAATCAAATTACTTACAAAAAATTAGAAATAAGGTGCTGTTGGAGACAAACCAAATGACTGGATTACTTATTACTTGGGTTAAAACCTTGGCATGAAGCTCTTAAGACCTATTATGTTATTCCAGTCATTTGATTTGTCTACCAAAGGTTTTGGGGGGGAAACAAAAAATCAAATAAGAAAAGCAAAGAGAAACAGCGAAAAGACTAGCAGTTAATAAAGTGAAATCCCAAAGTCTTCCAAAGGCATATGAGCAGTAAGAGTGGTTAAATGAGGAGTAGGACTGATCAGAGACCAAATAAGGGATTTACAGGCACAAGCCACAGCTGAGACGTTAAATGAATACTTTGCATCTATCTTTACAAAAGAGGATGCTGCTGCCCAGGCCATGGTGACAGGAAGAAATTGTCATTAGAAGGCATCAAAATTAAGGAAGTAGCCTTAGATTGACAATTAACAGAGCACCAAGACTGGATCCTTTCAGCTCGCCCAGCTCTTCGGTTGCTGATCTTTCCATCAACCTCTTACTTCAACCAGTCCTGCTTTAGCTCCATTGTGAGTTGAATTTTCTGGCTCAGGATTTGTGAATGTCATTCCCTGGCACCAACCTGAACCTTATGATGCCATGATCACCATCTCCTACATCTTCCTTCACTGACACTTTGGAAATGAGGTGGGCTCAGTGGGTCAAGGACTAGATCCAACAATGCATACTTCCTTGTTGGACCGGTCATGTGCTACTGTAGGAAACTCCTGAAAACAACCCAGGAACATTTCATCATGACCCTTGATGATCTAGTCATATTGTTGCTGGGCTACTAATCCACACATTCAGTTAATGTTCTGGCAACCTGGGTTTGAACCCTGCCATGGCCGATGGTGGAAATTGAATACAAATAGATATCTGGAATTAAGAATGTGCTGTTGACCCTGGTCTGGCCTACGTGTAACAGAAATGTGGTTGACTCTCAACTGCCGTCCGAAATGGACCATTCAGCAATGAGCTGGTGCCTCTGCAGTCTATGTGACTGCTGTAAGTTGATTGGCAATATTGTTAGGGAGGAAATTCCTGGATTTTGACCCATTGTGTCATGAATCAAATTGGCTGAAGACTGGCATCTGCAATGCTGGGGACCTCCAAATGACGGTGAGTTGGATCATTTGCTTGGCACTTCTGGCTGAAGATTATTGCGAATGCTTCAGACTCCTCTTTTGTACTGTTGTGCTTGGCTCTTTCATCATTTGAGGATGATGTGGAGGCGCCAGTGTTGGACTGGGGTGGACAGTGTCAGAAGTTACATGATACCAGGTTACAGCTGAGCAGGCTGATTTGAAATCGCAAGCTTTTGGAGCTTTCAGGTGAACTTGATGAAGGAGCAGCACTTTGAAAGCTTGTGATTTCAACTAAAACTGTTGGGCTATAACCTGGTGCCATGTGACGTCTGACATTATTTGATGGAAGGAATAATTGTGTAGCGTCTTTCTACAGGGAGTTGTTTAATTGTCTACCACCATTTGTGAGTAAATGTTGCAGAATTGCAGAGCTTAGACCTGAACAGTTGCCGGATTACTTAACTCTTTGACTTGCTGCTTCAGCTATCAGATGCACAGGTAGTTCCATTTGGTAGCTTCACCAGGTTGACATTTTTGAAGGTGCACCTAGCGCTGTTCCAGGCATACTCTCCTACACTCTTCATTGAACTAGCGTTGATCCCCTGGCTTGTTTGTAACGGGGACTGTGCCAAACCATGAGCTTGCAGATTGTATTGGAGAATGATTCTGATGTTGCTGATGGCCCACAGTGTCTCATAAGAGCATATGAACTAGGGGCTGGAGTAGGCAATTCAGCCGCTTGACTGTATCTACTGTTTTAATACGTTCCTGGCTGACTGCATCATGACCTCGACTGCAGTACTAGCGTCTGCCAGTATAGACATTGCCCAGGTATGTCCTGTGCAGAAAAACAGGACAAATCCAACCCAAGATAACAAAGTGTGAAGCTGGAGACACACAGCAGGCCAAGCAGCATCTCAGGAGCACAAAATCAGAGAGGATGAAAGGGTCTAGGCCCGAAACATCGGCTTTTGTGCTCCTGAGATGCTGCTTGGCCTGCTGTGTTCTTCCAGCTTCACACTTTGTTATCGTGGATTCTCCAGCATCTGCAGTTCCCATTATCTCTGATCACAAATCCAACCCAGCCAGTCACTGCCCCATCAGTGTCCTCTCGACCACGAATGAAGTGATGGAAGGTACCATCAACAGTGTCAGGCAGTACCTCCTCAACAATAACATCCTGGGCATTGCCATTGATCAGAAACTGAATTGGACTTGCCGTTTAAATCACAGTGATTACACGAGTAGGTCAGAGGCTGGGAATAATGCAATGAGTCATTCTGTTCTTGACTGCCAAAAATCTGTCCCAACAACCGAGGGACAAGTCAGGTCAGGAGTAGGATGGAATACTTGCCACTTGTCTGGCTCAGTAGTGGTACAACTGAGTCACTAGTCACTCTTTGTGATGGACATCAGATTCCCCTGTCCAGAATGCATTGTGTTCTTGCCAGCTTCAGTGCTTCTTCCAATTAATGTTCAACATAGCAGAGTGATGTTCCATGAGCTGGCGGGGTAAGTAGATAGTAATCGGTAAGATGTTTCACTGCCTGTGTTTAATCTGATGCCATAAAACATCATGATGTCTAGAGCAAGTGTTGAGGATTCCCAAGGAAACTCTCTCCTGATTGTGTCCTGCTGTGCTGCCACTTCTGGTTCTGTTCTGCCGTTGAGACGGGACAAAACCAGGAAGGTGATGGTGCTATCTGGGATACTTTTTATCAGGTATAATGAAGGAAAGTGACTACGTGTGGCAGTTTCTTCGATACTGTGTAGGGCACCTCATCCAATTTTGGCACTAGCCTCCAGGTGATGATAATATGAAGGACTATGCAAGGTTGTTAGGGCTGCTGTTGTCATTTACAGTGCTGTGGGTCAATGCCAGAAGGTCTGTCGTTTTTCATTCCTTTAGAGTTTGTAGCAATTTAATATATTTGAACAGCTCGCTTGGCCATTTCAAAGGACCATTTTCCAATAATTAATTGGCGCGTTCTTTAGACATTCATCACTGTATATTGGACAAATGGAGTCCAATGGATGACCAGTTCATAGTGTTTTCAGGACAGTGGCATATTCTATAGCCAACCATTGTGGACCTAGGTTTGGTAATATGTAGTGGGACTATATGAACGCCTTCAGTAAACAATAGCAAAAAATGACTAAAGGAGAGGATTAGGCAAAATGGGAGGATATTTAATTGGGGAAAAGGAAACTATGATGTGATTAGCCATGAGTTAGGAAGCATGGACTGGGAGCAATTGTTCTATGGTGAAGGCACTATAGACATGTGGAGACTGTTTAAGGAACAATTATTGCGAGTGATGAATAAATATGTCCCTCTGAGACAGGCAAGAAGGGGTAAGATAAAGGAACCTTGGATGACGAGAGTGGTGGAGCTTCTCGTCAAAAGGAAGAAGGTAGCTTACATAAGGTGGAGGAAGCTAGGGTCAAGCTCAGCTCCAGAGGATTACAGGCAGGCAAGGAAAGAGCTCAAAAATGGTCTGAGGAGAGCTGGGGGGGTCACGAGAAAGGCTTGGCAGAAAGGATTAGGGAGAACA
Source organism: Stegostoma tigrinum (assembly GCF_030684315.1). NCBI lineage: Eukaryota > Metazoa > Chordata > Chondrichthyes > Orectolobiformes > Stegostomatidae > Stegostoma > Stegostoma tigrinum. The sequence goes on from NC_081364.1 coordinate 131,496, forward strand.
CAAAGGCATTTTACACTTATGTGAGGAATAAGAGAATGGCCAAAGAAAGAGTAAGGCCAATCCGGGATAGCATAGGTAACTTGTGTGTGGAGTCTGAGGAGGTAGGGGAAGCCCTAAATGAGTTTTTTTGCTGCTGTCTTTACGAAAGAAACGAACTTTGTAGTGAATGAAACCGTTGAAGAGCAGGTGTGCATGCTGGAATGGATAGAGATAGAGGAAGCTGATGAGCTGAAAATGTTGTCAAACATTAAGATTGACAAGTCGCCAGGCCCTGGACCAGATATGTCCTCGGCTGCTTTGGGAAACAAGAAATGCAATTGCTTCGCCACTTGCGAAGATCTTTGCATCCTCGCTCTCCACTGGAGTCGTACCTGAGGACTGGAGAGAGGCAAATGTAATTCCTCTCTTCAAGAAAGGAAATAGGGAAATCCCCGGCAATTACAGACCAGTAAGTCTCACGTCTGTCGTCTGCAAGGTGTTAGAAAGGGTTCTGAGGGATAGGATTTATGACCATCTGGAAGAGCATGGCTTGATTAAATGCAGTCAACACGGCTTTGTGAGGGGCAGGTCATGCCTCACAAACCTTATCGAGTTCTTTGAGGATGTGACTAGAAAAGTTGATGAGGGTCGAGCTGTGGATGTGGTGTATATGGACCTCAGCAAGGCATTTGATAAGGTTCCCCATGGTAGGCTCATTCAGAAGGTCAGGAGGAATGGGATACAGGGGAATTTAGCTGTCTGGATACAGAATTGGCTGGCCAACAGAAGACAGCGAGTGGTAGTAGAAGGAAAATATACTGCCTGGAAGTCAGTGGCGAGTGGTGTTCCACAGGGCTCTGTCCTTGGGCCTCTACTGTTTGTAATTTTTATTAATGACTGGGATGAGGGGATTGAAGGATGGGTCAGCACGTTTGCAGATGACACGAAGGTTGGAGGTGTCGTTGACAGTATAGAGGGCTGTTGTAGGCTGCAGCGGGACATTGACAGGATGCAGAGATGGGCTGAGAGGTGGCAGATGGAGTTCAACCTGGATAAATGCGAGGTGATGCATTTTGGAAGGTCGAATTTGAAAGCTGAGTACAGGATTAAGGATAGGATTCTTGGCAGTGTGGAGGAACAGAGGGATCTTGGTGTGCAGATACGTAGATCCCTTAAAATGGCCACCCAAGTGGACAGGGTTGTTAAGAAAGCATATGGTGTTTTGGCTTTCATTAGCCGGGGGGGTTGAGTTTAAGAGTCATGAGATCTCGTTGCAGCTCTATAAAACTTTGGTTAGACCGCACTTGGAATACTGCATCCAGTTCTGGTCGCCCTATTAAAGGAAAGATGTGGATGCTTTGGAGAGGGTTCAGAGGAGGTTTACCAGGATGCTGCCCGGACTGGAGGGCTTATCTTATGAAGAGAGGTTGACTGAGCTCGGACTCTTTTCAGTGCAGAAAAGGAGGAGGAGAGGGGACCTAATTGAGGTATACGAGATAATGAGAGGCATAGATAGAGTTGATAGCCAGAGGCTATTTCCCAGGGCAGAAAAGGCTAACATGAGGAGTCATAGTTTTAAGCTGGTTGGAGGAAAGTATAGAGGGGATGTCAGAGGCGGGTTCTTTACACAGTGTTGTGAGAGCATGGAATGCATTGCCAGCAGCAGTTGTGGAAGCAAGATCATTTAGGACATTTAAGAGACTGCTGGACATGCATATGGTCACAGAAATTTGAGGGTGCATACATGAGGATGAATGGTCGGCACAACATCGTGGGCTGAAGGGCCTGTTCTGTGCTGTACCATTCTAAGTTCTATGTTAAAAGGAAGAGAAAATTGGAGTACAAGAGAAGGCTAGCTTGAAATATACATCAGTCATTTTGAGTTTCTGCAGATATTTTTAGTAATGAAAGGATAAATAGAGAGCCAGGAAACGTAATGAAACATAGGTTATGGTGAAGGAATTGAATGGATAATTTGCACCTGTCTTTGCTGTAGATGAAACAAATAAAACCCAGAAGTCATTGTGAATGACAAAATGAAAGGGATGAAGGAACTTAAACCAAGCCTGGGGAAAGATACTGAGAATATTAACTGGGGCTGAAATTTGTCGAGCCCCTGGCCCTGATGAACATTACTGCAGGGTCTTCAAGAGCTAATTATATAGGAGGTTGCACATTTGAATAGATTGAGGGTTGTTTGGTTTGCAGGAATCAAGGTTGGCACAATTGGATCATATTCACATTGGTAAGATTTTGTGGTGTGGTGAGCCACGAGGATCACTGTTACAGCCTCAGTTATATACAACTTATTTCAATAACATGGCTAGTAGGAGAATTAGGTGCGAAGAGGATGTCAGTTTTTAAAGGTACAGAAGTAGGTTAAGTGAGTAGCAAAACTTTGGCAATGGAGTTTGGAGAGTATGGAGAAAATGTGAACTTTTGGCAGGATGGACCGTAAAAACAGCATATTAGTTAAGTGGAAAGCAATAATAAAACTCCAGTCTAGAGGGACGTTTTTTCATTCTGACTTGGGATGTGGATGTCGCTGGCTGGGCCAGCATTTATTGCCTATCTCTAGTTCTCCTTGAGATGGTGGTGGTGAGCTGCCACCTTGAACCACTACAGTCCATGTGCTATGGGTAGACCCAGAATCTTAGCAGGGAGGGAGTTCCAGGTTTTTGAACCCTTGACAGTGAAGGAATAGCAATATATTTCCAAGTCAGGACGGTGAATGGCTTGGAGGAAAACTTACAGGTAGTGATGATCTCATGTATCTGTTGCCTTTGTCCTTCCAGATGGAAGTGGCCGAGGGTTAGAAGCTGCTATTTGAAGAGCGTTGACAATTTTCTGTCGTGCACACTGTAGACAATACGCACCGCTGCTACTGAGCATTGGTGGTGGAGGGAGTGGATGTTTGTGGATGTGGTGGCAATCAAGTGAATGGCTTTGCCCTGGATGATATCAGTTGCTTGAATGTTGGAGCTGTACCCCTTCAGGCAAGTGGGGAGCATTCCAACACACGCCCTGATTTGTGCCTTGTGGACATGCTTTGGGGAGTTAGGAGGTGAATTACTCACTGTAGCGTTCTCAAACTGTGACATACTCTTAGCCATTGAATTTGTATGAAAACTCTCGTCAAGTTTCCTTTCAATGTAACCACCCCCCCGCACACACACACACACACACACACGCATACCCCCCCCCCCCCCATGGGATTCAGTGATGGTAGCACCATTGATTATCATGCAGCAGTTGTGTGATTGTCTGTTATTGAAGATAATTGTTGCCTGGCTTTTGTGACGCACGTGTTACTTGCTACAGGTCGGCTTGAGCCTGGATATTGTCGCATTTAAACATGGATTTCTTCAATAGCTGAGGAATGATGAATATAGCTGAACGTTGTGCAATCATCGGCGAATGCCCCCACTTCTGAGGAAGGGTAGGTTATTGAAGCAGCTGACAATAAATTCAGCTGAGGATACCACCCTGAGGAACTGAAAGGGCTTTAGTGGCATGGTGGTAGTGTTCTTACCTCTGGCCAGGAGATCAGGGTTCAAGTCCCACCTGCTCCAGAGCTGTGAAATAACATGTCTGAGGATGTTGCTTGGAATATATAAACATGTTTTATTTCCAAAGTAGGAATTTATAAAATTCAGAAACCACACAAATTATTGACAGTTATGTGGCATTTTATAAATTCCTTCTTTGGAAGTAAAACCGGTCTGACTCCTAGTTGGTACACACCAGTTTCTAAACAAGGCCTCATACCTAAAATGCATTGTCTGACTTGGGATGTCACCTCTGGGATACTGAGGGAACTGATAAAACTTCTGGTTATTGTGGGACAGTGACTTGAAAGAAATTCGGGAATTTGCACATTCATCCTTTTTAACTGATTAAAGATTTAACAGCCATCTTAGACTTGTTCAACACCGCATCAGTTCTATGTCACTTTTACTTATCATTTCTGCGTCTGATGCCACCTTTCTCTCTCTGACAGCTGAAGGAAGAGTGAGACTCCGAAAGGTTGTGTATTCAAATACACCTGTTGGGACTATAATCTGGTATTGTGTGATTTTTTTTGACCTTGTTCCTAATTAAGATATGTTTTTCCAGATGCACATAAACGCAACCCTAAGAATTCTCTCCAATTGCTTTTCAACCACTGATGTGAGACTGTAGGAACTGCAGATGCTGGAGAATCTGAGATAACAAGTTGTAGAGCTGGATGAGCACAGGGTTCTGGGTCTAGGCCTGAAACGTCTGCTGCTTGGCCTACAGTGTTCATCCAGCTCTACACCTTTACATCACTGATGTGACACTCACTAGTTTGTAGTTTCCTGGACTATGCCTATTTCCCTTTTTGAATGAAGGAACAACGTTAGCACCTCTCCCGTGGCTAGTGAGGATTTAAGATTTTGATCAATGCCCCAGCAATCTCCACTTTTGTCTCTATCAGGAACCTGGGGTAGATACCATCGGGCTCAGGGGACTTATCTATCTTGACGCTGTTCAGAAGACCCAAACCACATCTTTCTTGACCTCAAACAGAACACAACAGTACAGCACAGTACAGTCCCTTCGGTCCACGATGTTGTGCCGAACTTTTACCCTAATCCTAAGGTCTATCTAACTTCCACCCCTGCCTTATACTGTTATCCATATGCCTATCTAATAGCTGCTTAAATGCCCCTAATGAGGCCGACTCCACTACCATCTCCGGCAATGCGTTCCACGTCCCGACCACTCTCTGAGTAAAGAATCTACCTCTGACGTCTCCCTGATATCTACTTCCACTCGCTTTAAAACTATGCCCCCTTGTAATAGCTACCTCCACCTGAGGAAAGCATCTCTGGCTGTCTACTCTATCTATACTTCTGATCGTTTTATACACCTCAATCAAGTCATCTCTCATCCTTTATCATTCTAATGAGAAAAGCTCTAGCTCAGTCAACCTTTCCTCGTAAGACCTTCCCTCCATTCCAGGCAACATTCTGGTAAATCTCCTCTGCACCTTTTCCAATGCTTCCACATCTTTACTGTAATGAGGTGACCAGAACTGGACACAATACTCCAGATGTGGCTGAACCAGGCTTTTGTATAGCTGGAGCATAACTTCATGGCTCTTGAACTCAATCCCTCTATTAATGAAAGCTAACCCACCATATGCCTTTTGACAACTCTATCCACCAGGGTGGCAGCTTTCAGGGAACTGTGCATATGAATCTCTGCTCCTCCACACTGCTAAGAATCTTTCCATTAACCCTGGATTCTGTTTTCAATTTTGCCCCCCCAAAATTAATCACCTCACACTTTTCAGGGTTAAACTCCATCTGCCACTTCTCAGCCCAGCTCTGCATCCTATCAATGTTCCTTTATAACATAGAACAGCCCTCTGCACTGTCCACAACGCAGCCCACCTTCGTATCGTTTGCGAACATACTAATCCACCCTTCCACTCCTTCATCCAAACCATTTACAAAAATCACAAATAGAAGAGGACCCAGAACAGATCCTTGTGGTACACCACTCGTAACTAAGCACCATGCTCAATATTTTCTGTCGACTACCACCCTTTTGTCTTCTAAGGGTCAGCAAATTCTGAATCCAATCTGCCACATTTCCCCTTATCCCATGCCTCCTTACCTTCTGTGTGAGCCCACCATGGGGAATCTTATCAAATGCCTTACTTAAATCGAGGTATACCACATCCACTGCTCTGCCTTCATCCACGTGTTTGGTCACCTCTTCAAAGAATTCAAAAAGGCTTGAGGCATGATCTACCCTTCACAAATCCATGCTGACTGTCACAAATCAAACTGTGCCTTTCTAAGTGATCTTAAATCCTGTCTGTCGAAGCCCTTTCCAATAATTTGCCCACCACTGATGTAAGACTAACTGGCTTGTAATTTCTGGGGTTATCCCTATTCCCTTTTTTGAACAAGAGAATGATGTTTGCCTCTCTCCAGTCTTCTGACACTATACCTGTGGACAATGAGGATGAAAAGATCATCACCAAAAGTCCTGTGATCCAGAACATAGAACATAGAAAAGTACAGCACTGTACAAGCCCTTCGGCCCACAATGTTGTGCCCTGGAATAATCCTAATTCAAAAATAAAATAACCTAACCTACATTCCACTCAATTCACTGCTGTCCGTGTGCATGTCCAGCAGTCGCTTAAATGTCACTAATGTCTCCGCTTCCTTGACTACCACTGGTAAACTATTCCATGCGCTCACAACTCTCTGGGTGAAGAACCTCCCTCTGACGTCTCCTCTATACCTTCCTCCGAACACCTTAAAACTATGACCCCTCGTGGCAGTCAATCCTGCCCTGGGGAAAAGTCTCTGGCTATCGACTCTATCCATGCCTCTCATTACGTTGTACACCTCGATCAGGTCACCTCTCATCCTCCTTCTCCCCAGAGAGAAAAGTCCGAGCTCAGTCAACCTCTCCTCGTAAGACAAGCCCTCCAGTCCAGGCAGCATCCTGGTAAACCTCCTTTGCACCCTCTCCAAAGCCTCCACATCTTTCCTATAATAGGGCGACCAGAACTGGACACAATATTCCAAGTGTGGTCTCACCAGGGTTTTGTAGAGCTGCAGCAAAACCTCACGGCTCTTAAACTCAATCCCCCTGTTAATGAAAGCCAAAACACCATATGCTTTCTTAACAACCTTATCCAACCGGGTGGCAATTTTGAGAGAGCTATGCACTTGAACACCAAGATCCCGCTGTTCCTCCACACTGCCGAGAATCCTGCCTTTAATCCTATAGTCAGCATTTAAGTTCGACCTTCCAAAATGCATCACTTTGCATTTATCCAGGTTGAACTCCGTCTGCCATTTCTCAGCCCGGCTCTGCATATTGCCAATGTCTTGCTGAAGCCTGCAATAGCCCTCAATACTATCAACGGCACCTACAATCTTTGCGTCATCAGCAAACATACTAACCCAACCCTCAACCTCCTCATCCAAGTTCCTGGACAACTTGTTTCCCTCTTTTCTGTATCTTGTTTTCTGAACCTCACATAAGCATCTTTCTTCCTTTTAACTCGCAAACCATTTCCACTCCCCCTCCCATTCTTTAGATGACATGTCCATCATGGGCCTCCTGCAGTGCCACAATGATGCCACCCGAAGGTTGCAGGAACAGCAACTCATATTCCGCTTGGGAACCCTGCAGCCCAATGGTATCAATGTGGACTTCACCAGCTTCAAAATCTCCCCTTCCCCCACTGCATCCCAAAACCAGCCCAGTTCGTCCCATCCCCCCACTGCACCACACAACCAGCCCAGCTCTTCCCCTCCACCCACTGTATCCCAAAACCAGTCCAACCTGTCTCTGCCTCCCTAACCTGTTCTTCCTCTCACCCATCCCTTCTTCCCACCCCAAGCCGCACCTCCATCTCCTACCTACCAACCTCATCCCACCTCCTTGACCTGTCCGTCTTCCCTGGACTGACCTATCCCCTCCCTACCTCCCCACCTACACTCTCCTCTCCACCTATCTTCTTTTCTCTCCATCTTCGGTCCGCCTCCCCCTCTCTCCCTATTTATTCGAGAACCCTCACCCCATCCCCTTCTCTGATGAAGGGTCTAGGCCCGAAACGTCAGCTTTTGTGCTCCTGAGATGCTGCTGGGCCTGCTGTGTTCATCCAGCCTCACATTTCATTATCTTGGATTCTCCAGCATCTGCAGTTCCCATTATCACTGCCCTAACACATTAACCTGCTCCAAATCTCACTAGCCTGTGTAGCCTTCTCCTGGGTGAATACCAATGCAAAGTACTGCTTTAGGATTGCACCAAAATCCTGTGTCTCCAAGCACAAGTTCTCTTCTTTATCCTTGAGTGGTCCTACCTTATCCCTAGTTATCCTCTTGTTTTTAATATATGTATAGAATGCATAGTTGCCAAAGTCATTTCATGGCCCCTTCTTGCTTTACTAATTCCTGCTTGAGTTCTTTATGTTCCTCATGGGCCCTGTCCAATTTTAGCTTCCTAAACCCTGCATTTGCGTCTTTTTTTTCCTTTTGACTAAATTCACAACCTCGCCTTACTATCCAAGAGTCCTTTACCTTGTCATTGTCATCCTTCCTCCTTACTGGGACTCTCCCAAGCAGGTCTTTAAACAGTGTCCACATGTCAAATGTGGACTTGGCTGACAACAGCTCCTCCCAATTAATACTCCCTTGTTCTTGCCAAATGCTGAGACAATTTACCTTCTCCCAATTTCGTACTTTCCCACAGGGTCCTAACTTATCCTTGTTCTTAGCTATCTTAAAACTTAACAGGAGTTGTGATCACTGTTTCTGAAATGCTGTCTCACTGAAAGGTCAGTCACCTGGCCAGGCTCATTAGCCAATACTAGATCCAATATGCCCTCTCCTGTAGCTGGACTATCCGCAAGCTGTTTCCTGAAACTGGCTTGGATGCACATTGCAAAATTCAGGACCTTGCTCGAATGGAGTCCACTGTGAGAACTGTGAGAACTGTGTGTGTGTGTGTGCTGTGTGTGTGTGTGTGCTGTGTGTGTGTGTGTGCTGTGTGTGTGTGTGTGCTGTGTGTGTGTGTGTGTGTGTGTGTGTGTGTGTGTGAGAGAGAGAGAGAGAGAGAAGGTGTGTGCACGTATGACACTATATGCCCAGTACCAATCATTGTGTTGCACCAACAGACACCAGCCTCTGGGCACTCGAACACCTTTCTATCACTATCCTTTGTGTGTTATTGCTAAGCCAGTTCCTGATCTATCTTGCCAAGTCTCCCTCAGTTCCATGTGCATTAACCTTTTCAATCCGTTTCCCATGTGGGACCTCGTCAAAAGCTTTGCAAAAAATCCGTATAAACTACATCAACTGAACATCCCTCATCCATACATGTTCAAGACTTCAAACAAATTTGTTAGGTATGCTATCTCTCTGACAAAGACATGCTGACTATCTGTAATTAACCCAGGCCTTTCCAAGTGCGTATTAATTTGGTCCTTCAGAATTTTCTCCGAGTTTCCCTACCACTGACATGAGACTCACTGTGAGTCTAATATCCTGATTTGTCTCTGTCACCCTTCTTGAAAAGTGGAACCACATTAGATATATGGTGGTGATGTAGCAGCACAGCTTGCAGGCTCCTTTCTTTTTACTACTTTTTATTTCTCCGCTTTCTCTTGATGCCTCTGTTTATTATCTTATTTTAACTTCGGAAGGCATCTTCTCCCGGCCCAGGTCCAGCAAAGAGGAGGCTTCCAGCCCAGTGTGGTGGTCTCTGCTTGGCGCAGCAGTCTCCTGTTGTGTTGGCCTCATCCTGGAGGGGCAGTCTTGGATTAGCATGGGAATCTCAGCTTGACATGGCGGTCTCCAGGTTTGGCAGTCTTGTCCCAGCATTAAGATCTCATCGGTGTGGAGGTCTAATTTAGTGGTTGCTTCTGGGTATTGCAGCATTTATCGTCTTAACTGTGGTCTGAAATTGATCCGAGATGAACTCTATCTTAATTTTTTACTTTATTCTTCTTATCTATGACTTCTGTCATTAATACAGGTGCTGTGGCCTGGTGCCTTATAAGACGTTTCACTTCCTTTTGTAGAAATGCAAGTGAGGATAAATTGCTACTCCATTCTAATCTACTCTGGTGCTTCCCCTGTGGCCGGAGGAATTAGAAGTTTGGTAGAGATCTTTGTTCTTTATTCATACATGAGATGAGGGCATCGCTGGCTAGGCAACTTTTATTGCCCGTCCCTAAAAGCCTAGAGAGCAGTGAAGAGTCAACCACATACGCTGTGGATCTGGAGTCAAATGTAGGCTAGACCAGATAAGAATTGCAGTTTCCTTTCCTAAAGTGCATTAGTGAACCAGATGGGCTTTTCCTTCAGTTGATAATGACTTCATGGTCATCTTATACTTTTAATTCCAGATATTTGTTGAATTCAAATTCTACCATCTGCCGTGGCGAGATTCAAACCTGGATCCCCACAACGTTATCTGCATCTCTGGATTAACAGCCCAACGATAATACTTGGCCATTGCCTCCCTCATCCTCCAACCAGGACTCAACCAGCTCAATTAGTTGTGCTGTTGCCAAGCCACTCTTGATGGTGGACATTGGGGTCACTTACTAAATGTATCTTTTGCAATCTTACCAACCTCAGTGCTTCCTCCAAGTGTTGCTCAACATGGAGGAGAACTGATTCATCAGCCAAGGGAGGACGGTCAATTGTAATTAGCAGGAGTTTTCCTTGGCCAAGTTTAACCTGAAGCAATGAGAGTTGGGGTCCGCTGCCAATGTTGAGAACTTCCCTCCTGACTGTTTGTTTACTACTGTGCTGCCATCTGTGTTGAGTCTGTCCTGCCAGTTGGACAGAACATATCTCGGGATTGTGATGGCAGTGTCGAGGACATTGTCTGTAAGGTATGATTCTGTAAGTTTGACTGTCGGGCTTTTGCTTATTCTATAAGGTACCTCTCCCAGTTTTCACAGTAGCTTCCAGATGTTAGTCAGGAGGACTTTGCAAGATTGACAGGGATGTTTTAGTCACCTACCTTCTGGTACCTAGGCCTATGCCAAGTGGTCTGTCCAGTTTCATTTCGTTGAGATTGATACAACTGAATGCTTTGGGCCATTTCAGAGGGCAGTTGAGTCAACTGCATTTCTGTGGGTGTCGAGTCACATGTACTCTTGATCAAGTGAGGAAGGCAGGGGATAGTCTTAGATGGACTTGTCAGATGAGCTGGCCTGATAATGGCAAATGGAATTCAGTCTGGATAAGTATGAGGTGATGCACTTGGGCATACATTATTTGCCTTTATTAACCAAGGTACAGAGCAGAAACATTATGCTGGAACCAGATAAAATGTTGGTGAGGCTGCAGCTTGAGTATTATCAGTTCTGGAGTCCGCGTTATAGGAGGGATGCAATAGCATTGGAGAGGGTGCATAGGAGATTACAATGATGTTAACTGAAACTTTCCAGCACAGGCACAGAAAGAGATTGGACAGACCTGGGCCGTTTTCCTTAGATTGAGAGGGGGGGCGTGATTTTAAGGTGTTTAAAATTGAGGCATAGGCAGGAAGAACACCCCCTCCCCCCCATCTCAGGCTTGATGGAGGAATCCTGGACCAGGCAGAATAGATTTAAGGTAAGGGGCAGGTCTAAAGGAGATGTGAGGAAAAGCTTTTACATCCAGAGAATAGTGGCATTCTGGAACTCACTGCATGTAAAATTTGTAGAGGCAGAGACCGTCATGACATTTAGGAAATGCTTAGATGTGCACTTGTGATGCCAAGGCATACAAGATTATGGACCAAGTGCTGGAAAGTAGGATTAGAGTAGCTAAGTTAATAAAATGTGAGGCTGGATGAACACAGCAGGCCCAGCAGCATCTCAGGAGCACAAAAGCTGACGTTTCGGGCCTAGACCCTTCATCAGAGAGGTCTAGGCCCGAAATGTCAGCTTTTGGGGGGGGAGGGGGTGTTCTTCCTGCCTATGCCTCCTGAGATGCTGCTGGGCCTGCTGTGTTCATCCAGCCTCACATTTTATTATCTTGGATTCTCCAGCACCTGCAGTTCCCATTATCACTTAGAGTAGTTAAGTGATTGCTTTTGACTAGTGTGGACATGGGCTGAAGAGCCTTTCTCTGCGCTGTGAATTTCCATGACTGGGGCAGAAATCAGCCAGGATAGATTAGTCTGGATTTTTGTGTACAGATGTAAATGGACAATTTTCCACATTGATGGATAGATGCCAGTGTTGTAACTGTACTAGAACAGTTGATTAGGATGTGTTAATTTCTGGAGCCAGAGTCTTCAGTTCTATTGCTGGAATTATGTCAGGGTCCATAGTCTTTGCAGTATCCAATGCCTACATCTGTTTCTTTTATAATTCACTCCATGTGACTTTTTGGCAGAAGACTTGAACCTGTGATGCTGGGGACCACTGGAGGAGGCTGAGATGTATTTTCCACTCAGCGTTTCTGGCTGAAAATTATTACGAATATTTCAGCCTTATCTTTTGTAATGATTTACTGGGCTCTCATCATAGAGGATGAGTTAGGGTTCATGTTACAATCAGTTTGATTATAATAAATAGTACTTCCTTGTTAATGAATGAATCTGGTGTGCATATTCTTTTAATCTGATTGAGATCAAATTTGACAATGCGGTGGCTTAATTGCTATTACAGATATGGAAATCCATCATAGGGTCACACAACACAAGAATGGGCCTTCAGCCCGACTCACTCATGTTGATTAGTTTTCCTAAACCGAGTCAGTACCATTTGCTTGCATTTGGCCGCTATTCTCCCTAAACCTTTCCTGTCCATGTACCTGTCCAAAAGTCTTAAATGTTGTAATTTTACCTGCATCTACTACTTCCTCTGGTAGCTCATGCCATATACTTCAGAATGCGTAATGAATGGTATCCCAACAACTTCATCCACAGATACCTATTAGACAGACAACACCAAGAGGACACAATACGGCCGAATACACTGGCCACAATACTGTATGTCAAGAGCATATCAGAACTGACAACGAGACTCTTACAACCACTACAAATTAGGATAGTGCACTAGCCCACAGTTACACTACGACAGACACTCACACAAGGACTAAAGGCCCCCATGCAGGACCAATGTAATGTACAAAATACCATTCCACAGACCCCCGGCGAGGTCTCTCGGTTCCGCGATCGATTAATGAGCACTCACAGTTGGTCTGGCTGTTTAAGGCATTACTCTTTATTTCTTCATACAGCCAGGTACAGAAAATCGGAAACGCAGAAGTTGAGCACTTCTGTAATCCTCAGAGGAGCTGCACACAACAGCTTAATACAAAGACATTTTTATACTTTTCTTAAAGCAGGGTACAGGGCGTGATCGCACAGTACATTCAAACAATTACCAGTCAACATATGATATTGCTTCATTGACAGTTACTAGGTCCAGTGATGTTAACTGGTAAACAACTTATGTCACAACGCTTGGGTTACTTTTATCTCACTATATAATGCTGCTGCACCTGCACTTGAAGGTCAGTTAAAGCAGTTAGTACTTCTCTATCTTATCAAGTTACTGCTGTATTCTGAAAGGCGCATTGTCTGCTAATCTTTCTTTGCGACAGTCTGAGGGTTAGTTATTTATGCAGCTCTAGCAGAATTAACAGTTCGTAGCCTAGAAGCCATTTTGTTGTGTTAACTTGCATTGAGAAGCCATCTTGTTACCACCTAAGTTACTAAGGCAGTTGCTCCTAGCTGCAACTAGTCACATAGGCACAGGTCATGAGCTTCCTTATTCTAGCCTAGTCTGTATCCAAATTTTGAGAAGATTTGTAACTCCGGTTGAGGTTCTGGATGTAAGTTTGCTCGCTGAGCTGGAGGGTTCGTTTTCAGACGTTTCGTCACCATTCTACACTACATCCATCAACAAGCAAATTGATTTGGAGTCCATCTACCACCCTCTGAGAAAAAGAACAGGAAATGATATCACCAACACAGGAAATGACATTGACACGGGAAATTACATCACCAACCCGAGGAAACCTAAACCCATAAATAGAAAGCGGAACGTAACACCAGCGCTTTACCAGAGGCTCACTGATGATGTTACCTAGAATGGTGACGAAACGTCTGAAAACGAACCTTCCAGCTCAGCGAGCAAACTTACATCCTGTATCCAAATTTCAGATTCTCACCAGGACTGGCAAAAATATCACATTAACCAGACCGGAAGGAAACAAGCCACCTGGATACACGAACATCAGCTAGCAGCAAAACGGCACAACAAACTTTCCCTCACTTCAGTACACTTGGCTAACGAAGGCCATCATTTTAATTGGAACAACATGACCATCCTGGCACAAGCCAACCGTAGACATGCACGGGAATTTCTAGAGGCCTGTTTCCCAACCCATAATGCAATGAATAAACATGGAATTAGACCCCATATACAAATGCTTGCAAGAAAGAACTGGAAATGATGCAAAACACCTCAACAGACTGGATCATAAAAGTACTGAGCAGAGTAGAACTGCTTAGAGTAGAAAGCTGCGCTGATGGTGTTACATAGCATGGTGAAAAACATCTGAACTATAACCAGCCAGCTCAGTGAGCAAGCCAACAACCTCACCCAGAACCCAAGCTACAAATCTTCAAGAACCTTAAACCTTTTACCTCTATGTGGTTCATATCCCTCGATTCCCTACTTATTCATCTACCTGTCAAGATGCTTCTTAAAGTTTACTACCATCTCCTCTGGCAGCACATTCTAGGCACTTACCACTCTCTATATTTAAAATAAAAATCTTGCCTTTCACATCTCCTTTTAAGTTTTCCTTTTTTACCTAAAACCTGTATCCCCTAGCAACTGACATTTCTACCCTGGAGAAAAGACTGACTATCCATGCCTCTCATAATCTTGTAAAGTTTTATTACATCATCCCTGAGCCTCTGACGTTCATGGGAAAAACAAGTTTGTCCAAACTCTGCTCAAAGCTTAAAAATAACTCGAAAGAACTGCAGATGCTGGAAATCTGAAACAAAGACAAAAATTGCTGGAATATCTCAGCAAGTCGTGCAGCATCTGTGGAGAGAACTCAAAGTGAATGTTTCAGATCCACTGACTTCTCCCCATAGACGCTATCAGACTTGAGCAACTTCTGTTTCTGTTTCACTTCTTACGTGAATATTTTCTAGACTAAACAACATCCTGGTAGACCTTTTCTGTACCTTCTTCAAAGCCTCCATATCCTTCTGGTAGTGTGGTGACCAGAACTGTATTCCAATAATGGTCTAACTAAAGTTCTGTGCAACTGCAGTATGAAGTGCCAATTTTTATACTTTATGCTCCGACCGATGAGGGCGAGCATGTCACATCATCTTGACCGTGTTATCCATTTATGTTGTCACTTTTAGGGAGCTATGGACTTGACTGCCTAGATCCTTATGTATGTTGATGCTACTAGGGGTTCTACCAATTACTGTATACTTCCCTCTTGCATTAGACCTTCCAAAATGCATGACCTCACCTTTGTCCAGATTAAATTCCATCTGCCATTTCTCCGCCCAAGCCTTCAACCTATCCATATCTTGCTGTATCCTTTGGCAATCCTCCTCACTAACTACAGCTCCCCATATCTTTATGTTGTCCACAAACATATTTATATCTGTATGAAACAAACAAGCACCAATCCCTGTGGGACACCATTGACCATAGCTGTCCAGTCAGAAAAACACCCTTCCACTTCTACGCTGTATTTTATGACTAAACCAGTTAAAGTTACCCAAATCAAGGTAGGAGTTTCGTGGTGAATGGTATGGCCTCAAGAAGTTTAGTGGAACAGAGGGACCTTGGAGCTCAGGTGAATGTTTCTCTGAAAGTGGAGTCACAGGTAAACAGGGCAGTGAAGAAGGCTTTTGGCACACACTTTCAGTCAGAGGATCGAGTATAGATTGTTAGGAAGCCATGTTGCAATTATGCAGGACATTGGTGAAGCCTCACTTGCAGTACTGTGTTCAGTTTTGGTCACCTTGCTGTAGAAGGGATGTCATTAAACTAGAAAGAGTGCAGAGGAGATTTCTAAGGATGTTGCCAGGACTCAAGGGACTGAGTTATAGGGAGGGGGTTGGACAGCCTGGGTCTTTTTTCTTTAGAGTGTAGGAGTCTGAGAGGGGAAAGAATACATGGGAACCTGAGGGGTAACATTTTTACACAGAGGGTGGTATGCATATGAAATGAGCTGCCAGTGGGAGTGGTTGAGGTGGATACATTAATAACACTTAAAAGGCATTTGGACAAATACATGGCTAGGAAAGGTTCAGAAGAATATGGGCAAAGTGCAGGGAAATAGGGTTAGCATGGATGACATTTTGGTAATCATAGACCAGTTTGGGCTGAAGGACCTGTCTCCATGCTGTAGGACTCTATGACTAAGTGAGGTATCCAGCTGTAGCCAGCTTACTGCAGATCCTATGTGAATTCACCTCTGTATCAGAATGTCATGAGGGACCTTGTGCAAGGCCGTACTAAAGTCTATGTAGAGAACATCCACTGCCCTGACTTGCCCTCATCAATTATCTTTTACTCTTGCTCTTAAAACTCAAATTATGAGATACAACCTCCCCACACAAAACCATGCCGCCTATTTCTAATAAATCTTATTTTTCCAAATGTGAGTAAATACTCACCCTGATAATCTTCTCCAATAATTTCCATTCCAGTGACATCATGCTCACCTTGTAATTTCCTGGATTATCTCTCATCTTAAATGTCGGAACAAAATTGGCCATTCTTGAGTCCTCTGGGACCCTGGGGGAGGGTTCCAAATTCATGGACCATTGGGACCATCAGGCCCGAAACATCAGCTTTTGTGCTCCGAAGATGCTTCTTGGACTGCTATGTTCATCCAGCTCCACACTTTGTTATCATGGGGGAGGTGGGACCTGTAGAAACTGGGCAAGTCACATGTACATAGAACATAGAACATTACAGCACAGTACAGGCCCTTCGGCCCTCGATGTTGTGCCAACCTGTCATACCGATATAAAGCCCATCTAACCTACACTATTCCATGTACGTCCATATGCTTGTCCAATGACGACTTAAATGTACCTAAAGTTGGCGAATCTACTACCGTTGCAGGCAAAGCGTTCCATTCCCTTACTACTCTGAGTAAAGAAACTACCTCTGACATCTGTCCTATATCTTTCACCCCTCAATTTAAAGCTATGCCCCCTCGTGCTCGCCGTCACCATCCTAGGAAAAAGGCTCTCCCTATTCACCCTATCTAACCCTCTGATTATTTTATATATTTCAATTAAGTCACCTCTCAACCTTCTTCTCTCTAATGAAAACAGCCTCAAGTCCCTCAGCCTTTCCTTGTAAGACCTTCCCTCCATACCAGGCAACATCCTAGTAAATCTCCTCTGCACCCTTTCCAAAGCTTCCACATCCTTCTTATAATGTGGTGACCAGAACTGTACACAATACTCCAAGTGCGGGTGCACCAGTTTTGTACAGCTTCACCATAACCTCTTGGTTCTGGAACTCGATCCCTCTATTACTAAAAGCTAAAACACTGTATGCCTTCTTAACAACCCTGTCAACCTGGGTGGCAACTTTCAAGGATCTGTGTCCATGGACACCGAGATCTCTCTGCTCATCTACACTACTAAGAATCTTACCATTAGCCCAGTATTTTGCCTTCTGGTTACTCCTACCAAAATGCATCACCTCACACTTATCTGCATTAAACTCCATTTGCCACCTCTCAGCCTAGCTCTGCAGCTTATCTATGTCTCTCTGCAACCTACAGCATCCTTCGTCACTATCCACAACTCCACTGACCTTAGTGTCGTCTGCAAATTTACTAACCCATCCTTCTACGCCCTCATCCAGGTCATTTATAAAAATGACAAACAGCAGTGGACCCAACGCTGACCCTTGCGGTACACCACGAGTAACTGGTCTCCAGGATGAACATTTCCCATCAACTACCACCCTCTGTCTTCTTTCAGCAAGCCAATTTCCGATCCAAACTGCTATATCTCCCACAATTCCATTCCTCCGGATTTTGTACAATAGCCTATTGTGGGGAACCTTATCAAACGCCTTGCTGAAATCCATATACACCACATCAACTGGTTTACTCTCATCTACCTGTTTGGCCACCTTCTCAAAGAACTCAATAAGGTTTGTGAGGCACGACCTTCCCTTCACAAAACCGTGCTGACTATCCCTAATCAATTTATTCTTTTCTAGATGATTATAAATCCTTTCCCTTATAACCTTTTCCAACACTTTACCAACAACTGATGTAAGGCTCACTGGTCTATAATTACCAGGGTTGTCTGTACTCCCCTTCTTGAACAGGGGAACCACATTTGCTATCCTTCAGTCGTCTGGCACTATTCCTGTAGACAATGACGAGTTAAAGATCAATGCCAAAGGCTCAGCAATCTCCTCCCTGGCTTCCCAGAGGATCCGAGGATAAATCCCATCCGGCCCAGGGGACCTATCTATCTTCACCCTCTGAAGGATTTCTAATACCTCTTCCTTGTGAACCTCAATCCCACCTAGTCTAGTAACCTGTATCTCAGTATTCTCCTCAACAACATTGTCGTTTTCTAGAGTGAATACTGTTGAAAAATATTCATTTAGTGCTTCCCCTATCTCATTTGACTCCACACACAACTTACCACTACTATCCTTGATTGGGCCTAATCTTACTTTCGTCATTCTTTTATTCCTTAAACACCTATAGAAAGCCTTAGGGTTTACCCTGATCCTATCAGCCAACAACTTCTCATGTCCCCTCCTGGCTCTTCTGAGCTCTCTCTTTCGGTCTTTCCTGGCTACCTTGTAGCCCTCAAGTGCCCTAACTGAGCCTTCACATCTCATCCTGACATAAGCCTTCTTCTTCCTCTTGACCAGAGATTCCACCTCCTTCGTAAACCATGGCTCCTGCACTCTACAGCTTCCTCCCTGCCTGACAGGTACATACTTATCTAGGACACACAGGAGCTTTTCCTTGAATAAGCTCCACATTTCTAATATGCCCATCCCCTGCAGTTTCCTTCCCCATCCTATGCTCCCTAAATCTTGCCTAATCTCATCGTAATTGCCTTTCCCCCAGCTATAACTCTTGCCCAGTGGTATACACCTATCCCTTTCCATCACTAAAGTAAACATAACAGAATTGTGATCGCTATCACCAAAGTGCTCACCTACTTCCAAATCTAACACCTGGCCAGGCTCATTACCGAGTACCAAATCTAATGTTGCTTCGCCCCTTGTTGGCCTATCTACATGCTGTGTCAGGAAGCCCTCCTGCACACACTGGACAAAAACTGACTCATCTATAGTACTCGAACTATCATGTTCCCAGTCAATATTTAGAAAGTTGAAGTCCCCCATGACAACTACCCCGACTCTCTCACTCCTATCGAGAACCATCTTTGCTATCCTTTCCTCTACATCTCTGGAACTATTCGGAGGCCTATAGAAAACTCCCAACAGGGTGACCTCTCCTTTCCTGTTTCTAACCTCAGTCCATACTACCTCAGTTGACAAGTCCCCAAACATCCTTTCTGCAACTGTAATACTGTCCTTGACCAACAATGCCACACCTCCACCCCTTTTACCATCTTCTCTGTTCTTACTGAAACATCTAAATCCCGGAACCTGCGACAACCATTCCTGTCCCTGCTCTATCCATGTCTCCGAAATGGCCACAACATTGAAGTCCCAGGTAGTAACCCATGCTGCAAGTTCACCCACCTTATTCCGGACGCTCCTGGCATTGAAGTAAACACACTTCAAACCAACTTTTTGCTTGCCGGTGCCATCTTGCTTCCCTGAAACTTTATTTCGGACCACCCTATTCTCAACCTTTTCTATAGTCGAACTACAATTTTGGTGCCCATCCCCCTGCTGAATTAGTTTAAACCCACCTGAATAGCCTTAGCAAATTTCCCCCCCAGGATATCGATACCCCTCTGGTTCAGGTGAAGACCATCCTGCTTGTAGAGGTCCCACCTACCCCAGAAAGAGCCCCAATTATCGAAGAATCCAAAATCCTCCCTCCTGCACCATCCCTGTAGCCACGTGTTCAACTCCTCTCTCTCCGTATTCCTTGCCTCACTAGCACGTAGATTGGATCTTTACCTGTGAACACCATTTGTTTTTGAGAATTCAGTACTGCACTCACACATGCTTCAACCAAGAGTAGTTCAGTGATGATCAGGAGGGTGAGGTTTGAGATTTCCTTGTCGACAGTGCTCTGGCTAAGATCAGTTAAAAACATTGACTAGGCATCTGCCTCAAGCTTTGCTGCACATGTTTTACGTGGTGGAAAACATCATGTACTTTTAGAGAGTTTATTAAAACAATGATGTTAACCAGATCTTTTGCTTCTCCAACTTGGAAATAACATGACATGCTTGCAGCAAAGAATGGCAAAACAAATGATCATTTGGCTCCTAGCTACTACTATATATGGAACAGACTTAAAAATCCAACCGAATATGGTTTACTACAAGTAGTATCACTGTAGCTGGGTATAACTGTGAATGCCAACTGGGTCCTGACTCCCTCTTATATTCTGGGATAACAGATTTCCCTGATGGTGTAGACTGTACGCACATCTGAGACCTGGGTGATGAAGATTCCTGATCACTGTCTTTGTAGTTCCAACTATTGGTCATTCCAAATGTTGGGAAGTGAGAAGGAGAAGATTAAGAGTATGAGGGATGGATTCAGTTGCAGTCAGTCTAACAAGCAAGTGAGAAATACTTGAGCCTACCTCATCATCATAAGATAATCATTTCAGATATCTATCTAGTAAACTTCACCGAGCTGTCTCCAATGTACTTATATCCTTTGTCAAATAAGGGGATTGAAACGTACTCTATTTAAATATAGTTACATTGATGCCCTGTATATAAGCATAACACTTACATTCAATTTTTCTTGAATAAAAGTTAGTATCTGTTTGGCCTTCTTGATTACATGGTATACCTGCATACTGACTTTTAATAACTCATGAATGGGAACACCTACATACCTGTGTGCCTCAGATATCTGCAGCTGTTTTCCATTTAAGTATTACACTACTGTTTTATGCTTTCTGCCAAAAATATCACATTTTCTCACAGTATTCCAGATTTTATTCTCCTCACGCAATCTGTCTGTATTCATCTGCTAACCTCTTTTGTTGTTTTCTAATCATATTTTCATATCTATCTTTGTGTTGCTGCATTTTTTTTCTTTGTTCATTCATGGGATGAGGGCATTACTGGCTGGGCAGCATTTATCACCCATCCCTAATTGCCCAGAGGGCTGTTAAGAGTGAGCTACATTGTTGTGGGTCTGGAGTCACATGTAGGCCAGACCACGTAAGGATGACAGTTTCCTTCCCTAAAGGACATTAGTGAACCAAATGGGTTTTTGCAACAATTGACTATGGATTCATGGTCATCATTAGATTATTAATTCTGGATATCTATTTAATTCAAAGTAGACCATCTACCGCGGCGGGATTTGAACTCGGGATCCCAGAATATTACTGGGTCTCTGGTTTAACAAACCAGTGATAATACCATTATGTATGAGCCCGATGGTCACCATTAGACGAGCATTTATTTCCAGAATTTTGTTGAAATCAAATTTCACCATCTGCAATGGTGGCAATTGAACCTGTGTCCCCAGAACATTAGTCGAGGGCTCTGGGTTATTAATCCAGTGATATTACTACAACCCACCCTCTCCCCTCTAGGATTACACTCGACACCATTAGCTCTGCACATTAATCTTTGAGGCTTCTGATCAAGTGCCTTCAAGAAATCTGAATACTGTGCAACCACATGATTTCTCAAAGAATTCTGTTAAATTTGTTAAGCATGATTTCCTTTCAACAAAATCATGTTGAATCTTCCCACTTAACTTGGTCATTTTTAAGTACTGGTTTTTGAATTACATAAGATAGTCAATGCAGAAATGTTTCAGCTTGGGAACAACATAACTGAGAGGCCGTCAATACAAGATGGTCGCAAGAAATCCAACAGGAAGTTCATAATAAACTTGCTCGCCCAAAATTGTGTAACTTGGTACCAGAAAAAATGAACAGTACAGATGCAGTTAAGAAGTTATTTAAGCATACACAGGAGAAGGGAATTGATGGTTATCATGGTAAATTTAAACAAGAAACATTGGAAGAGCTGTAAATGGAATATTCACACTGATATGGACTGGTTGGACCAAAATGATCAGAATTTATTGAATTGATGGAGAAATTTAGAGTGAATCAAGTTTTAAATTTATATATTGCTTTGTTTCTTGCAGTGAAACGTTTCCGAGAACCAAAGTACGAGAGGCGACCATGGAAGATATGGCGAGTATTGAAATGTTACTCAAATAACCATTCTTATTCATTATAACAAAGTGTGAGGCTGGGTGAACACAGCAGGCCAAACAGCATCTCAGGAGCACGAAAGCTGACGTTTTGGGCCTAGACCCTTTCCATTATCTCTGATTCTTATTCATTAGTTGTGGTGTGGAATGGTCACTTAAGAACATAAGAACAGGAGTAGTCAATTAAGCCCATTAAGCCTCCCCCAACATTTAATACAATTGTGACTAACCGAGGACTTCATTCCCTTTTAATACCTAATAATCTAATGAAGAAATCAGCGAGTTTTGAGAAGATTTGTAGCTCAGGTTGAGGTTCTGGATATAAGTTTGCTCGCTGAGCTGGAAGGTTTGTTTTCAGACATTTCGTCACCATTCTAGGTAACATCATCATTGAGCCTCCGGTCAAGCACTGGTGTTATGTCCCGCTTTCTATTTATCTGTTTAGGTTTCCTTGGGTTAGTGATGTCATTTCCTGTGTTGGTGATGCCATTTCCTGTTCTTTTTCACAGAGGGTGGTAGATGGGCTCCAAATCAATGTGTTTGTTGATGGAGTTCGGGTTGGAATGCCATGCTTCTAGGAATCCTGGTGGCTAGCTTTCTGCCTGTTTGTCCAATGTAGTGTTTGTCACAGTTCTTACAAGGTATTTCGGAAATGACTGCCAGACTACTCGGACCTCTTGACATCATGGGAGTCCACGAACCCACCAACACACTAAAATAGCAGCTAAGGAACTTAAAAGACCCTATACAGACAACAAGCAAAATGAACATCATTTCCGAAATACCTTGCAAGAACTGTGACAAGCACTACATTGGACAAACAGGCAGAAAGCTAGCCACCAGGATACATGAACATCAACTAGCCACAAAAAGACATGACCCACTATCACTAGTATCCTTACATGCAGCTGAGGAAGGACACCACTTTGATTGGGACAACACATCCATCCTAGGACAGGCCAAACAGAGACACGCACGAGAATTCCTAGAAGCATGGCATTCCAACGGAACTCCATCAACAAACAGATTGATTTGGAGCCCGTCTACCACCGTCTGAGAAAAAGAACAGGAAATGACATCACCAACGCAGGAAATGACATCACCAACCCAAGGAAGCCTAAACAGATAAAAAGAAAGCGGAACATAACACCAGCGCTTCACCGGAGGCTCACTGATGACGTTACCTAGAACGGTGACAAAACGTCTGAAAACGAACCTTCCAGCTCAGCAAGCAAACTTACATCCATAATGAAGACACTTGTTGCCCTAGTCCTAAATGATTGATCCTTCACATTGAGGTTGTTAACTCTAGCCAGGAGGAACACCCTCAGTGTCAATAACAAAAACAGAAATTGCTGGTGAAACGCAGCAGGCCTGGCAGCATCTGTGGAAAGAAAGTAGAGTTAATGATTTGAGTCAGTTGACCCTTCATCAGAATTCAAGAACCTCAGTGTCCACCCTGTCAAGCCTGTCCAGTATCCTGTTCAATTTTTGAACTTTCCATTGGCTGTACCATTGCTGATACTTTGTAGTGGTGTTTAGGAAACGATATTTGACAAAGTAGTTATTATGTATTCTTGCCTTGCCCAGAGCCTCTAAGCATATGTCCCAACGGTCCCTAATAGGAGCTAAAACACCTCTGTTGGTGGGAGATTTTTGTTTCAATTAATACCAGGTGTCATTCTGTTCCCATATTTTCCCTTTGCCTGTTTTATTTTCCTCTCCATCTCTCTTCTCAACCAATTGTATTTGACCTGGTTTCACAAGAATTCACTGGACATGCACCATGTCTTTTTTTGTTTCATATCTCTGTCACACTCATCATCCTCGGAGCCCTGTTTTTGGCTTTCTTAGCTTTTGCCTTTTTGGATTTCATTAAATTTGTACCTGAAGAATCTGTTCCTAGCGAATAATCCATTGTTCCATGACAGATTTTCCTGTCTGTTTCTGGTTCCATTGTATTCTGGCTGGACCTCTTAAATTCTAAATTAGAATTTACCTTACTAATTTCCATTGCAAATGTAAACTTTATGATACAGTAATTATCTTACCCAAATGTTGCCCACTTTGTCTGTCTCATTCCCCAGCAACAGATCCAGATGTGGTGATCATACAAGACCTGATGATATGAGAACAGAATTAGGCCATTCAGCCCAGCAGGTCTGCTCTGCCATTTGATCGTGGCTGATATGTTTCTCAACCTGATTCTTCTGCCTTGTCCTTGTAACCCTTGATCCCTTTACTAATCAGGAGCCTATCTATCTCTGTCTTAAATACACTCAATGACTTGGCCCACACAACTATGTGCAGCAGTGAATTCCACAGACTCATCACCATCCGGCTGAAAACATTTTTCCTCATCTCAGTCCAAAGGATCACCTCTTCACTTTGAGGCTGTGCCCTGAGGTGCTATTGTCTCCTACTAGTCCACTCTATCCAGGCCTCTTCGGATTCTGCCTGCTTCAGTCAGATTCTCCAGCAACCACCCCTCCCAATCCTTTATTTAAAATTCTTTCGACATCCTCTGCATCTTCAAACAGGTTCACTTCTTCATCTCAGCGGTTCCATTTTACTTAAGTATCCTTTTGCTATTTATAAAACATCTTTGGATATTTCTTTACCTTGCTTGCTAATAATTTTTATGACCTCAGTTTGATTTCCTTACTTCGTTTTTTTACTTTCCACACTCCTCTAGGCTATCTGCAGTGTTGAGTTTTTGGTGACTATCATAAGCTTTCCTTTTCTGTTTAATCTTACCCTGTATTTTTCAAAACAACCATGGGGGTCTAGATGTGGCAATGCCATTCTTATTTTTGGAGGGACATGTCTGCTTTATGCCCCAAGGATCTCACTTTTTAGCACCTCCAACTAGTTTCCCACTGATTTATCCTTTAGTAGACCTGCCCTGTTCTGTCCAGCTCAGCCAAATCACTTAGCAGTTTTGTAAAATTTGTCTTCCCCCAGTTTAAAACTTCTTTCAAACTCCTGATTTATCTCTGCCCTTTTCCATAATAATACTAAATCTAAGTGAATTGTGGTCACTAACCCTGAAATCATTACTCACTGTCACTTCACCCATTAGCCCATCTTTTTTACCCAAAACTAAATCCAGAACTGCATCTCCTGTCTTTGGACTCGTTTAAAAATTTTTCCAGGACCCAGTAAATGAATTTTTCACCCTTAGTATTCCTTGTTAGAAGCCTAGGTGATATTGGGATAGTTATGATTGCAGTGTCATTCCTACAAGCAGAAATGTGTCTACATTTGTCGTCTTCTTCCTCCATCTCATTATGTGGGGATCTGAAGTATGCATCTTATAGTGTGACTGTCCCTTTTTCTTTAGCCCCTAAGCTCAAACCGTAAAGCCACATTTTTAACCCACTTAGAGTCATCCCTTCTCACAACTGTAATTGATTCTTTAATGAATGCTGTTATCCACCCCATTTGTCACCGACTCTATCTGAAAACTCTATATCTAGGAATTTTGTTCTACCAATTTTGCCTCTCCTTTAGATAGGCCTCCATTGTAGCAAAGATACTATTCGGTCATTAATCTATCTGTGCCCTTAGTTCATTTGCCTTGTTTGTAATAATCTTTGTTATAACAGCTCAAACCCATCAATTTCGTTTGGAAATTTTAATCCTCATTTCTTTTGGTCTTTGAGTCGCTAACTACATCACTAACTAATGTTCTGCCTTGCATTTCCTGATCTGAATCTGACCCATCAACATTTTGGTTCTCATCCTCCTGCCATACTAGTTTAAAATCTTATCAGTAGAACTAGCAAAAGCCCCGCCAGGATATTTTTCCCAGCTTGGCCCTGGTGCAATCCACCAGGCTTGTATAGGCCAGAGATGATGGAAACTGCAGATGCTGGAGAAACCAAGATAACAAAGTGTGAAGCTGGGTGAACACAGCAGGCCAAGCAGCATCTTAGGAGCACAAAAACTGACGTTTCAGTCCCAGACCCTTCATCAGAGATTCCCCAGAGCAGTACAAATGCCTCAAGAATTTAAACCCCTCCCAGCTACACTATTTCTCTAGCCGTGCATTCAACTGATTTTCCTCTTATTCCTGCTGTCACCAGCACATGGCACAACGAGTAATTCTGAGATTACTACATTTGAGATCCTCATTTTAATTTATCTCCAAACTTCCTCTCTTCAGCTTGCAGATCCTAGTCCGTTAGGTACAAACAACATAGGTTACCAAGTGTACCACAACCATTGGCTGTTCACCCTCCCATCTTCTGGATGTCCTGGAGCTACTCCATGACATCCCTAACCTTGGCACCGGGGAAGTAACATTCTGGATTCACATCTGTGGCCACAAGATTTAATCGTTCCTGTTGAAGGAATGCTCTAGACAACATAATAACGTGAAAATGGCTATTCTAAATGCACATGAGTTGATCTCAGAAGTATACAAGCAAGGTTTGGAACCGATGGAAACAACTTGGGCAAACTTGTTTCGAGCTTGAGAGAATTAAGCAAAATAATTTGGATTGGTGAATAGGAGCACTAAAGGCTGAGAATACGTACAGTGCTGTCAGGTAAATTATCCTTTTAGATGAATTTAAGCCTCCATAATAGGACTCAAATGTAGAAGACCCAAGGGTAGCAATGACAGGACAAGCAGCTATAATGGCCAATAAGTATGAACAGATGCACAAACCTTTTTTTTTTCCGAAATCCCCCCAAATGAAGGCAGCTATTCAAGGTAGAGAGTGGGCAGCAGGGAATGATGCAGGAATTCCTCCTCCGATTAAGAAGGGAATTACAGAGGGTGGAGCTGATGTTTGGAATCTTAAATGTTTCTATTGTAATATATTGGACTTTGAATTAGACAGTACAGAGGAGGACCTTCAGCCCATTGAGTCTGAACTACCAAAATTGTGCTACAAACTATACTAGTACCACTTAACTGCACTGGACCCTTAGCCATGGATGCTATGACGCAGTAATTGCTCATCCAAGTATTTTTTAAAGGTTGTGAGGTTTTCTGCCTCAGCTGCTTTCCCAGTGTGTTCCAGACCTCCTCCACCCTCTGGGTGAAAATTGTTTCTCAATTCCCCTCTAAACTTACCACCTTTCATTTTAAAATTATTCCCCCTTACAGACCTTTTGACTAAGGGAACAGCTCCTTGCAATTCATGTGTCCATGCCCCTCATAATCTTATGTACCTTTATCAGATCTCCATTCAAACTTCTCTGTTCCAAAGAAATCAACCCGAATTTATCCAGCCTTTCCATAGCTGATTTACATTCAGAATATTGGGAATTGCAAGGAAAACCTATGGAACTTGTAGGAGTTGGTAAAAATGAGTCAGAGAAGAGAACACAAAGATAATACCACAGATGTGGCTCTACCTGTAGATGAGGTGAGGTAGCTAAACACATAACAATATTAAGAGATATAGAGGCAACATAATAACTTTTACTGGAGAAAGACTTGATTTCCCCTCCAGATAGTTCAATGAAAGCCAAGGTATTACGAAGTGGGATTGGTGGATTATGTCAATATTTTGTCAAAACCTTTTCAGGATATCAGTAGTTTGGAGATTAATCAATTGAAATAGACTGTGTGCCATCTGTAGACCCAAGGTGTTTCGGAGTTGCTATTGTACTTGCCTCAACCACTTTCTCTGGCAGCGCATTCCATATTTTGTATGTGAAGAAGTATCCCCTCTCAGCTTAAACCTATGCCCTCTAGTTTTCAATTCCCCATCTCTGGGAAAAAGACTGTATGCATTCATCCTATCTATGCTCCTCATGATTTTATACACCGCAATAAGGTCACTGCTCATTCTCCTATGTTCAAAGGAATAAAATCCTATCCTGGCTGACCTGTCCCTATAACTCAGGCCTACTAGACCTGGTAACATCCTCGTAAATCTTCTTCACAGACTTTCCAGTTTAACTATGTCTTTCCTACACTGGAGTGACCAAAACTGTATACAATACTGTGCGGCCTCACCAACGACTTATACAACTGTAACATAACATACCAACTCCTATACTTAATGCCTCAACCAATGAAGGCCAGCATGCTCAAAGCCTTCTTCACCACCCTGTCCACTTGTGATGCCCCTTTCAATGAACCATGTACTTGTACTCCTAAGTTCCTCTGTTCCACAACGCTCTTTAGGACCATACCATTTACTGTATAAGTCTTATCTTGGTTTGACTTTCCAAAATGCAAACACTTCACACTTACCTGTATTGAATAGCATTTGCCAATCCTCAGCCCACTTCCCCATTTGATCAAGATCCCTCTGTAATTTTTGATAACCTGCCTTGGTATTAATGATATCTCCTAATTTTGTATCACCCGCAAACTTACTAATCATGCCTTGTACAATCTTACCCAAATCATTTATGTAAATAACAAATAACAAACCGACCCTTGTGGCGCACCACTCGTCAAAGGTTTCCAGTCTGAGAAACAACATTCAACCATCACACTCTGCTTCCTACCATCGAACGGATTTTGAATCTAATTAGCTAGCTTTCCCTGGATGCCATGCAACCTAACTTTCATGATTAGCCTGCCATGCTGGACCTTGTCAAAGGCTTTATTAAAAGCCCATATAAATAAAATCCACTGCCCTACCCTCATCCATCCTGTTGGTTATTTCTTCAAAAAAGATTTGTCAAACATGACTTCTTGTGCACAAATCCATGCTGAATATCCTTAATCAGACCTTGACTATCCAAATGTTGGTTGATCCTGTCCCTCAGCATCCTCTTCAATAACTTGCTTACCACTGATATCAAGCTCACTGGCCTGTAGTTTCCTGACTTGTCTTTGCTAACTTCCTTAAATAATGGAATAACATTAGCCACCCTCCAGACTTCTGGAACTTCCCCAGTGGCTAAAGATGAAGCAAAAATCCTGCAATGGCCGCTGCAGTTTCTTCCCTAGCCTCCCACAATGTTCAAGGATGGTCTTCATCAGGCCCAGGGGATTTATCCACCTTAATGCAATCTAAGGCTGCAAGTACCTCCTCTCTGGTAATATGTGTGTGGTCCAGAACATCCCCACTTGTTTCCCTTATTTCCTTGGCTGCTATGATTCTGTGCTCAGTAAACACCGAGGAGAAATATTCATCTCCTGTGGCTCCACACATAGATGGCCACGTTGATCTTTAAAGGGCCTTATTCTCTCCCTAGCCATCTCTTTACTCCTAACATAGCTTTAGAACCTCTTGGGATTATCTCTAACTTCGTCAGCAAGATTCATGTCATGCCCTCTCTTTGCTCTTATGATTTCCCTCTTTTGTGTGCTCCTACATTTTTTACAGTGATTTAGCTAGTCACTATTCAGCACGATAGCTTAAACCCAGTGTGTGCAACCTTCTTTTTCCTGAGCGAAGCCTCAATATCTCTCATCAGCCAGGGATCCCTAAACCTGCCAGCTTTTCCCTTCACCCTAACAGGGACATACTGCCCCTGGACTCTTGATATCACACTTTTAAAAGCATCCCATTTGCCAGTCATTCCTTTTCCTTCAAACAGACTCGCCCAGTCAACCTCTGCTAAATCCTGCCTGATGGTCCCAAAATTGGCCCTGCTGCAGTTTAGCATGCTAACCTGAGACCTGTCTGATCTTTTTCCATAACTATGTTAAAGCTAAGAAAGTTATGATTACTGGATCCAAAGTGCTCTCCAGCTGACACCTCAGTAAGTTGCCTGCCCTTGTTTCCCAAGAGGGGGTCCAGTGTTACACCTGCCTGAGTAGGACTGTCTATATATTGGTTTCGGAAACTTCCTTGAACACATTTGACAAATTCCACCCTATCTGTGCCTTTTACATTCTGGGTGGCCCAGTCAATACAGGGGAAAATTAAAATCTCCAACCAATACTACTCAATTATTCTGACAGGTATCTACAATCTTACCTACATGTCTGCTCCTTTAGTACTCACTGGCTGTTTGGGGATCTGTAATACAGTCCGCATAGAGTGACCAAACCCTCTTGTTTTTATGTTCTAAGCATTTGGCCCCATTTGATGACTTCTTAAGAACATCATCTTTAAGTGCTATTGTTATGTGCTCACTTATCAAAAGGCAGCTGCCCCTCCTCACTTACTTGTACTTCTGTCACACTTGTTGCTTCTGTATCTTGGAACATTGAGAGGCCAGCTCTGCCCTTCTCTCAGTCCTGCGTTTGTTATGGCTGTAATATGCCAGTCCCCACAGCCAATCCATGCTCTGAGTTCATCTGTCTTACCAGTCAGGCGTCGTACAATGAACTAAATGCGCCTTAAACCAGAAATCTTTTCCTTCACTTTACTGTGCCCCCAGCTATCCTGAATAGTAAACTTGCTCTCTATGGCTATCATATTTTCCCTGGACTTCTCGATGGCCCCTCTCTTACTCAGAGACCCATCCCCCGCTGTCAAACTAGTTTAAAAATGGTCCCGTGTGACTTCTGACTTTGTCCACCCCAGTCCAACACCGGCATCTCCATATCAAGTAGGTGTAGTATCAAGTGTATCAAGTAAAGGATGAGAGCCATGGGGAAATAGATCATTCCCAAAGTTAACTTCCTACTAATGGAAGAAAAAGCTTAGAGAATTTAGACACTAAATTTTCACACCTGGGGAAGATCAACAGAGAAATATAATGTGATCGCACAGAAAGTACAAAGAAGTTTGCAAAGATACACTTGGGCATACTACATTAACGAACACGATAGAGATGAAGATAATTCAGACCCAATCAAAAAAAACCCATATTGGTTAAACCTAGATACACAGACCAAAGTAACAAAGGAAGTTCAATATATATTCAAGAATCAATTGATTAGCCCAAGCCAGAGTAATTGGAATTCTCCTGTAGTTGATTTCAGGGGGATGGAAACAGAATGGTCAAACAGATGGAGGGGTTAGAGAAGTTCTATTCATTTCATTTCTTCGAAAAGAATTTGACTATTGATCATACAGCATAAAAATGTGAAAGGTCCAGGTCAAATCTTCATACCTCACATCCCATTATCAATTGTTGGAAATTTAGAGAATAGAAACTAAGTTATAAGTATTGCTGAATTTTGTTCAGTGAGCTGAAAGGGTGGCAAGATTATCTCTAGAAAATCAACTATGAAACAATTATTTTTGTATGTAGACCAATGCATCATGGAAACCACTTCAGTTATCTGCCAGTTTTTCTCCTAAGATGCTGCTTGGCCTGCTGTGTTCATCCAGCCACACATTTTGTTATAGATATAAAGTGTGGAGCTGGATGAACACAGCAGGCCAAGCAGCATCTCAGGAGCACAAAAGCTGATGTTTCGGGCCTAGACCCTTCATCAGAGGAATTTTGTTATCTTGGATTCTCCAGCATCTGCAATTCTCATTATCTCTGATCTCTTAATTGTTTGTGTGGCTGCCTATCTTTTGTGTGAACGGGGCTATAAACGAAGGTTAATAAATTCAAATCATTGACATTAATGAATTTGCTTAATTTTGCTCTGCTAAAAGTAGTATATTGTTAATAAATTGCAAAGTCTTTTGTTTCAGCTACAAACCCAGTGTCTGGAATTGATTATTCACAAAGTCTAGGCTTAGTCATTCAAAAATTCTGATTATGAACAATTGGGATCATTTTGAGGGTCTTTGAAAGTTTTAATTCTACTTTGTTGTGCATATGGAGGTAGAGAAGTTGAGTTGATTTGGCTGTCTGCCTCCACACTGCAACACTTCTCCCTCTCTTTTTCATTCAAACCTTTTCCAACAATCTTCATGAATTTCCCCATGTTGACATTGATTTCTGTCCGATTGAGATGCAACCCTTTCCTTTTGAATAGGTGTCTTTTATCTTAGACTCAGTCCCACGGCCCAAGAATGCACCATGCTTTAAGTAATGTCCAAACCAAATCTGAAGCACTTAGTTTCGAAGGTGTGATTGAATTCTGGAACTAATGAGTGTTAATGTGCCCTGGGTTCATATCCTGTCACAGCAAATTTGAATTCAATAAATATCCGGAATTAAGAGTCTAACGATGAATATGAATCTGGTGTACAAGGTAATGAGAGGCATGGATAGAGTCGATAGCCAGAGACTTTTCCCTAGGACAGGATTGACTGCCACGAGGGGTCATAGTTTTAAGGTGTTAGGAGGAAGGTTTGGAGGAGATGTCAGAGGGAGGTTCTTCACCCAGAGAGTTGTGAGCGCACGGAATACTTTGCCAGTAGAAGTCGTGGAAGCAGAGTCATTGGTGACATTTAAGCGACTGCTGGACGTGCACATGGACAGCAGTGAATTGAGGGGAATGTAGGTTAGGTTATTTTACTTTTGGATTAGGATTATTCCACGGCACAACATCATGGGCCGAAGGGCCTGTACTGTGCTGTACTTTTCTATGTTCTATGTTTTAATCTGTTATCAATTGATAAGCCCATCTGGGTGACTGTCCTTGAGGGAAGGAAACTGCTATTCTTATCTGGTCTGGTCTACATGTGACTCCAGAACCACAGCAATGTGGTTGACTCATAACTCATAAGCTAGTCAGTAATATAAATGAAGACTGGAAGAGTTTCTTTAGGTATATAAAGGGCAAAAGCGAAGCAAAAAATGGACATTGGGCTGCTGGGAAATGACGGCAGAGAGATAGTAGTGGGGAACAAGGAAATGGCTGAGGAACTGAATAATTACATTGTGGCAGTCTTCATGGTAGAAGACACAAGTAAAATCCCAAAAATTCAAGAGTCGGGGGGCAGAGCTGAGTATGATGGCCATCACCAAGGAAAAGGTATGAGTAAAACTGATTGGCCTGAAGGTGGACATATTACCTGGACCAGATGGACTACAACCCAGAATTCTAAAGGAGATAGCTGAAGAGTTAGTGGAAGCGTTAGTGGTGACCTTTCAGGAATCACTAGAGCCAATGAGGGTCCCAGAGGACTGGAAAATCACTAACGTGACACCCTTGTTTAAGAAGGGCATAAGGCAAAAGATGGAAAATTACAGGCTGATTAGCCTAACCTCCGTCGTGGGTAAGATTTTAGAGTCCATTGTGAAGGATGACATTGTTGAATATTTGGAAGTGTATAGGAAAATAGGGCAAAGTCAGCATGCTTTCACTGAGGGGAGGTCATGCTTAACAAATCTGTTAGAATTCTTTGAGGAAGTATACTGGGTCAATGGAAAGATTCTTGGTAGTATAGATGTACAGAGGGATCTTGGTGTCCATGTACATAGATCCCTGAAAGGTGCCACCCAGGTTGATAGTGCTGTTAAGAAGGCTTACGGTGTGTTAGGTTTTATTGGTAAAGGGATTGAGTTCCGGAGCCGTGATGTCATTGCTGCAACTGTACAAAATGCTAGTGTGGCCTCATTTGGAATATTGCATGCAGTTCTGGCCGCCCCATTACAGGAAGGATGTGGAAGCATTGGAAAAGGTGCAGAGGAGATTTACCAGGATGTTGCCTGGTCTGGAGCGAAGGCCTTATGAAGAAAGGCTGAAGGACTTGGGTCTGTTCTCATTGGAGAGAAGAAGGCTAAGAGAGGATTTAATAGAGAGATACAAGATGATCAGAGGATTAGATAGGGTGGACAGTGAGAGTCTTTTTCCAAGAATGATGACGTCAGCTTGTACAAGGGGGCTTGGCTACAAATTGAGGGGTGATAGATTTAAGACAGATGTCAGAGGCAGGTTCTCTACTCAGAGAGTGGTAACGGCGTGGAACGCCCTGCCTGCCAATGTAGTTAACTCAGCCACATTAGGGGGAATTTAAACAGTTCTTGGATAAGCATATGGATGATGATGGGATAGTGTAGGGAGAGGGACTTAGATTAGTTCACAGGTTGGTGCAACATCGAGGGCCGAAGGGCCTGTTCTGCACTGTATTATTCTATGTTCTAAGTAATGAGCAGGGTGGACCAAGGAGACCCAATGGATGTTATCTACGTGGACCTCAAGGAGGCCTTTGATAAGGTGCCGCACAGGAGGCTGCTGAGTAAGACAAGGGCCCATGGTGTTAGAGGCAAGGTGCTAGCGTGGATAGAAGGTAGGCTGTCTGGCTGAAAGCAGAGTGGGGATAAAGGAGTCTTGCTCAGGATGGCAGCTGGTCACAAGTGGTGTCCCACAAGGGTCAGTGCTGTGACCACAACTTTTCACTTTATTTATTAATGATCTAGATGGAAGAACTGAGGGCATTCTGCCTAAGTTTGCAGACAGTACAAAGATAGGTGGAGGGATAGGTAGTATTGAGGATGCAGGGAGGCTGCTGGAGGAGTTGGACAGGTTAGGACCGTGGGCAAAGAAGTGACAGATGGATTACAATGTGGGAAAGTATGAGGTCATGCACTTTGGTCAGAAGGACAAAAACATGCACTATTTTCTAAATGGAGAGAAAATTCAGAAGTCCGAAGTGCAAAGAGACTTGGGAGTTCTAGTCCAGGATTCTCCAAAGGTAAACTTGCAGGTTGAGTCAGTAGTCAGGAAGGCAAATGCACTGTTGGCATTAATTTTGAGAGGACTTGAATATAAATGCAGTGATGTACTACCAAGGCTTTATAAGGCTCTGGTCAGGCCACATTTGGAGTATTACGTGCAGTTTTGGCCCCATATCTCAGGAAGGATGTACTGGCCGTGGAGCAGGATCAGAGGAGGTTCATGAGAATGGTCCCAGGAATGTAAAGCTTAACATATAAGGAACATTTGAGGACTCTGGGACTATACTCATTGGAGTTTAAAAGGATGAGGGGAGGACCTAATTGAAACTTTAAGAATACTGAATAGCCTGGACAAAATGGATGTTCAGAAAATGCTTCCATTGGTAGGAGAGTCTAGGAGACAGCCTTAGAGTGAAGGGAAGACCTTTTAGAATGGAGATAAGGGGAAACTTCTTCAGCCATAGAGTGGTGAATCATGGAATTCAGTGCCACAGAAGGCTGTGGAGGCCAGGTCATTGTATACATTTAAGAGTGAGATAGATAGGTTCTTGATTATCAAAGGGATCAAGGGTTACGGGGAGAAAGCAGGAGAATGGGGTTGAGGAACTTAGCAGCCATGATTGAATGGTGGAGCAGACTCGATGGGCTGAATGGCCTACTTAGTGTTCCTATGCCTTATGGTCCCCTAGGCATTAGGGATGGGCAATAAATGCTGGCCTAGCCAGTGACGCCCTCATCCTGTGAATGAATAAAAGTAATTTTTCCCCCTTCCAATACAACAGCAACAGCACATCATCTGTCTTGCCATCTTGATATTGTTTTCGTTAAACTAATTAAGTTTCATGTTTAGAGTATCCTTCAATAATTAGCTGTAGCTATGTTATGAAGTTTAACTTGCTACATCATAAATATGGTTCTTATCTTCCTGGATTACACAACTGAAACAATTTAGAAGAATTTTTTAAGAAGCTAACTCCCCAGTTAAGTACCTGATCACCTAATTAATGTCTCTGGGTTTCAGCTCTTGAGTCTCGATATTCTTGGTTCCCACTCTTGAACCCGTCAAATGACATCTGTTCCTCATTAAACTGAATTCCCTCACTTAACACCTTCTCAAATTTAAACATTTTGTCTTCCTGGTGTCTTCTGTTGCAGTTCATACACCTGCAGTCTTTAACATCCACTTGACCGCCTCCATCCAAGCAGTAAGTTGCAACCCCACGTTCAAGAGTTGCTCTGTTTCTTCAATACATCGTCCACTTTTGTATCTCAGACCTTATCCCACATCCCACAGACATGTCCCTGTGAAAATGAGGGATAGAAAGGGCAAGATTAGGGAACCCTGGATGACAGGTGAAATTGTGAGACTAGAAAAGAGGAAAAGAAAAGCATACATAAGGTCTAGGCAACTGAAAACAAACGAAGCTGTGGAAGACTATCTGGAAAGTAGGACCAATTTGAAACGAGGAATTAAGAGCACAAAAAGGGGTCACAAAATATATTTAGCAAACAGGGTTAAGGAAAATCCCAAGGCCTTTTATTCATACAAAAAGAGCAAGAGGGTAACTAGAGAAAGAGTTGGCCGACTCAAGGACAAAGGAGGAAAGTTGTGCGAGGAGACAGAGAAAATGAATGAGATTCTTAATGAGTATTTTGCGTCAGTATTCACTGAGGAGAGGGACATGACGGCTGTTGAGGTGAGGAATTACTCTAGGTCAAGTCAGCATAAGTAGGGGCGAAGTGTTGGGCATTCTGAAAGGCATTAGTGTGGCCAAGTCCCCAGGTCCGGATGGGATCTCTCCCAAGTTACTGAAGGAAGCAAGAGAAGAAATAGCTGGGGCCTTAACCGATGACTTTGCAGCATCCTTGAGCACGGGTGAGGTCCCAGAGGACTGGAGAATTACTGATGTTGTCCCCTTGTTTAAGAAGGACAGCAAAGATAATCCAGGAAATTATAGACCCGTGAGCCTGATGTCAGTGGTAGGGAAGCTGCTAGAGAAGATACTGAGGGATAGGATCTATTTATATTTGGAAGAAAATGGGCTTATTAGTGATAGGCAGCATAGTTTTGTGCAGGCAAGGTCATGTCTTACTGACTTGATAGAATTCTTTGAGGAAGTGACAAAATTGATTGATGAGGGAAGGGCTGTAGATGTCATATACATGGACTTCAGTAAGGCATTTGATAAGGTTCCCCATGGTGGGCTGATGGAGAAAGTAAAGGTGCATGGGGCCCAGGGTGTGCTAGCTAGATGGATAGAGAACTGGCTGGGCAACAGGAGACAGAGAGTTGTGGTGGAAGGGAGTTTCACAAAATGGAGAACTGTGACCAGTGGTGTTCCACAGGGATCCATGTTGGGATCACTGTTGTTTGTGATATACATAAATGATTTGGAGGAGGGTATAGATGGTCTGATTAACAAGTTTGCAGATGACACGAAGATTGGTGGAGTAGCAGATAGTGAAGGGGACTGTCGGAGAATGCAGCAGAATACAGATAGATTGGAGCGTTGGGTGGAGAAATGGCAGATGGAGTTCAATCCAGGCGAATGCAAGGTGATGCATTTTGGAAGATCCAATTCAAGAGCGAAATATGCCGTAAGTGGAACTGTCCTGGAGAAAATTGACATACAGAATGGTCTGGGTGTTCAGGTCCTTTGCACCCTGAAGGTAGCAATGCAGGTGGATAGAGTGGTCAAGAAGGCATACGGCACGCTTTCATTCATCAGACAGGGTATTGAGTACAAGAGTTGGCAGGTCATGTTACAGTTGTATAGGACTTTGGTTCGACCACATTTGCAATACTGCGTACAGTTCTGGTTGCCACATTACCAAAAGGGTGTGGATGCTTTGGAGAGGGTGCAGAGGAGGTTCACCAGGATGTTGCCTGGTATGGAGGGCGCTAGCTTTGAAGTGAAGTTGAGTAGATTAGGATTATTTGCATTAGAAAGACAGAGGTTGAGGGGGAACCTCATTGAGGCCTACAAAATCATGAGAAGTATAGACAGATTGGATAGCAAGAAGCTTTTTCCCAGAGTGGGGGACTCCATTGCTAGGGGTCACGATTTGAAGGTGAGCGGGGAAAAAGTATAGGGGAAAAATGCGTGGAAAGGTTTTTTCGCAGAGGGTGGTGGGTACCTGGACGTGTTGCCAGCGGAGTTGGTAGAGGCAGGCAGGATAGCGTCATTTAAGATGTATCTAGATAGATACGTGAATGGGCAGGGAGCAGAGGGATACAGATCCTTGGAAAATAGGCGGCAGGTTTAGATAGAGGATCTGGATCGACGCAGGCTTGGAGGGCTAAAAGGCCTGTTTCTGTGCTGTAAATTTCTTTGTTGTTTGTTCTTCTTTGTTGTATGAATGAAATAAACAGAATTGCTAGACATTTTAGTGAGAATCACTGACTGGAGATATTGGCGACCTTGGGGTCACGATGCATACAGGCTTCTGATTCTGAGTAAATTAGTGGTTGTGCAGCAATTTTTAAAATAATTCTAGAAATCCTTATATTCCATTTTCTAAGCACTAATTAATATATCTCAAATAATATTTGAGTTTGGTGCTATTGCAGGTTCTTGGATACCTCAAAGCAGGCTATTGGGATGCTCTTTATCCATTTTGCCAATGTCTATTTGTCTGACCTGACTGAAGAGGACCCATGTTCATTGTGAGTAATGGTATTTATATGCCACTTAACTGTTAGATTCAAGTGTACTTACAGGCCCTGCTCACTGGAATAAACACTATGACTCTTAACATTTCCAAGAGATTAGTGGTGATATTGATTTAAGGTCGGAACAGCGCTGTTTACTTGCAGCCCATTGTCATGTGGCCAAAAGCTAACTCATAAAAACATTACTTAGGGAAGGAGGTCATTGAACCAATGGAGCCCAAGCACCTGTAGAGCAATTTGATCAATTTCCCCACTCTTGTTGGAAATAATCATTGCCAGGTTCTTGTGCGGTGCACATGTTACTTGGCAGTTGTCTGCTTGAATCTGGATATTGTCCAGGTCTTGCTGCATTTGAACGTGGTCAGTTTTGGTACCTGAGGAGACACGATTGGTACTGAGCATTGTGCAATCACTGGTGAACATCTTCATTTCTGACCTTATGATGGAGGGAATGTTAGTGAATCAGCTGAAGATGATTGGGTCCCTTTGAGTGAAAAGGAACTCCTGAAGAGTTGTCCTAGAGCTGTGATGACTAATTTCCAACGACCACTGCCATATTTTTCTCAAACGTTCATGGGAGCATGAGTGTCGCTGCCTGGGACAGCGTTAATTGTCTTTTCCTTGATGCCCTTGAGAAGGTGGTGGTGAGCTGCCTTTTGAACAGCTGATGCCTATGGCTTGTAAGAAGACCCACAGTGCCTTTAGGGAGGGAATTCCAGGATTTTGACCCAGCAACACTGAGGGAACAGTGATATATTTCCAATCAGGATGGCAAGAGCCTTGAAGGGGAATTTACAGGTGATGGTCTTCCAACATATCTACTGTCCTTGCCCTTCTAGATTGAAGCAGTCATGGGTTTGGAAGGTGCTGTCTAAGAAACTTTGGTGAATTTCTGCAGCGCAGCTTGTAGATAGTATTCACTACTGATCAATGCTGGAGGAAGTAGATGTTTGCCGAAGTGGTACCAGTCAACTGTCCTGGATGGTGTCTATCTCATGAAAGTTGTTGGAGCTGCATCCATCCATGCAAGTGGGGAGTATTCCATCATGCTTTTGTCTTCTGCCTCATCAACAATGGACAGACTTAGGAGTCAGAAGGTGAGTTACTTGTGGTGATACTCCTAGCCTCTGACTTGCTGTTGGTGCCACTGTCTTTATATGGTGAGTCCAGTGGAGCCTCTGGTGAATCTATCCCCTTAGATCAGTGATGGCACAACCATTGAATGTAAAATTGTCTTTTATTGGAGATAGTCATAGCCTGTTATTTGTGTGGCATGAATTTTACTTGTCAGCCTAAGTGTGGTATATTTGTCCAGATCCTGTTATATTTGAACATGGACTGCTTCAATATCTGAGGAGTCATGAAAAGTGCTGAACATTGTGCAGTCATCAGCGAACATCTCCAGTTCTGACCTTGTGATGGAGGGACGGTCATTGACAAAGCAGCTGAGGATGGTTGGGCCTAGGACAACTACTGGAACGTTGACATTAATAGATGTAACTGATGGTTTTGATACAAGACTCAACTCCAACAACCACAACCATCTTCCCATGTGCCAGCTGTGACTCTAAACAGCAGAGTATTTTCCCCAGATTTTCATTGATCCCAGTTTTGCTAGGGCTCCTTGATGCCATACTCTGTCAAATATGGCATTGATGTGAAAGGCTGTTGCTCTCACTTTCCCTCCTGGAATTCAGCTCTTTTGTCCATGTTTGAACCAGGGCTGTAATGAGCTGAGGAGCTGAGAACCCAAACTGGGCATCTCTGAGCAGGTTATTGCTGAGCATTATACTGATGATTGAGAATAGACTGAAGGAGCGGTGACTGGCTGGCTTGGAGTTTTCTGCTTTTTATATACTGGCTATACCTGGGCAATTTTCCACGTTATTGGGAGATGCCAATGTTGTAGCTGTACTGGACAAACTTGGCTAGAGCCCTAACTCACCTTCCTGCTCCTAAGATGAGGCCTTCCACTCCCGTACATCTCGAATGTCCTCGTTCTTCAAGGACCGCAATCATGCCACATACACACACCCACCCACCCACCGCCCCCACCCCCAACAGTGGTCGAGAACGCCCTTGACTGTGTCTCCCGCATTTCCTGCAGCTCATCCCTCACACCCCATCCCCGCAATAACCGCCAAAAGAGAATCCCTCTCGTGCTCACATGCCACCTCACCAACCTCCGGATCCAACGCATCATCCTCCGACACTTCCACCATCTGCAATTCGACACCACTACCAAAGACGTTTTTCCATCCCCACCCTTATCTGCTTTCCGGAGGGACCACTCTCTCTGTGACTCCCTTGTCTGCTACACACCCCTCCAACCCCACCACACCCGGCACTTTCCCCTGCAACTGCAGGAAGTGCTACATTTTCCCCCATACTTCCTCCCTCACCCCCATCCCAGGCCCCAAGAAGACTTTCCTCATCAAGCAGATGTTCACCTGCACATTTGCCAATGTGGTATACTGCATCCGTTGTACCCGTTGTGGCCTCCTTTACATCGGGGAAACCAAGCGGAGGCTTGGGGACCACTTTGCAGAACATCTACACTCGGTTCGCAACAAACAACTGCTCTTCGCAGTCACAAACCATTTCAACTACCCCTCCCATTCCTGAGACGACATGCCCATCATGGGCCTCCTGCAGTGCCACAACAATGCCACCCGAAGGTTGAAGGAGCAGCAACTCCTATTCCTCTTGGGAACCCATCTGTCCAATGGTATCAATGTGGACTTTGCAAGCCTCAAAATCTCCCCTCCTCCCACTGCACCCCAAAACCGGCCCAGCTCATCCCCGCCTCCCTAACCTGTTCGTCCGCTCACCTATCCCGTCCTCCCACCTCAAGCCGCACCTCCATTTCCTAACTACTAACCTCATCCCGCCCCCTTGACCTGTCCATCCTCCCCGGACTGACCTATCCCCTCCCTACCTCCTCACCTACACTTACCTCTCCTGGCTCCATCCCCGCCCCTTTAACTTGTCTGTCTCATCTCCGCCTATCATCTTCTCTATCCATCTTCGATCCACCTCCCTTTCTCTCCCTATTTATTTCGGAACCATCTCCCCCTCCCCCTTTTCTGATGAAGGGTCTAGGCCCAAAATGTCAGCTTTTGTGCTCCTAAGATGCTGCTTGGCCTGCTGTGTTAATCCAGCTCCACACTTTGTTATCTCAGATTCTTCACCATTCCCAGTTCCCATTATCTCTAGCTAGAGGAGAGGCAAGTTCTGGGGAGTGAGTCTTCAGTTCTGTTGCTGGAACATTGTCAAGACCCATAGCCTTTGCAGGGTGCAGTGAATCATTGAATCCCCATGTGAAAACAGGGCCTTCAATCCAACAAGTCCACACTGACTCAAAGCAGTCCACCCAGACCCATTCCGCTAATCTACGCATCCCTGAACACTACAGGCAATTTAGCATGGCCAATCCACATAGCTTCACATCTTTGGACTGTGGGAGGAAACCCACACTGACACAGGGAGAATGAGCAAATTCCACACAGACAGTCACCCAAGGGCGGAATTGAACCCAGGACCCTGGCGGTGTAAGGCAGTAGTGCTAACCACTGAGCCACCATGCCACCCTATAACATGAGTGAACCAGCTGGGTTTTTCCCCAACAATTGGCAATGGACTTATGAGCATCACTTGACCCTTAATTCCAGATATTTATTGAATTCAGATTTCACTATCTGCCATGGCAGGATTTGAACCCTGGTCCCCAGAACATTATCTGGGTCTCTGGATTAATAGCCCAGCGATAATACCACTAGGCCATCTCCTCCTACCATTTTTTGACATCACATTTGGTGAATCGAATCGCCTCTAAACAGGCATCCATGATTCTAGGGACCTCTGGCGAAGGCCCGGTTGGATCATCCACTTGACACTCCTTGTTGAAGATCATTGAAAGTGCTTCAGTCTGACCTTTTGTGCTGATGCACTGGGCTGTTCCATCATTGAGAATCGGAATATTTTTGGAGCTTCCTTCCCTAGTATGTTGTTCGGTTGACTGCCACCGTGTCTGGATGTTAGGACTGTTGACCCGTCAGTTTGATCAGTCGGTTGAGAGATAGCTTAGTTCTGTCCATAATTTGCTACTTATACTGTTTGACAAGCAAACAGTACATTTTTCTAGCCTTATCAGGTTGATATCTCATTTTTAAGGTCTCCCTCATGCTGCTCCAAGCATGCCCTCCTACATGCTCCGTTGAAGCAGGGTTGATCCCTGACTTGATGGTAATGGCTGAGTGGGATATGTGGATATGCCAGGCCAAGAGGTTGGAGTACTGTTCTGCCGTTGTTGATGGCCCATGGCATTTCATGTATGCCCAGTCTTGAGCTGTTCAATCTGATTGAAATGTGTCCTATTTAGCTAAAGTGGGATTAGGCTTCGTGGGTTATTTTTCAGCTGGCTGCCTCTTTCTATACAATTCTCTACAATTCTGTGGTTTCAAGTCAGGATGATGTTTAGCCTGAAGGTGGCTTGGTTCATCATTTCATATTGCTGCATTTGTTACTCTTGATGGTAGAAATCGTGTGTTTGAAAATGTTGAAGGAGCTTTTTTAAATTTTTGCAATGTACACACGGCTGCCACTGTTTTGGTACTTAGGCTTGTATTTGGTGACTAACATACTTCTGTCCCTTATTCAGGTATTTGATTAATTTCCTGTTGGATGCTACTCTGGGAATGCTTCTGATCTATGCTGGAGTACGAATAGTGGGTGTCCTTGTGGAATGGCGACACTGGGAGTCTCTTCGTTTTGGCGAGTATGGTAAACAGAAATTATTAATTACTTTTAAATTTTTGTCTCCTAACCTCTTTATTACCCATATGGAAGGCATAGAGTGTTGGGATTTTTGCACCCTTGCTGTGTGAGGGGAAATAGAATTGGAAGCAGTGGCTATTTTGCCTCTTGGTTAAATTGGGCTACTTGGTGCAGAGTATAGTAGCCCAGTAGGTGTGTGATAGAAGCATGACGCACCTTGAAACATTGGTCTAAGTGTGACAGGTAATTATGTTGACGAGTTTATCATGCATCTTGGAGTGAAGTCAAAGAACAGCCAAATGCTACAATACAAAACAGATCAACAAGCCATCAATTATGTGGAATTCGTGAATGGAAAGTGCAAATGAAACAAAATTTGGAGTTCACTGACATCTAGGATAAAGCAATAGCAGTCCATCAGCTGTAGTAAGCATCTACTCTGTCCAATATATGGCCAGGACAGGCAAATATTACATCATACACATTCCTGGTGAATATTATGCATTGCTGGGTCAGTTAGTATTGCGGCCTGCAGTCTGCTGTGGTAGATGAATATCAACTATTACATGATGCATTGAATGGAATCATTCGTAGCCAGTTGTGTCGAAGACAGAGCTTGAAATTGATGTGCTGTGGATTCTGGCGTATCCATATATAGCGACAAAAGGCAGATCTACTTAAAGAAGTTGACGTAGCTGGAAAATAACAGTCATTCTTGGAGGGGAATTTCTGTATAACATAATTAATAGCAGAACAATCAAAACAGCAGATGAAACAGGGTGTTCAGGCAGTTTTATATTCTTGAAGAGATAGTAGGAATTGCCGATGCTGGAGAATCTGAGATAACACGGTGTGGAGCTGGATGAACCCAGCAGGCCAAGCTGCATTAAAGGAGTAGGAAAGCTTGACGTTTCGGGTCGGGACCCTTCTTCAGAAATGGGGGAGGGTAAGGGGATTCTGAAATAAATAGGAAGACAGGGCGAGGCGGATAGAAGATGGATAAAGGAGAAGACAGGGTGAGAGGAGACAGACAGGTCAAACAAGCGGGGTTAGAGCCAG
Organism: Stegostoma tigrinum; assembly: GCF_030684315.1. Taxonomy (NCBI): domain Eukaryota; kingdom Metazoa; phylum Chordata; class Chondrichthyes; order Orectolobiformes; family Stegostomatidae; genus Stegostoma; species Stegostoma tigrinum. Next base: position 175,280 of record NC_081364.1, read on the forward strand.
TGAAGATAAATGTAGGTGGGAAGTTAGGGAAGGGATAGGTCAGTCCAGGGAGGACAGACAGGTTGGGGGCGCGGGAAGAGGTTAGTGGGTAGGGGATGGGGGAGGGGCTTGAGGTGGGAGGAATGGATAGGGAGGCGGCGACTAGCTGGGCTGGTTCTGGCATGAGTTTGGGGGAGGGGAGATTTTGAAGCTTATGAAAGTCCACATTGATACCCTTGGGCTGCAGAGTTCCCAAGCGAAATATGAGATGCTGTTTCTGCATCTTTTAGGTGGCGTCATTGTGGCACTTTCTGAAGAAGGGTCCCAACCTGAAACGTCAAGCTTTCCTGCTCCTCTGATGCTACTTGGCTTGCTGTGTTCACCCAGCTTCATACCGTGTTATCTTTATATTCTTGAAGCTTTGTTTGAAAGCAAAGTTTGTATTTACATAGCATTTTATGTTTGAGATGTCTGAAAGCAATTTTTGTTTAATGAAAAGTTATGAAATAATCAAATTTCTAATCATCCTCCAGTACGTTGCCTTTTTAAATCTTTGACTGCATGAATGTTTAGCTAGTAGTTAGTGTTTAAACCATACTAAGATATTATTTTCACAGGAAAGTTTACAATATCATTTAAGATGAAGAAGATTCTTGTGATGTGTTTTTGGAGTCTGTTTTGATTAGGGAATAGGAATGGAGCCCAATAATCAGCACTTTCCTCCTCCCCGATGTGTTGCAGTGTCTGCAGCTTGCTGACTCTGAACCCCTGTTACAGCAGCTGCAAACATTTTTTGCGGGTGAATGTCTTGGATCCCATCAGAACCATAAGCATCTACATCCTGCAGGACCACATCGCCTACCCTGCCAACTGTTTTGTGTATTTATTAATTTATTGCTTAACTCACTTTATAGCTAATAACCCTACTAGAGACAGCGTATTTTAGTACAGCAGAAAATAGCCCCTCCCTACATCACACTGAGGAAGATGGTAGCCTGATGGTATTATCGCTGGACTATTAATCCAAAGACCCAGATAATGTTCTGGGGAGAGATAGTAGGAACTGCAGGTTTCTACAGATTTCTGAAGAAGGGCCTAGGCCCGAAACATCAGCTTTCCTGCTCCTCTGATGCCGCTTGGCCTGCTATGTTCATCCAGCTCTACACCTTGTTATCTCATTGTTCTGGGGATCTGGGTTTGAACCCGCCACAGCAGACGGTGGAATTTCAATTCAGTTAATATTTGGAATTAAGAATCTAATGATGACCATGAATCCATTGTCAATCATCAGGAAAAATCCATCTAGGTCACTATTGTCCTTTATGGAAGGAAACTGCCATCCTTACCGATTCTGGCCTACATGTGACTCCAGACCCAGAGCAATGTGATTGACTCTTAACAGCCCTCTAGGCAATTAGGGATGGGCAATAAATGCTGCCTGGTCAGCGATGCCCTCATCCTGTGAATGAATAAATCAAAAATTTCCATACCCCAGCTCACTCTCCCACCAACCATTTGCAGGCCCCAGGCCCAGGCCTCCATCTCCAGGCCCCAGTTCACCACCCCCCTCCAACCCCAGGCTCCAGTTCACCCATCCCCCTCCATCTCCAGACCCCAGTCCAGGCCTCTCGCTCCTATGCTTCCAGGTTCCAGACCCCAGACCCCAGACCCGAAACATCAAACCCTGGCCCTGGCCATCAGCCCCAATTCTAGCCTTGGGGGCTCCAACTCCAGCTAACTCTTGAGAAGCCAGCATCGTAGACTCACAGAATCCCTACAATGTGGAAGCAGACCATTTGGCCCTTCAAGTCCATGCCGGCCTACCAAAGAGCATCCCGTCCAGACCCACCATCCCCCTACCCTATAACCCTGGGTTTCCTATGGATGTGGTAAACTAGATGGGTTTTTCCTAATAGTTGTTTTGAGAAATCATATCGAGACTGGTTTTCATTTCCAGATCGTTGAATCCCTACAGTGCAGGAGCAGGCCATTCGGCCTATCAAGTCCACACAGACCCTCCAAAAACCATCCCACCCAGTCCATCCCTAACCTAATAACCCTGCATTTCCCATGGCTAATCTAGTTAGCTTGCAGATTCCTGAATACTGTGGGCAATTTAGCATGGCCAATCCATCTAACCTGCACATCTTTGGATTGTGGAAGAAAACCGGAGTACCCGGAGGAAACCCATGCAGAAACAGAGAAGATGTGCAAATTCCACACAGACAATCACTCAAGGGTGGAATTGAACCCAGGTCTCTGGGGCTGTGAGATAACAATGTTATCCAGTGAGCCAATGTGCCACGCATCATTCTTGCACTTTATGAAGCCTCAACCACTTCAGTACTGTTTATATTCAGGAGCAGGACTCAACTTGGAAGGCACATTGTATGTTCTCCTTTATCACAAGAGGATTTGAGCACAGCAACAAAGACGGCTTGATGCATCTGTCGAGACCCTTTGAGTACTGTGTATCTTACCTAAAAAAGGACATACTTACCAAAGAGGGAATGCAATGAAAGTTCACCGAGCTGACCTCTAGAATGGTAGCATTGTTGAACGAGCCACAATGGTGGATACTAAGCTGAAATTCCCTCCAGTTAAGAAGCTTATAAAATTCTTACAGGGCTTGACCATGTATTTGCAAGAAAGAGAGAAGTCATTTAGGACTCAAATGAAGAGGAATTTCTTTACTCCTACTAATTTCCTTCAGTTCCTCATTCTCACAAGCCATTTGGATCTCTAATTCCGGCACACTACTTGTATTTTCCTCAGTGATAACAGACACAATGGAATCATTTAGTTTCTTTGCCATTTCTTAATTCCCCAATATAAATTCTCCAGACATGTTAATTGACTACATTCATCCTAGCTACTCATTTTGTGTTTGCATGCCTGAAGAAGCTTTTATTGTCTATTTTTTCAATGTTTGCTAGATTGCATTCATATTCTGTTCTTCCTTTTATTATCAGTCGTTTAGTCTTCCTTTGCTGCATTCTTATAAAACATCCCAAACCCCTCATATATTACTATTTCTGGGCACTTCCTGAGCCTTTCTGTAAATTGCAGTTGACTGAACTTTTTTTTGAATTTTTGCACCCTCAAATGGTTGATGCAAGCCATATAATAGTGCTTTTAAGGCTGTCCATTCCTTATGGACTATCATGTCTTTTAATGTGATTTCCCAATTCAGCTCCAGCGCTTTTGTCAGGTTGTGAACATTTCAAATGTCTTTTGTCGCATGACATGCTTCTGTGAGTCTTTCTAGAAACATGGACATGTAATCCAACATTGAGGATTCATATTTTTGGTTCAAGAACGTCTCCCTAATCAGTTTTAACGACCTCTAATCTCATGACCATAAACTAGTTCAAATGAACAAAATAAATCTAGTGGATTCATTTGGGAATTCCTGGTAACAAATATTAAGAAATATAATCTTTTGTCCCATTCCATGGGTATTGTGGCTTAAGCATAGTTTTAAGAATCTAATTGTACCTTTCCAAGGCTCCCTGTTTTTGTGGACTGTAAGCATTTGACTTCAATTATGTTGTATCCCATCTCAGGATCCTCACAGTGCAGATTATTGAGTCAGCTCCAATCCTCCGAAAAATATCCCATCCAGACCCACTACCCAACCCTATCCCCATAACTCCATATTTACCATGACTAGTTCACCTAACCTGAACATCTTTGGACTGTGGGAGGAAACCAGTGTACTGAGTGGAAATCCACACAGGCACCAGGAGAATGTGCAAACTTCACAGAGTCACCCAAGGCTAGAATCGAACCTAAGTTCCTAAGCGATGAGTGCAAATCACAGAGCCACTATGTCGCTCATTAGCTAATATTTCCTGAAAACTTTAGACATACCTTTCTGCATAAGCATAAGGACGTACATGGAATAGTGTAGGTTAGATGGGCTTGAGATCGGTATGACAAGTCGGCACAACATCGAGGGCCGAAGGCCCTGTACTGTGCTGTAATGTTCTATGTTCTATCTTCTATGGATAATGATGGGATAGTGTAAGGGGAGTGGCTTAGGTTAGTTCACAGATCGGCACAACATCGAGGGCCGAAGGGCCTGTTCTGCGCTGTATTGTTCTATGTTCTAGGTACAGTTAGAACCCTGATCAGACTGTGTCTAAACTGGTAGTTAATAATGACTTTAAAAAAAAACCTCTCTATTAATACTTTGGCTGTAATCATCCTGGAAGAAATAGCTTCTGGGTATTAGCTTGTCATATCCATAATTGTAAGATTATATTGATGACCGGCTTTCAATTTTGATAATGGTTTGGCACAAGGTCTTTTCCCTGGGCTGGGGGAGTCCAAAGCTATAGGTCATAGGTTTAAGGTGAGACGGGAAAGATTTAAAAAGGACCTAGGGGGCAGCTTTTTCATGCAGAGGGTGGCGCGTGTATGGAACAAGCTGCCAGAGGAAGTGGTGGAGGCTGGTACAATAACAATATCTAAAAGGCATTTGGATTGGCATATGAGTAGGAAGGGTTTAGAGGGATATGGGCCAAATATGGCAGAGGAGCTTCACCAGGGTGTTGCCTGGTGTGGGGGGGTGCTAGCTATGAAGAAATGTTGAGTAGATTAGGATTATTATCATTAGAAAGACAGAGATTGAGGGGGGACCTCATTGAGGTCTACAAAATCATGAGGGGTACAGACAGGGTGGATAGCAAGAAACTTTTTCCCAGAGTGGGGGACTCAGTTACTAGGGGTCATGAGTTCAAAGTGAGAGGAGGAAAAGTTAAGGGAGATATGCGTGGAAAGTTCTTTACGCAGAGGGTGGTGGGTGCCTGGAACACGTTGCCAGCGGAGGTGGTAGACGCAGACACGATAGTGTCTTTTAAGATGTATCTGGACAGGTACATGGATGGGCAGGGAGCAAATGGACACAGACCGTTAGAAAATAGATGACAGGTTTAGACAGAGGATCTCGATTGGTGCAGGCTTGGAGGGCCGAAGGGCCTGTTCCTGTGCTGTAATTTTCTTTGGTCTTTGTTCTTTGTTAAATGCTGGCAAATGGGACGAGATTAATTTAGGATATCTGCTTGGCAAGGACGAGTTGGTCTGAAGTGTCTGTTTCTGTGCTGTACATCTCCATGATTCTGTGACTCTAATCTAGAGATTAGATGGTTCTCCAAAAACTGTTTCAGTTTCATGTTGAGATTTTCTTACCACCTGATGTATGACGTTTTACCGAACTGCTGTACATCTTTATGAAGTCCAGGCCATGTGAAATACTTGCTGTGTTTTTTCTATTCTTGCATGCCATGCCATAGGAACTTCATGTGGTACTGGCACTGTTTTCTGACAATACGTGGGTGGTACCACTATTTGATGAACATCTGTCTATTCTTCACCTGCAGGTCTGTGATGATATCTCCACTTGCTCATCGGAACTCTGTTTTTACTATAATAACCCTTCATTCTTACTTTCAGCTTCAGCTTTAGCATGAGCTGCCATTTTAATTTATGTAACTATAAATCTGCTTCCTCAGCCTCCGTTAACAAAGATATGCGAAACATTTCTTATGAATTATCTTTATTCTTAAATAGTTTCAGCCAACCAAAAATCTGTTTGCTGTATTTTTGTGACCTCTGATGGAATTTGTTTAGCCTCTGCCCTGATCACTACCCTTGATGGAAAAATACCTGAAACTTTTTCCTGCAACTGTTGTCTCCTTAGCTTCAACTGGATTTTCCGTGGTTATCAATGAAGCTGTAATTTTCATTCCTACCATATCATTTTCCCAAGAGTAAATCAACTCCACCCACAAGTAATATCTTAACTAATCGACTGTCATGCATTCAGACAAGTTACAGTGTCATTGGTTCCATAGACCAGTGAGCCTTACTTCGGTTGTGGGTCAAGTGTTGGAAAGGTTATAAGAGATAGGATTTGTAATCATCTAGAAAGGAATAATTTGATTAGGGATAGTCAACATGGTTTTGTGAAGGGTGGGTCGTGTCTCACAAACCCTGTTGAGTTCTTTGAGAAGGTGACCAAACAGGTGGATCAGGGTAAAGCGGTTGATGTGGTGTATATGGATTTCAGTAAAGCATTTGATAAGATTCCCCATGCTAGGCTATTGCAGAAAATACAGAGGCATGGGATTGAGGGTGATTTAGTGGTTTGGATCAGAAATTGGCTAGCTGTAAGAAGACAGAGGGTGGTGGTTGATGGGAAATGTTCATCCTGGAGTTCAGTTACTAGTGATGTACCACAAGGATCTGTTTTGGGGCCACTGCTGTTTGTCATTTTTATAAATGACCTGGATGAGGGTGTAGGCGGATGGGTTAGTGAATTTGCAGATGACACTAATGTTGGTGGAATTGTGGATGGTGCGCAAGGATGTTGTAGGTTACAGAGGGACATAGATAAACTTCAGAGCTGGGCTGAGAGCTGGCAAATGGAGTTTAATGCAGAAAAGTGTGAGGTGATTCACTTTAGAAGGAGTAACAGGAATACAGAGTGCTGGACTAATGGTAAGATTCTTGGTAGTTTGGATGAGCAGAGAGATCTCTGTATCCATATGCATAGATCCCTGAAAGTTGCCACCCAGATTGATAGGATTGTTAAGAAGGCGTACCATGTGTTAGGTTTTATTGGTGGAGGGAGTGAGTTTCAGAGCCATGAGGTCATGCTGCAGCTGTACAAAACTCTGATGCGGCCGTGCTTGGAGTATTGCATACAGTTGTGGTCGCCACATTATAGGAAAGATGTGGAAGCATTGGAAAGGGTGCAGAGGAGATTTACCAGGATAATAGGAACTGCAGATGCTAGAGAATCCGAGATAACAAAGTATAGAACACAGCAGGCCAAGCAGCATCTTAGGACCAGGATGTTGCCTGGTGTGGAGGGAAGGTCTTATGAGGAAAGGCTGAGGGTCTTGAAGCTGTTTTTCTTAGAGAGAAGAAGGTTAAGAGGCGACTTAAATGAGACGTACAAGATGATCAGACGATTAGATAGGGTGGGCAGTGAGAGCCTTTTTCCTCAAATGGTGATGGCTCGCACGAGAGGACATAGCTTTAAATTGAGGGGTGATAGGTATAAGATAGATGTCCGAGGTAGGTTCTTTACTCAGAGAGTAGTAAGGCCATGGAATGCCCTGCCTTCAACAGTAGTAGACTTACATAACAAAGTGTGGAGCTGGATGAACACAGCAAGCCAAGAAGCATCTTAGGAGCACAAAAGCTGATGTTTCGGGCCTAGACCCTTCATCAAGGGGTGATGTCATATCGGATGTTATATTGATTCTCCAGCAACTGCAGTTCCCATTATTTCTGATCACAGTAGTAGACTTGCCAACTTTAAGGGCATTTAAATGGTTATTGGATAAACATATGGATGATAATGGAATAGTTTAGGTTAGATGAGCTTCAGAGTGGTTTCACAGCTCGATGCAACATCAAGGACCGAAGGACCTGTAATGTTCTATGTTCTATGTACATTGGAACAGGGATATACCCTCCACAGATCCCATTTAAGACACAGATAGATAGATAAACTATTGATTAATAAGGGATCAAGGGTTACAGGAGGAAACCATGATTGAATGGTGGAGCAGACTTAATGAGCGAAATTATCTGATTCTGCTCCACTATCTTATGGTCTTAACGAGTACCAAGATTTTGGCATCAAATGAACTCAGTCGAGGGAAAACTAAAACCTTCTCCTGCAAGAGAATTTGAGTAGCTCTGTAACTCTTTTTAAAGTTATGGACTTGAATACTTCCTTTGGAGTTATCTTCCTTTTCAACAAAAACCCTTCACGTGTACCTTTTTCTGCACTCATAGTAGTGTCTGTCTACAGTCTCCTAATTATAATTAAGACTGCAACACGATCTGTGCCTTTTTCCTTCTCTGTTTCCTTTTTGGACTCATTGTTATGAATTCCAATAAGTCCCATATGTTTGCTTCTTAACCTCCAGCATTCTGAATGTGTTCTGCTTTGTTAGAATGGAAACTGATTTCCACTCTCGTTATTTTCTCTTCTGATTTGAGAAGGAGACCTTTGGGATTTCTGGCTACCTATTCCTTTCCTTGGATCTTTGTCCTCTTTTCATTCAGTCATTTTCTATTGCTTTCAAATTTATGAGGATGATTGGAAAAAATGTTTCACTTTATGGATTAGTGCATAATTGTCAGCCAATAATGCTGCCTGTCTGGTGATTACAACCTTTTGGTCCTAAACATGAGTTTTTATGCAAGGAAGTGCATTTGTCTAAGAGAATAATCTCTCTAAGCACATCATACATGTTTTCAGTTTCTCATTATACTTGTAACCAGTTATCAAAATTACTTTGCTTAATCCTTTCAGATTTAGTATTGGTTTCACCAGGCTATTTCTTAGATTCTGGGAGCTTTGGCTATATATCTGAGGCACTAAATTCATATACAGAAAATATAATTTTCTTTTCAGCATCATAATTCTCTCTGACAATGAATCATAAATTTTGTGTATTTTACCCGTCAAGTTATTCTTTGTGAGCAATGCTCAGTCCTCTTTTGCCCAATTCATTTGTCTAGCAATTTTCTTAGATGACATGAAAAATGCCTCGATATGCTTTTCCTCCAATTCTTGTAGGGCCTGTGCAAACTTAAACTTCCTTACCAGACATAAATTGTGACTAAGATTTTTCCCCCAGGGCCTGTATCAGTTTCTAAAAACCAAAAGAATGCGGAAGCTGTAAATCAGAAACAAAAACAGAAGTTGCTAGAAAAGATGGCAGCAGTGTAAGTGGCTCCTCTCTGCTCGCCAATTCTCTTTCTCTTTTTTTCTCTTCCTTCTCTCTTCCTCTGTGTAGTTGTATCACTCTCCACCCCTTTTAACTACCTAAGGAGCTGGGTCGCGATCGGGAACCATGTGGTGAGACCTGAATGTGCGGGTTGTGTCCTGCAGCCATGGTGGATCGAGTGTGGGTCGAAGTGACAGCAGCAGACCAAGAGCGGACCAGTCAGGCAGCGGCAATGAGAGTGGGCCAGTGAGGCAGCCTAGAGTGGGATGCCAGCAGCAGCATGGCGAGGGCTGGAAAGCTTGGAGCGGGACTCTGGCAGAGGCACGGCGAGGGCTAGAAAGCTCGGAGTGTGACTCTGGCAGAGGCACGGCGAGGGCTGGAAAGCCCGGAGTCGGACTGCGGCAGTGGAAAGGAATGTTGGACTCTATTAGAGGTAGTAGGAATGTTGGATTCTGTTAAGTTTTTTTGTATCTTATTCAAAGTTAATGTGAATGTCGCCATATATGCACGGCAAAGGTACACACTTTTCACTGTATTTTTACATTGAATATACGTGACAATAAATTATTCAATGCAGCTCAGCTCAGCAGGTCTGGCAGCATCTGTGAAGAGAAATCAGAGTTAATATTTCAGGTCTAGTGACCCTTCCTCAGAACATTATCAGAATCTGATGTCTGTTCGTTCAACTACATCATTCCAGGCTTATATTGATGTCCTCTCTCCTTCTGTCTCTGTTGCCCATTTAATTCCAGTTTTCTTTTTTTCATTTTTAGATTCTTCATTTTCCTCTTGCGATCAAGCTGCTTTGACTGTAACTAAATATCTCCTGATTCCAAAGTTTAACTCTCTGGAGTACCCAGCATCTATTGTAGTTCCTCTAAAGCCAAGTGCCACGTCAATATTTCATTTATCTCCACCTATCTAGCTGTGCTATGCAATGCTATTAGCAGTTTATTTGCCATATCAGTCAAAGAATAACTTGACGGGTAAAATACACAAAATTTATGATTCATTGTCAGAGAGAAATTTTCCTTAAGACCGCCAGGGATAATCCTACTGTCTGTAGGAAACCCTTTGCTGTTTCCGGTGCCAGGACTTAAACATATTACAAAACATAGCTTGCTATCCCTTTGTCATAACATTACAGTCCTGTTGTGCGGTGTCCCTTGGAAAAGATTAATCATAAAATGACAGAATTGCACTGATGGTGGATAGTCAAAGAATATGTGCATGAATTTCGACAATTATTCATTCTGATGAATAGTCATCAGACTCGAAACATTAACTGTGCTCTCTGCCCTACAGATGCCAGACTTGCTAAGTTTTGCCAGCAATTTCTGTTTTTGTTTCAGATCGCCAGCATCCACAGCTGTTTGTTTTATACCAATTATTAGTTCCTGTCTGAAAAAAAAGGGATAAGTAGTTCAACTTTTTCTTACAGAAGTAATTAGGAATATTATTAGATTGGATAGGGGAGGTCGTGCCTGACAAACCTGTTAGAATTCTTTGAAGAGGTAACAAGTATGTTAGACCAGGGAAACCCAGTAGGTGTCATCTATCTAGACTTCCAAAAGGCCTTTGATACGGTGCCTCACTGGAGGCTGCTGAGCAAGGTGAGGGCCCATGGTGTTCGAGGTGAGCTACTGGCTTAGATTGAGGATTGGCTGTCTGACAGAAGGCAGAGAGTTGGGATAAAGGGCTCTTTTTCGGAATGGCAACCGGTGATGAGTGGTGTCCTGCAGGGTTCAGTGTTGGGGCTGCAGCTGTTCACCTTATATATTAATGATCTGGATGAAGGGACTGGGTGCATTCTGGCGAAGTTTGCCGATGATACAAAGATAGGTGGACAGGCAGGTAGTACTGAGGAGGTGGGGAAGCTGCAGAAAGATTTAAACAGTTTAGGAGAGTGGTCCAGGAAATGGCTGATGAAATTCAATGTGAGTAAATGTGAGGCTTTGCACTTTGGAAAAAAGAATACAGGCATGGACTATTTTCTAAATAGTGAGAAAATTTGTAAAGCAGAAGTACAAAGGGACCTGGAAGTGTTGGTCCAGGATTCTGTAAAGGTTAACTTGCAGGTAGAGTCCATAATTAAGAAAACGAATGTAATGTTGTTGTTTATCTCAAGAGGGTTGGAATGTAAAAGCAGCGATGTGCTTCTGAGGCTTTATAAGGCTCTAGTTAGGCCCCATTTAGAATACTGTGTCCAATTTTGGGCCCCACACCTCAGGAAGGACATACTAGCCCTGGAGCGTGTCCAGCGAAGATTCACATGAATGATCCCTGGAATGGTAGGTTTAACGTATGATGAACGACTAAGGATCCTGGGATTGTACTCATTAGAGTTTAGAAGGTTGAGGGGAGATCTAATAGAAACTTACAAGATAATGTATGGTTTAGAAGGGGTGGACGCTAGGAAGTTGTTTCCGTTAGGCGGGCAGACTAGGCCCCGTGGGCGCAGCCTTAAAATTAGAGGGGGTAAATTTAAAACAGAAATGAGACGACGTTTCTTCAGCCAGAGAACGGTGGGCTTGTGGAATTCATTGCCACAGAGTGCAGTAGAGGCCAAGACGTTGGATGCCTTCAAGGCAGAGATCGACAAATTCTTGATCTCAGAAGGAATCAAGGGCTACGGGGAGAGTGCAGGGAAGTGGAGTTGAAATGCCCATTAGCCATGATTTAAATTGCGGAGTGGACTTGATGGGCCGAATGGCCTTACTTCCACTCCTGTGTCTTATGGTCTTATGGATAGAAGATTGGTTAACTAACAGGAAGCAAAGAGTGGGAATAAATGAGTGCTTTTCTGGTTGGAAATCAGTGACTAGTGCAGTGCCTGAGGGATCAGTGTTGGAACTACAATTGTTTACAATTTGCATAGATGATTTAGAGTTGGGGACCACGTGTACTGTGTCAAAATTTACAGTTGATGCTAAAATGAGTGGTAGAGCAAAGTGTGCAAAAAGTTCTGAAAGTTTGTAGAGAGGTAGAGATAGTTTAACTGAGTGGACATGGATCTGGCATATGGCATATGATATTGATAAATGTGAAGTCATCCATTTTGGTAGGAATAACAGTAAAAAGGACTATTACTTGAATGGTAAAAAAATGCAGCGTGCTACTGCACAGAGGGACCTGGGTGTCCTTGTGCATGAATCACAAAATGTTGGTTTGCAGTTGCACCAGGTAAGTAAGACGACAAATGGAATATTGTCCTTCATTACTCGAGGGATGGAGTTTAAAAACAGGGAGGTTATGCTGCAGCTGTAGAGGGTGCTGATGAGGCCTCAGCTGGAATACTGTTTACAGCTTTGGTCTCCTTACTTGAGAAAGGATGTACAGGCACTCGAGGGAGTGCAGAGGAGGTTCACTAGGTTGAGTCTGGAGTTGAGAGGGTTGACTTATGAGGAGAAGCTGAGTAGGCTGGGATTATATCCATTGGAATTTAGAAGAATAAGAGGGATCTTATTGAAATGTATAAAATTATGAAGGGGATAGACAGGATAGAAGCAAGGAGGTTGTTTCCACTGGTGGGTGAAACTAGAACAAGAGAGTATAGCCTCAAAATTAGAGGGACCAGATTTAAGACTGAATTGAGGAGGAACTTCTTCACCCAAAGGATTGTGAATCTGTGGAATTCCTTGCCCAGTGAAGCAGTTGAGGCTTCTTTATTGAATGTTTTTAAAGCTCAGATAATTTTTTGAACAGTAAAGGAATTAAGAGTTATAGTAGGAGGGTGGGTAAATGGAACTGAGGCCACAAAAAGAACAGCAATGATCATATTGAATGGTAGAATGGGCTTGAAGGACCAGATGGCCTACTCCTCCTCCTGTGTCTTATGTTATGTTCATATGTTCAAAGAAGGGATGTATAAAATTGCCAGAAAAAGCAGCAAGCCTGAGAATTAGAAGTATTTTAAAATTCAGCAAAATAGGCCTAAAAATTCGATCAAAGGGTTGGATTAACAGAATATGAGATTAAAATTGCAGGAAATGTAGAAGTTGACCATAAAGTCTTCTATAAATATGCAAAGAAAAAAAATGAAAAAGAAAAAACAAACATGGATGCTTTGCAGTCAGAAGCTGAGAAATTATAATAAGGGCCAAAGAAATGGCAGAAGAATTAAACACACATTTTGATTCTGTCTTCACAAAAGAACGAAGAATAAAAGAGGAGCATGGCATAGAAACAAGGCCTTTGGCCCTCCAAGCCTGTGCCAATCATCATGCCGTGACTAAACTAAAAAACAAACCTTCTGTCCGTATCCTTCTATTCCCTCCCTATTCATGTAACCATCCAGATGACTCTTAAATGTCACCAATGTGCCTGCTTCCACCACCACTTCTGGCATCGCGTTCCAGGCTCCTACCACCCTCTGCAAAAAACTTCTCTCGCACATCTCCCTTAAACTTTTCCCTCTCACCTTGAGCCTATGCCTGTTGTAACTGAAACTTCAACCCTGGGAAAAAGCTTCTGACTATTCGCCCTATTTATGCCTGTCATGATTTTGTAGACCTGTATCAGGTCTCCTCTCAGCCGCCATGTTTCCACTGAAATAATCTGGGAAACATCCTGGCGAACCTTCTCCGCACTCTGTCCTAATCTTCCACGTCCTTCTGGTAATGTGGTGACAAAAACCGCACATAATGCTCCAAATGCGGCCAAACAAGAGTTTTATATAACTGCAACATGGTTTGCCAACTCTTGAACTCCATGCCCCGGCTGATGAAGGCAAGCATGTCATATGCCTTCTTAATCACTTTGGCTACCTGTCTAGGGGATTGTGGACCTGCACGCCTAGATCCGCCTGAATGTTAGTATTCCTAAGAGTTCTGCCATTAACAGTTTAATTCACGCCTAAATTTGAACCTCCAAAATGCATCACCTCACATTTGCCTGAATTAAACTCCATCTGCCATTTCTGTGCCCAAGTCTTCAATCTATCTATATCATGTTTTATCGTTTTATAATTATCAGCACTATCAGTAACTACACCAATCTTCATGTCATCTGCAAACTTGCTAATCAGACCATGCCCATTTTCCTTCTGATGATTTATATATACGATATATAAATATATTATATGTACAAACAACAGAGAACCTAAGACTGATCCTTGTGGAATGCCACTGATTACTGGTCTCCATTCTGTAAAACACCCAGCGCTACCCTCTGTCTTCTATGACCAAGCCAGTTTTGTATCCATCTAGGCAGCCCACCCCAAATCCCATGTAATTTTAGTTTTTCTACCAACCTGCTGTGTGGGATTTTATCAAATGCCTTACTGAAGTCCATATGAACTACATCCACAGCCCTTCCCTCATCAATTATCTTTGTCACTTCTTCAAAGGATTCAGTCAGATTCTTGAGGCATGACCTTCGCCATACAAAACCGTGCTGTCTGTCACTAACTAGTCCATTTTGTTTCAAATGTGCATGTATCTTGTCCCTCCCTGCTTCCTTAATTTAAACAAGGCAACCGCATTGGTTAATCTGCAGTCCTCTAGAACCTTGCCTGTGGTCAAAGAGGGTGTGAAGACATCTGCTAATGCCCCAGCTATTTCTTCCCTTGCCTCTTGCAGTAACCTGGGATAGATCCCATTTGGCCCTAGAGACTTGTCTACCTTAATGCAATTTAGGATAACCAAAACTTCCTCCTTCAATATATTGACATTCTTTACAGTATTCACACACTCATCCCTGACCTCAGCTTCAGTCATGTCCTTCTCTGTGAAATGCTGCAGAGCCAAGGATTGACTGTGAGGGAGGAATTGAAGGAAATCAGTATTAGAATGAAAATGGTGCTGGGGAAATTAATGAGGTTAAAGGCTGACAAATCACTTGCATCTGATATTCTACATCCCAGCATATTAAAGAAAGTGCCCCTGGAAATAGATGATGCATTGGTGGTCGTCTTCCAAAATTCTATAGACTGTTCCTGCAGATTGGAGAATGGAAAATGTATCTCCACTATTTAAAAAGGGAGAGAGATAAGGAAAAAATAGAATTACGCACCAGATAACCTAACATCAGTAGTAGAGAAAATGCTGGATTATAAAAGTGTTTGGGTGTTCTTCTGAGGGCCAGGCAGTGTCTAGTGATATACCGCAAGGATCAATGCTTGGGCCCCAGCTATTCACGAAAGTTATGAGTAACTAGTTTGAGGAACCATATACAATATTTCTAAGTTTGCTGATGATGTAAAACTCGGTGGGATGTGAGTTGTGTGGTAATTTAGACAAGTTGAGTGATTGAGCAAACACATAGCAGATGCAGTACAATGTTGCCAAATACAAAGTTGTATACTTCAGTGTGAAAAACAAAAAGGATGAGCATTATGTAGATGGTGATAGATTGGACAGTATAGATATATAAAGGGACCTGTATCCTTGTACACCAATCCAAGGATGGTGCAGCTACAGCAAACAATTAAATGACAAATGGTTTGTTGGCTTTCGTGCAAGAGGATTTGAGTCCAGAAGTGGTGATTATTACTGGAGTTATACAGATCTTTGATGAGAGCACAGCTGGAATAGTGCATGCAGTTTTGGTCTCCCTACTGAAGAAAAAGTAAACTGACAATAGAGATTGTGCAGCAGAGGGCCATTAGACTGATACTGGGGATGTTAGGACTGTGCTATGAGGACAGATTTGTTTATTTGGGTCTGCTTACGTTAGAATTCAGAAGGCTAAGAGGGGATCTGATTGAATCATATACTGTTCTAAGAAAGGTGGACAGAACAGAAGCATGGAGTGTGTTTTCCCTGTTGGAGAATCTAGAACCATGGAATTGCAGTCTCAGGATGCAGAGTAGGCCATTTACACCTAAGATGAGGAAAGATTTTTTTCATTCAAAGTGTATTAAACATGTGCCATTTTCTACCACAGAAAGTGAAGTCACTGAATATGTAGAGTCATAGACCTGTAAAGCACAGAAACAGACCATTCGGTCCAACTCATCCATACTGGCCAGATTCCTAAATTAATCTCATCCCATTTACCAGCTTTTGGCCCATATCCCTCTAAACATTTCCTATTCCAATTACCCATCCAGATGCCTTATAAACATAGTAGTTGTACCAGCCTCCACCACTTCCTCTGGCACTTCATTCCATACATGTACCACCCTCTGTGTGAAAATGTTGCCCCTTAGGTTCTTTTAAATCTTTCCCCTCTCACTTTAAACCTATGCTCTCTAGTATTGGACTCCCGCACTCTCAGAAAGCACCTTGCCTCTTCAATCTATACACGCCCTTCATGATTTTATAAACCTCTATAAGGCCACCCCTCAGCCTCCGACATGCCAGGAAAAATAGCCCCAGCCTACTCAGCTTCCTTTTATCTCAAATCCTCTAATCCTGGCAACATATTGTAAATCATTTTTGAACCGCTTCAATTTTCACAGCATCCTTCCTGTAGTGAGGAGAACAGAAATGCATGCAGTATTCTAAAAGTGGCCTAACCAATTTCCTGTGTAGCTGCAACATGACCACCCAACTCCTACACTCAGTGCACTGACCAATAAAGGTAAGCATACCAAACGCCTTTTTCACTATCCTGTCTACGTGGGACTCCACTTTCAAGGAACTATGAACCTGCACTCTAAGGTCTCTTTGTTCAGCAACACTCCCGAGGACCTTTCCATTAAATGTATAATTCCTGCCCTGATTTGTCTTTCCAAAATATAGCACCTCACATTTATCTAAATTAAACTCCACCTGCCATTCCTTGGCCTATTGGCCCAACTCATCAAGTATTTACACAGAGAGTGGTGGGTGTGGAATGCGCTGCTGGCAGTGGTCGTGGAGTCAGATACATTAGGGACATTTAAGCGACTGTTGGATAGGCACATGGATGATTTTAAAATGTAGGGTATGCAGGATAGTTTGACCTTGGGATAGGAAAATAGGTTGCACAGCATCATGGTCCGAAGGGCCTATACTGTGCTGTAATGTTCTATTGAAGAAACAGATTTTCTTTTTGATTCTAAAGGTATCAGGGACACGTGTTAAAGTGGAAATACCATGATCATATTGAATGGCAGAACAGACTTAAAGGGCCTGGTGACCTATTCCTGATCCTGATCTCTGTTTTGATAAAATTATTCATTTCAGTGTGTGAAAACAGATTCGCAGAGGAGTAGTTTGATGGTGATAGACTGTGATGTGTTGATTTGCAAAGGAAACCAAACTGTCCATATACACCAGTTACTGAAAGTAAACATGCAGGCGCACCAACTATTTTGAAAGGCAGTGGTTATGTTGGCCCTCATTGCAAGGGTATTTGAACGCAGGATCAAAGATATCTTAATGCAGCTGTACAGAGCCTTGGTGAAACCACACCTGGAGTATTGTGTCCAGTTCTGGTCTCCTTATGTAAAGATATTATCGCCTCCCCCTGTTGTTATAAAATGGTGATTGCCTAGAGGTGTTATCGTGAGAGTATTAGTCCAGAAACTAGGCTCGTGTTCTAGGGACCCAGATTCAGACCTCACCACGGCAGAATTTGAATTCAGTAGGAAAAATCTTGAATTAAGAATCTACTGATGATCATGAAACCATTGTTGATTGTTGAGAAAACCTATCTGTCTCTCTAATATCCTTTAGGGAAGAAAATCTGTCATCCTCACCTGGTCTGGCCTATTTGTGACCCCAGACCCACAGCACTGTGGTTGACTCTCAAAGAAGTGAAAATGGGTGGACCAACTTGCATTGACCTAGGCACTGGAAAAGCCAACAACAGAAAAGGCCCTTTTGACCCTGCGGTATCCTCCTTACTAACACTTGGGGGCTAGTGTCAAATATTGGTGAACTATCTTAGACTAGTCAAGCAACAGCCTGACATAATTATACTCACAGAATCATATCTTGCAGACAGTGTCCCAGACACCACCGCCACCTGCTATCCCTGGATACATCCTGTCCCACCAGCAGGACAGACCCCAAATAAAGTAGCAGTACACTTGTATACAGTCAGGCTGGTGTTGCTTAGAAGTTCTTAACATTGACTGCTGATGCCATGAAGTCTCATGGCTTTAGGTTAAACTTAGGCAAGGAAACCTCCTGCTAATTGTCATGTACTATCATCCCTTGTTTGATGAACCTGTACTAATGAATCTGTTGAAAGGCACTTAGAGGAACAATGAGGGTTACAAGAGTGCGAATCGTACTCTGGATGAGACGATTTCAGTGTCTACCACCAAGAATGACTCAGCAGCAGCACTACTGACCAAGCTGGTCAGGTCCTAAAGGACGTTGCTGTTAGACTGAGTCTGCAGCGAGCGGTGAGGGAACCAACAAGTGGAAAAATCTGCCTGGTGCAGATGCGTTTGTCTATGACAGTATCAGTAAGAGTGACCACCGTACAGCCTTTGTGGAGATGAAGTCCTGCCTCCACATTGAGAATACCCTCCAACGTGTTGTGTGGCACTATCACCATGTTAAATGGGACAGACCTCAAACAGATCTAGCAACTCAAGACTGCATATCCATGAGATGCTGTGAGCCATCACCAGCAGCAGAATTGTACTGCATCACAATCTGAAACCCTGTGGCCCGGTATATCTCCCACTCAACCATTGCCGTCAAGTCAGAGTATCAGCCTGGTTCAACAATGAGTGCAGAAAGGCATTGCCATGAGCAGCACCAGGCATACCTAAAAATGAGATGTTAAACTGGTAAAGCTACCAAACAGGACTCTTTGCCAGCCAAACAGTATAAGCAGCAAGTGATGGAATAGCTCAGCAGTCTCTCACCCAATGGAACAGATATAAGCTCTGCAGTCCTGCCACACCCATCTGTAAGTGGTGGTGGATAATGAAACAACTCTCTGAGAGGGGAGGAACCCCATCCTCAATGATGGATGAACCAATACATCAGTGCAAAAGATAAGGCTGAAGCATTCGCAACAATCTTCAGCCAGAAGTGCCAAATGCATGATTCATCTCAGCCTGATCCAGTGTTCACCAGCGCCACAGATGCCGGCCTTCAGCCATCCTGATTCACTCCATGCGATGTCAAGAAATAGTTGGAGGCACTGGATACTGCAAAGGCCGTGGACACTGATAACATATGGTATGAAGACTTGTGCTCCAGAACTTGCCATTCCCCTAGCCAAGCTGTTCCAGTACAGTTACAACACTGGTATCTACCGGACAATGTGAAAAATTGCCCAGGTATGTCCTGTACAGAAAAAGCAGGATAAATCCAATCCAGCCATTTACCACCCCATCAGTCTGCTCTCGATCATCAGTAAAGTGATGGAAGGTGTCATCAACAGTGCTATCAAGCAGCACCTGCTCAGCAATAACCTGCTGAGTGACGCCCAGTTTGGGTTCCACCAGGGCAATTTGGCGCCTGACCTCGTTACAGCCTTGGTTCAAACATGACAAAAGAGCTGAATTCCAGAGGTGTGGTGAGAGTGACAGCCCTTAATGTCAAGGCCACTTTTGACAGAGGTGACATCACAGAGCCTTAGCAAGGCTGATGTTACTGGGAATCAGGATGAAAATACTGCCCTGGTCCAGTTGAGTGTCCTGGTCTTTGATAATCTCCAGATTGTTGATAGTGAAGGATCCAGCACTGATAATGCCATTGAATGTCAAGGAGCTTTGGGGTGAGGGTGGTGCTTAAAATCTCACTTAGTGGAGTTGGTCTTTTTTTGCCACTTGTGACTTGTATATTCATAGAATCGTAAAGTTGCAGAAAATGCTCTTCAGCCTATTGAGTCTATACCATCACTTATTACCGCAAGCCTGAATGCGGTTTGGTTTGGTTTTTCCTGCATTTAAATTAAATTGAAATCTAATAATCCAACTGTTAACTGGTTGCATGCAGCACTCACTCCATGTATTAAACTTTAATTTGCAGGGGACCCACTGGAGTGCAGTGCCTGGGTTGGACAGTGTGCACTTTACCTGTTAATTATGATGTTGGAGAAGACTGTGGTGATTGTGGTGCTGCTCTTACCTCAGTGGAAGAAGGTTTGTATTCATTGTCCACTTCCTCTTCCATCCCAACTCAAATTGAACTTATCTGTGTTACTGAAACTTCTTACACTTTTGACTCCTTTGGGATGTGGACATTCATGACTAGGCTGTTCATTACCTATCTGTAATTGCCCTTAGAAAAGTGCAAGCGTACTCCCATCTTGAACTGTTACAGTCCCATTTGGTGAAAGTACACCAGTAGTGCTGTTAGGAAGGGATTACAGAGTTCAGATCTAATCCATTGGCTTGTGGGATCAGTAGTTGTATCTAGTGCATGCCACGTATGCTGCTTAGCATGCAGGTAGTCCTGTGTTTTGGCTCCATTAGTTTGCTATCTCATTTTTAGATATGCTTGGTACTGCTCCTGGTATGCCCTCCTCCACCCTCATTGAACCAGTATTGATCCCCTGATATAGTGGTAACGGTAGTCTGGCATAAACCACGCCATGTGGTTATAGATTGTGTCTGAATACAATTCTGCTGCTTCTGATTTCCCACAGCGCGTCATGGATGTCCAGTATTAAATTGCAAGATCTATTTGAAATCCATTCTATTTAGCCCAGTTCACAAGGATTGAGTGCTGGCCTGTCCTAGCCATGAACAGATGTATCAGCTACAGTACAATGAGGATGAGATCAAGTTCATTTTCCCCCTTCTTGGTTCCCGCAGCACCAGCTGCAGTCCCAAATGAGTAGCTGTGTTGTTTAGAACTCAGCCAAATTATCAGGTATCATATTTAATGTTGAAGAACCTCAGTTAGAGTACATTTTTTGCCCTTAGCCACCCTCAATATTTCCTGTATGTGGCTTTCAGCCTGGAGCAGTACTGATCCCTGAGTTGAGAGAGGGTGGTGGGTATGTTCTTTTAATTCATCCAGGGAATGTGGGCATTGGTTAAGCCACCATTAATTGTTCATCCCTAATTGCCCAGAGATAAGAATCAACCACATTGCTGTGGGTCTGTAGTCACATCTGGGCTAGATCAGATAAAGACAGCAGATTTCCTTCCCTAAAGGACATTAGTGAACCAGGCAAGTTTTTCCGACAATTCGCAATGGTGTCACGGCCGCTGTTAGATATTAATTCCAAACTTTTAAAAACCCCATGTGGGATTCAAACCGAGGTCCTCAGAACATGACCCAGATCTCTGTGTTAATAGATCTGCTGATAATATCACTAAGCCATCACCTCCCCTTATCAGCAGGAGCTTTCCTTGGCTATGTTTGATTTGATGCTGTGTGACTTCACGGGGTCTGGAATCAGTATTGAGGATCCCTTGAGTAACTCCCTCGTTAGGACAGGGGATCATGATCTACATTCCCTGCAATTTTAAAGGTCCTTTCCGCAGCAATGGTTTACAGAACTCAAAGTTAATGTGTTCACAAGTTGATCAGCGTGCACGGACCCGCTGAGTGCCACACAGCTTCAAGGGAACACTGACCACGATGGTGTTTGAGCAACCGAATCATACCTTACAGATAGTGTCATGCTGGTGCACCTTTATTCTGAGCCAGTGCCATCTAGTCCTAGACTCTCCCATGAGGGAAACATCCTCAGTATTTATTCTGTCAAGTCCCATAAAAATTGTACGTGTTTCAATGCAATCACCTCTCATTCTTTTAAATTCCAATGAGCAGAGTCTCAACTTGTTTAACCTTTGCTCATAAGACAGTCCCTCCTAGTGAACCTTTACTGAACTGCCTCCGGTGAAATAATACCTTTTCTTAGATAAGGGGATAAAAACTGCTCACAGTACTCCAGATGTGGTCTCACTAACACCTTGTACAGCTGCAGTAAGACTTTCCTATTCTTATACTTCAATCCCCTTGAAATAAGGGTCATCATTCCAACAACCTTCCTGATTATCTTCTGCACTTGTGTGCTAGCTTTCTGTATTTCTTCCTGGAATACTCCCAGGTCCCTTTGTGTTGCAGTATTCTGCAGTTTTCTCCATTCAAATAAGATCATTCTTTTGTTCTTCCTTTCAAAGAGAATAATTCACATTTTCCTATATTATACTCCATTTGCCAACGTTTTAACCACTTAACACCTGACGAGAGGGCTACATTCTGAAAGCTATTGATTTCAAATAAACCTTTGTCATCTGATATCTGACTTTGTCCACTTCAGCTCAACATCAGTATCTGCACGTCTCTGTAAATTGTTTGTATCCCTTTCACAATTTGCCTTTCCATCTCTTTTTGTGTTGTCTGTAAATTTGGCTACAGTACATTCAATTCCTTCTTCCAAGTCCTGTGGAATGCCATTGGGTGCAAATTGCCAACCTGAAAAGAGTCAGGTGACTCTTCGTCAGAACATACAAAAGGATACAGATAGTTTAAGTAAGTGGTGAAAATGTAGCAAATGCAATATCATGTGGAAAAATGTGAAAGTGTCCATTTTGGCAGGAAGAGCAAAAAGCATTTGATCGAATTGGTGAGAAAATGAGGAGCTCTGAGATAGAGTAATAATGTCTATAGCACAGAAAAAGATGCTTTGGTCCATTAAGTTTGCACAGTCAAAAACAAGCACCTATCTATTCTAATCCCAGAGGGATCTGAGTGTCCTTATCCAAGAATTGTAAAAGGTTGGTTTGCAGGTACAGCAAGTAAGTAGGAAAGCTAATGAAATGATATCACTTATTACAAGATGACTAGAATACAGAAAAGAAGTTATAGTTCAGTTATCCAGGACATTAGTGAGATAACACCTGAAGTACTGTGCACAGTTTTTGATCACTTCATTTAAGTAAATACATTGGAGATAGTTGAGAGAAAATGTATTGGACTAGTACCTAGAGTGGATGATTTGTCTTTTCAGGAAAGGTTGAACAAGCTAGTCTTGTATCTGCTGGAGTTTAAAAGAGCAAGAGGTTATATAATATCCTAATGAGACCTGAACAGGTAGAGACGGAACAGATGTTGTATCTGCTGAGATGATCTACAACTCAGCTGTTTGAAAATCAGGGGCAATTACTTAAAACAGAGATAGAGTCAGACTCAGATTCTTCGGTCCAACTTGTCCATGCCGATGAGGTATCCTAAACTCATCCAGTTCCACTTGCCAGCATTTGGCCCATATCCATCGAAACCCTTCCTATTCATATTCCTATCTAGATGCCTTTTAAATGTTATAATTCTACCCGCATCCACCACTTCATCTGGCAGCTCGTTCCATACACGCACCAGCATCTGCGTGCAAAGGTTGCTCCCCAAGTTCCTGTTGAATCTTGCCCCTCTCACCTTAAACCTATCTCCTTCAGTTTTGGACTCCCCTAACCTGGGGAAAAGGCCTTGGTTATTCACCCTGTCTATGCCCCCCATGACTTTATAATCTTCTGGAGGATGAGAAGGATTTAATAATGCAAAATGAGGAAATAGCCAAGGTGTTGAACAGGTATTTTGTGTCAGTCTTCACAGTGGAAGACACAAGTAACATGCCAATAATTGATTGCAAGGAGGCAATGGCAGGTGAGAATCAACAGAAAAAAATCATTATCACTAAAGAGGTATTGTTGGACAAGTTAATGCTGTTAAAATTGGACCAGTCTCCTGATGCTGTTGGAATGCATCCCAGGGTACTAAAAGAGAGGGCAGTAGGTAAAAAACAAATGCACTTGTGGTAATTTACCAAAATTTGCTGGGCTCAAAGGCTGTTCTGGTAACTATAGGCCCATTGGCTTCACTTCTGTAGTGGGTAAAATGCTTAAATCTACAATCAAGGAAGAAATAGTCCGAACAAAAACAGAAGTTGCTGGAAAAGCTCAGCAGGTCTGGCAGCATCTGTGAAGAAAAAAAATCAAAGTTACTCTGATTTTTCTTCACGGTCTAGGAGCTGACACGGAGCTAGCTGGTTGAGTGTCAGGTTTAATGCACATGTAAATAAATGGTGACTTGGTAAGAGGGTACTAGCCTTTGAAGTATTATTTCAGTGATGATGAGAGAAAAACACACCCCTAAAGAGATTAACTTGCGAGAGTGGTCTTTGACTTGGGGTAAGCGTTTCTGGCATCTTGCCACTATTTGGGAAGCTTGATTCGCTTGATCTTGCCGTCAAAGACTGGGCCTAGTATGTGGAAAGAATACATATTTTTTCCAGGTAAATGACTTTGGGGCAGATGAAAAGCAACAAGTAATTCTTATGACCCCTGTGGGTCCACAAGCATTTTCGGTTATCAGAAGTCTGACTTTCCCAGAGACACCAGATACTAAAACCTTTCAAGAGTTGACAGAGTTGGCTAAGGAATATTACAACCCTAAGCCTCTCTAATTCTCAAACTGCCAAGTAAAACCGATAGCGTATGAGACCCAGGGGAATCCTTGTTGGGATTTTTGCTGAGGTTAAGAAGACTGGCAGAGGCATGTGGATCTTTGCACATCAACTTAAGTCATCTTCCTACTGGCCACAAACTTTCACATATGTATTTATAGAAAAGTACAAGCATTCATTTGAATCTAGGATTTAGAAATTCCAGTTTTATAGTTTAGAGTCCAGTGAATTTTGCCAACATTACCCACCAACATATGGCTTCGCGGCAACAAATAACATTGACTTTTGTTTCAGAGATAGTAGGAACTGCAGATGCTGGAGAATCTGAGATAACAAGGTGTAGAGCTGGATGAACACAGCAGGCCAAGCAGCATCAGAGGAGCAGGAAGGCTGACGTTTCGGGCCTATTTTGTGTTGTGTTTGGGTGAGGACCGTAGTCAGTAAAGAGATAAATGCATCCGAACACTGCTGCAATATGTCTCATTAGTGACATTAATCTGACAGGAAAAGCTGACTCTATTTTGCTAGCCTACTGGATGGCAACTGGGTAATTATGATGTAAATCTTTGAGCCATGCGTGACATCCACACTTTCCTGGAGCCTCCTTGAAATTGAGGGGCATAGATAGAGTGGACAGAAAGGAACACTCCACTTGGTAGCGGGATCAATGACCAAGGATTCATAAATTTAAGGTAAGGGGCTGGAGGCTGAGAGGAAATG
This sequence comes from Stegostoma tigrinum, assembly GCF_030684315.1. Taxonomy (NCBI): domain Eukaryota; kingdom Metazoa; phylum Chordata; class Chondrichthyes; order Orectolobiformes; family Stegostomatidae; genus Stegostoma; species Stegostoma tigrinum. The sequence goes on from NC_081364.1 coordinate 199,987, forward strand.
AGGAATATTCTTTTCACCCAGAATGTAGTGGGAATCTGGAACTCATTTCCTGTAAGGGGTGGTAGAGCATTAACTCTCAAAACATTTAAGTATTTTGATGTACACTTGCGATGCCGAGGCATGCAAGGATGTGGGCCAAGTGCTCTGAAAATGGGATTTGAATAGTCAGGTGATTGTTTTTTGACTAGTGCAGATTTGATGGACCAAAGGGTCTTTTTCCATGCTGTAGACCTCTATAACTAAAGGCTGTAAGGATAAGCCAATTGACACAAACCAGTCATTTTAACTTCAGTGGTAGGACAGCTTCTAGAGACAATTATTCAGAATGGAATTAGGAGTTGCATGGAGAAAGGTGGATTGATTAGGAGACAGCACAGATTTCTAAAAAGAAAATCATCTGTAATTGCTGGAAGTTTTTGAAAGGTACAAAGGGCCGATGATCATCATACTGTTGATATGATATACATGTGCTTTCAGAGGATGTTTGATGTAGTACCATAAACAGAGCTCTGACGAAAGCTATAGGTCATGGTGGAAAAAGGGACAAGAGCAACACAGACACTAAATTGACTGAGTCATAGAAATCAGGGAGTAACAGTCAATGTAAATTTTTCAGGCTGTAGAAAAGTTTCTAGTGGAGTTCCCCAAAGGTCAATAGAGCCGTACGGCACAGAGACAGGCCCTTTGGCCCCATCTGGTCCATACGGACCAAAAAGTCCATCCATGCTAAACCCCATTTCCCTGCATTTGGCGTATATCCTTTTAAATCTTTCCAAACCAATTATTTGTCCAGATACCTTTTAAGTGTTGTTAATGTACCTATCTCAACCATTTCTGCTGGCAGCTCATTCCATATGCATACCACCTTCTGTGTAAAAAAAGTTGTCCCCCAGGCTCCCATTTATTCTTTCCCCTCTTAGCTTAAACTGATGCCCTGTAGACCTTGGTTGCCCATCACTTGGAAAAAGACTGAGTGCATTCATCCTACGCATGCCTCTCATGATCGTACACACTTCGATAAGATCCTCCCTCATTCCCCTACACTGTACAGAACAAATTCCTGGATGGTCAACCCTCCTCCTATAACTCAGTCTTTTGAGTCCTAGCAACATCCTTGTAAATTTCTTCTGCACTCTTTCCAGTTTAATAACATCCTTCCTATAGCAAGGTATCCAAAACTGAACACAGTACTCCAAGTGTGGCCTCACCAAGGTCGTGTACAACTGCAACATAACTTCCCAACTTCTGTACTCAATGCCCTGTCTGATAAAGGCCAAAAGCCTTCTTCACTGCCCTGTCTATCCGTGACTCCACTTTCAGAGAACCGTGCACCTGAATTCCAAATTCCTCTGTTTCACTACACACTTTAAGGCCCCACCACTCGCTGGAAAACCCCCTACCTTGATTTGACTTTCCAAACTGCAACATCTCACACTTAACTACATTAAATTCCATTTGCCATTTCTTAGCCCACTTCCCCAGCTGACCAAGATCCTGCTGCAATTTCTGATAACCTTCCTCACTGTCCATGATACTGCCTGTTTTAGTGTTATCTGCAAACTTACTAATCATGCCTTGTACATTATCATCCACATCATTGATATGGATAACAAACAGCAATGGGCCCAGCACCAAATCCTGAGGCAACCACTAGTCACAGCCTCCAGCCTGACAAGCATCCTTCCATTATTACCCTCTGCTTCCTACCATTAAGCCAATTGCTACCATTAACCCAACTGGTCAACTCTCCCTGGATTCCATGTGATCTAAACTTCCAGAGCAACCTACTGTGTGGAGCCTTTTCAAAGGCTTACTGAAATCCATACAGACTACTTTTGCTGCCTTGCCCTCATCAACCTTCCTGATGACTTCATCAAAGAACTCTAACCAATTTGTGAGGCATGATCTCCCACGCATGAAGCCAAGCTGACTACTCCTAATCAAAGATAACAAGGCGTAGAGCTGGATGAACACAGCAGGCCAAGCAGCATCATAGGAGCAGAAAGGCTGATGTTTCGGGCCTAGACCCTTCATCACCTTGTTATCTCAGATTCTTCGGCATCTGCAGTTCCTGTTATCCTTCTACTCCTAAACAAACCCTGTCTTTCCAAATGCATGTGTGTCTTATCCCTCAGAATCTTCTCAAGTAACTTACTACCACAGATGTTAAGCTTACTGGTCTGTAGTTCCCAGGGTTTGCTTTGCAGCCCTTCTTAAATAAGGGCACAGTATTTGTTACCCTCCAGTCTTCCAGGACCTCACCCATGGCTAACGATGATGCAAATACATCAGCCAGGGTCCCCGCAATTTTTTCCCTTGCCTGTTGTAGTGTTCTTGGATATATCTGGTTAGGATCAGGAGATTTATCCACCTTCATACATTCTAATACGACCAACACCACCTCTACTGTGGACTGTCCCCAAGTTATCACCACTAGTTTCCCAAGTGTTCATGTGTTTCTCCACTGTAAACACAAAGGAGAAATATTCATTGAGGACCTTGCCCGTCTCCTGCAGTTCCACACATACATGTCCACTTTTGAGGGGTCCTATTCTCTGTCTAGTTATTCTTTTTCCTTCAATATACTTAAAGAACCTCTTTGGGTTCCCTGTAATCTTCTCAGTCAAACCTATCTCGTGCCCCCTTTTGATGCTGCTGATTTCCTTCTTCAGTAAACTTCTGTATACCCTATATACTTTCAAGGATTTCCATGATCCCAGCTGCCTGTACTTGAGCCATGCCTCCCTTTTTCTGATCAAAGCTTCAATATCTGTTGCCATCCATGTTCTCTATGCAGGCCAACTTTACCCTTCACCCTCACAGGAAAGTATAGATCTTGAACTCTAGCTAAATTACTTCTAAAGGATTCCCACTTGCCAGAGGACCCTTTGTCTGCAAACAAACTACTCCAGTCAATCCCTGCAAGCTCCTGCATAATTCCATCAAAATTTGCCTTGCCCCAGTTTAGAATTGAACCTGTGGACAAGTTTTTTCCCTCTCCATAACTTTTTTAAAATTAATAGAACTATGGCCACTGGCCCCAAAGTGCTCCCCAACTGTCACTTCAGTCACTAGGCCTGCCCTATTTCCGAAGAGTAGGTTGAGTTTTGCCCCTTCCCAAGTAGGACCCTCTGTATACTGTTTGAAGAAATTTTCTTGAACACATTTAACAAATTCCACTCCATCTAAGCCCTTCACACTATGGCAGTCCCAGTCAATGTTAGGAAAATTAAAATCATCCACTATGACGACTCTATTGCCCCTGCAAATTTGTTCCTCTAATTGCCGTTGACTATTTGGGGGCCTATAGTGCAACCCAGTAACAAAATCATCCCCTTCTTATTTCTTATCTCCACCCACAAAGCCTCACTGGATGATGCCTCAGTTGTTTCATCTCTGAATACTGTTGTGATATCCCCCTTAATCAAAAATACAACTTCCCCCTCCCTTCTTACCTCCACCCCTGTCCCACCTAAAGCACCTACAGCCTAGCACATTAAGCTTCCAGTCCTGTCCCTCCCTTAGCCATGTTCCTATAATGACTTTAATATCCTAACCGAATGTACCTATCCACACCCAGCCTTACTTTGTCAGCCCTCTTGCATTGAAATAGATGCAATTTAATCCAATAGGCATTCCTCGCTCCCTGTCATATTCCGACCTGTCTCTTCAACTTGTTATTTCTGATTACTGTATCTCCTTCCAGCTTCACATTTGCCTCCCAGCTGTTGAGGATCCCATCCACCTGCCAATCTAGGTTAAACCCTCCCTTGTAGCACGAGCAAATCTGCCGTCATAATATTGGTCCCCTCCAGTTCAGGTGCAACCTGTCTCTCTTGAACAGGTCACCTCTGCCCCAGAAAAGATCCCAATAATCAAAGAATCTGAATCCCTGCTTGCTGTACCAATTCTTTAGCCACTCATTCATCTGTCATGGCCTCCTGTTCTTACTGTCACTGGTATGTGGGGAAGTCGATTAACACTGTCAAGATCCTTGTTTTTAACTTTTCCTAGCTTTCTATAATCACTCCACAAGATCTCATCCCTATTTCTACCTATGTCATTTGTTCCAAAGTGCACAATAACTTATGGCTGCTCACTCCCCCCACCCCCACCTTAAGAATGTTCTGCGGCCACTGGGACCTTTGGTTTTCTTGATATCATAGAATCCCTATAGCATGGAAGCAGGCAATTTGGCCCATCAAGTCACACAAACCCTCCAAAGAGCCTCCTACCCAGACCCACCTCTCTGCCGTATCTCTGTAATCCTGCATTCTTCGTGGCTAACCCACCCAACCTGCACAACCCTAGACACTATGGGCAATTTAGAATGGCCAATCCATCTAACTTGCGCATCTTTGGACTGTGGGAGGAAACTAAGAATCCAGAGGAAACCCACACAGATACAGAGAGAATGTGCAAACTCCACACAGGCAGTCGTCCGAGGCTGGAATCTAACTTGGGTCCCTAGCACTGTGAGGCGACAGTGCTAACCACTGAATAACCATTCTGATACATCTTAATGATCTTGAGTTTGGTGTGCAACAGACAATTTTAAAATTTGTAGGGGATGCAACTTGGAAAGTTGTAAATTGTGAGGAGGACAGTGTACAACAGGGTAGAGACAGGTTGGTGGAGTTATGGTTGGGGTTAGACTCCACTTGGAATACAGTGGACAGATATGGGCCACCACATTCTTGGAGGGATTTTTGACCCTGGATGGTGTACAATGTTAGTTTACGAAAATGGTACTTGGACTTCAGGGTTAAGTTATGAGGAGAGATTACGCAAATTAGGCCTGTTTTCACTAGAATTTAGATGGTTGAGGATCACCTGAACTAAGTCTTCAGCGTATAAACAGGAAAAGACCGGATAGGTAAAGATAAATTATTTCCACAGATGACAGTTGATGGTGCTTCAGTTGTTCATTTTAAATTTGAAGGAGAGAAGTTTTTATTGAGCAAATGTATTAAGGGATATGGGCCAAAGGCAGATGTATGGAGTTAGGCCACAGAGCAGCCACAATCTCAATAGACAGTAGGTGCTGGAGTAGGCCATTCGGCCCTTCGAGCCAGCACCACCATTCATTATGATCATGGCTGATCATCCACAATCAGTATCCTGTTCCTGCCATCCATCATTAAGATGTATCAGCATGGTTATTCAGTGGTTAGCACTGTTGCCTCACAGCATTGACTGGCAGGACAGACTCAAGAGACTGAATGGCCTACACCTGTTCCTTGGAGTGGCCAGATCAGTGGCAGATGAGTTTCAATGCAGAGACATGTGAGTAGATGTATTTTGGTAAAATTCACATTGAAAGTTAATACAAAATAGGGTGTATAATTCCTAGCAGCGGGTGCGAAAGCACAGGGACCTGGGTGTATCTGTGCACAGATTATTGAAAGAGTCAGGACAGGTGAAGAGAGCTTTAAGAAAGGATACAGTGTTCTTGGTTTTATTATAGGAGCATAGAGTACAAAAGCAAGGAGGTGATGCTGAACTTGTATAAGACACTTGTTGACCTACCTGGAATATTGTGTACAGTTATAGCTGCCAAGGATGTGAATTCATTGGAGTTAATACAGAAGTGTTTTATAACAATGGTTCTAAGTATGAGGAACTGCAATTATGAGGACATATTGAAGAAGTTGAGACTGTTCTCCTCGGAGAGAGAAAAGCTAGAGGAAACCTGATAAAGTTTTTCGAAATCATGAGCAGGCTGGATAGAGTTTACTGGGAGAAATTGTTCCCGACCATTAAAGTTTCACTACGCAAGTAGTTTGAGTGTGGAATGCATTGCCTGGAAAGGTGGTGGAGGCAGGTTCAAATACAGTATTCAAGAAGCATTTGGTAAATTATTTAGATAAAAATTATATACTAGGGTAGAGGGGGGAAAGAAGCAGGAGATTGGCATTAGGTTATGATGCATATTTTATGCACCAATGCAGGCACAGTGGGCTAAATGGTCATCTCCAGTGCTGTAAATACTTCTGTTTTTCTGTGGTGGGTATGCCAGTTTTTTCAATTGCATTCAATTATCTTTCTGGTATGCAAGGGAATTATAGATGGGGTGGTTGGTGATGTGGTCCATGGGAAGAGATTATGGGTTTAAACCTGCTTAGTAAAATAACCTTTCATCATTTATGCATTGCTTTTCTGATTTTCTTCGCAGATAGCTTTACTGAATCCAATCCAGAACCCACAGTTGGAGCTGGCGATTGTGATGCTCATAGTTCCTTTTTTTGTCAATGTAAGTAGCCCATTCAGATTGACCTTTACTGAAGGTACCTGAACTGAGCCACTTAAATGAGTTCAGAAACAAAGTTGTTGGAAAAGCTCAGCAGGTCTGGCAGCATCTATGAAGAAGAAAACAGAGTTAACGTTTTGGGTCCGGTGACCTGATATGCCTGGTGCTGCTCCTGGGCACTCTCCTGCACTCTCCATTGAACCAGGGTTGACCCCAGCTTGATGGTAATGGTTGAGTGAGGGGATACGCAGGGCCATGAGGTTACAGATTGCGCTAGAGTACAGTTCTGCTGCTGTTGATGGCCCACAGCGCTTCATGGATGCCCAGTTTTGGGTTGCTAAGTCTGTGCGAAGTCTGTCCCATTTAGCACCGTGATGATGCCACATGACACAATGGAAGTTATTCTCAGTTTGAGGTGGGACTTCGTCTCCACAAGGCCTGTGCAATAGTCACTCTTACCAATATTGTCATGGACAGATGCAACTGTAGCTGGCAGATTGGTAAGGATGAGGTCAAGTATGTTTTTCCCTCTTGTTGGTTCCCTCACTGCCTGCCACAGACCCAGTCTAGCAGCTATGTCCTTTAGGAACCAATCAGCCCGATCTGTAGTACTGCTACTGATCCACTGTTGGTGGTAGTAGATTTTGAAATGCCCCACCCAGAGTACATTTTGTGCCCTTACCATCTTCAGTGCTTTCTCCAAGTGCTGTTCAACATGGAGGAGTACTGATTCATCAGCTGAGGGAGGACAATATCTGGTCATCAGCTGGAGGTTTCCTTGCCCATGTTTAACCTGAAGCCATGAGAATTCATGGGGTCCAGAGTCAATGCTGAGAACACTCAGAGCAACTCCCTCTTGAGCCACCACCTCTGGAGCCTCTGACCTGCCGGTGGGACAGGGCATATCCAGGGATGATGATGCTGGTGTCTAGGACATTGTCTGTAAGGTATGATTCTGTGAGTTTAACTATGTCAGGCAGTCTTGGCTAGACTGTGAGACAGCTGTCCCAATTTTGGCACTAACCCCCAGATGTTAGTGAGGAGGACTTGCAGGGTTGACAGGATTGTTTCTGCCGTTGTTTTTTCCGGTGCCTAGATCGATGGTGATCTGTCCTGTTTAATATCTTTGAGACTTTGCAGTGATTTGTACAACTTGAATGGCTTGCTGGACCATTTCAGAAGGCAGTTGAGGGTCAACCACATTGCTGTGGGTCTGGAGTCGTAGACCAGACCAGGTGAGGATGGCACATTCCCTTCCTTGAAGGACATTAGTGAACCAAATAGGCTTCCGACAATTGGAAATGATTTCATGGTGATCAATAGATTCTTAATTCCAGACATTTCTTAAAATTGAAATCAAATTCCACCATCTGCCATGGTGGGTCCCCAGAACATTAGCTGGGTTTCTGGATTAATAGCCTAGTGATAATATCACTAGACCATCACCTGGCCTTTTGCAACATGAACCCAAGATCACGGTTGAGGCTGTCTTCATGGGTAGGGAACTGGAGCGGGAGCTGGATGAACTTGGGATCATTTGGGAGGCAGAGTCAGTGATAGACAAGAGTTTCAGGGAAGTAGTTACTCCTAAGCGTGAAGAAAGCTGGGTAACTGTTAGAAGGGGGAGAAAGCAGTCAGTGCAGGGATCCCCTGTGGTCGTTCCCCTGAAAAACAAGGATACCGTTTTGGATACTTTTGGGGATGGGGGGACTTGCCAGGGGCATGCAGTAGGGTGCAAGTCTCTGACACAGAGTATTTCCCTCTTGCACAGAAGGGAAGGGGGGATAGGAAGAAAGTGATAGTCATTGGGGACTCAATAGTTAGAAAGACTGATGGAAGGTTTGCCAGGAACGAAAGAGACTCACGGTTGGTATGTTGCCTCCCAGGTGCCAGGGTCCGTGATGTCTCGGATCGTGTCTCTGGGGTTCTGAAGGGAGAGGGTGACGAGCCCCAAGTCTTGGTCCACATAGGCACCAACGACATAGGTAGAAAGAGGGATAGGGATGTCAGGCAGGATTTCAGGGAGCTAGGGTGGAAGCTGAGAGCTAGAACAAACAGAGTGGTTATCTGTGGTTTGTTACCCGTGCCGCATGATAGCGAGGCAAAGAACAGGGAGAGATTTCAGCTGAACACATGGCTGCAGGGATGGTGCAGGAGGGAGGGCTTCAGGTACGTGGACAATTGGGGCTCATTCTTGGGAAGGTGGGACCTCTACGAACAGGACTGTCTCCACTTGAACCAGAGGGATCCTAATATCCTGAGTGGGAAATTTGTTAGTGCTATTCGGGTGGATTTAAACTAGCTCAGATGGGGGATGGGAAACTGAGGTATAGTTCTAGTACACAGGAGGATGAGCGTAGAAAGGACATGGACAGGACCTCACTGTCACAGGAGTGTGCTGGCAGACAGCAAGCTGGGTTGAAGTGTCTCTACTTTCACGCAAGGAGTATCCAGAATAATGTAGGTGAGCTTGCAGCTTGGATAGGTACCTGGGACTTCGATGTTGTGGCCATCTCAGAGACATGGATAGAGCAGGGTCAGGAATGGATGTTGCAGGTTCCAGGGTTTAGATCTTTCATTAACATCAGGGAAAGTGGTTAAAGAGGGGGAGGTGTGGCTTTGTTAGTCAAGGACAGTATAACGTTGGCTGAAGGAACTTTTGATGAGGACTCGTCTACTGAGGTTGCCAAGGAAGGTTTGTTGACTGAGTCAGTATGGGTGGAAGTTAGGAACAGCAAGGGAGCAGTTACCTCATTGGAAGTTTTCTACAGACCCCCAAATAGCAGTAGGGAGATCGAAGAGCTCATCGGCCGGCAGATTGTTGAAAAGTGCAAACTTAGCAGGGCTGTTATGGGTGACTTCAACTTTCCCAATATAGATTGGAACCTCCTTAGTGCAAATGGTTTGGATGGGGCCGTTTTTGTCAGGTGTGTTCAGGAGGGTTTCCTTACTCAGTATGTGGACAGGCCGACGAGGGGGGAGGCCATTTTGGATTTGGTGCTCGGCAATGAGCCAGGACAGGTGTCAGATCTCGTGGTGGGAGAACACTTTGGCGACAGTGACCACAACAGCCTCACATTTACCACAACCATAGAAAGGGAAAGGACCACTTACCAGAGGAAGATATTTAACTGGGGTAAAGAAAACGATGACGCTATCAGACAGGAGTTGGGAAGTACAGATTGGGAGCAATTGTTCCACAGAAAGGGCACAGCAGACATGTGGAGGCTGTTTAAGGAGCAGTTGTTGCGAGTGATATATAAATTTGCTCCTCTGAGACAGGTAAGAAGGGGTAAGATTAAGGAGCCTTGGATGACGGGTACAGAGATTCTTCTTGTCAAAAAGAAGGTGGAGGAAGCAAGGGTATAGCACAGCTTTAGAGGATTACAGGCTTGCTCGGAAGGAGCTCAAAAGTGGATTAGGAGGGCCAGGAGGGGGCACGAAAAAGGCTTGACAGGAAGGATTAGGGAGAACCCGAAGGCATTTTACTCATAAGTGAGGAATAAGAGAATGATCAGGGAGAAGGTAGGGCCGATCAGGGATAGTGTGGAGTCTGAGCAGATAGGGGAAGCACTAAATGAGTTTTTTGCTTCGGTTATCACTAAGGAAAGGGACCTTGTTGTGAATGAGAACTTTGAGGAGCAGAAAAACAGGCTTGAACAGATCGAGATTGAGGAAGTTGATGTGCTGGAAATTTTAGCAAACATTAAGATTGATAAGTCGCCAGGGCCAGACCAGATTTATCCTAGGTTGCTCCGGGAAGCAAGAAAGGAGGTTGCTGAGCCACTGGCGAAGATCTTTGCTTCCTCACTCTCCAGAGGAGTCGTACTGGAAGATTGGAGGGAGGCAAATGTGGTTCCTCTTTTCAAGAAAGGGAATAGGGAAATCCCTGGAAATTACACACCAGTCAGTCTTACTTTGGTGGTCAGCAAGGTTTTGGAAAGAATTCTGAGGGATAGGATTTATGACTGTTTGGAAAAGCATAGTTTGATAAAGGGAGTCAGCATCGCTTTGTGAGGGGCAGGTCATGCCTCACAAATCTTATTGAGTTCTTTGAAGAGGTCACAAGACAGGTTGACGAGGGTCGAGCAGTGGATGATGTGTACGTGGACTTCAGCAAGGCATTTGGTAAGGTTCCCCACAGCAGGCTCATTCATAAAGTCAGGAGGTATGGGATACAGGGTGATTTGGCTGTCTGGATTCAGAATTGCTTGGCTTACAAGAGGCAGAGAGTGGTTATAGATGGTAAGTATTCTGCCTGGAGGCCAGTGCTGAGTGGTGTCCCGCAGGGCTCTGTTCTTGGGCCTCTGCTCTTTGTAGTTTTTATAAATGACTTGGATGAGGAGGTTGAGGGGTGGGTTAGTATGTTTGCTGATGACACAAAGGTTGGAGGTGCCATTGATAGTATCGAGGGCTATTGCAGGCTTCAGTGAGACATTGACAGTATGCAGAGCTGGGCTGAGAAATGGCAGATGGAGTTCAACCTGGATAAATGCGAAGTGATGCATTTTGGAATGTCGAACTTAAATGCTGACTATAGGATTAAAGGCAGGATTCTCAGCAGTGTGGAGGAACAGCGGGATCTTGGTGTTCAAGTGCATAGCCCTCTCAAAGTTGCCACCCAAGTGGATAAGGTTGTTAAGAAACATATGGTGTTTTGGCTTTCATTAACAGGGAGATTGAGTTTAAGAGCCGTGCGGTAATGCTGCAGCTCTACAAAACCCAGGTGAGACCGCACTTGGAATATTGTGTCCAGTTCTGGTCGCCCTATTATAGGAAAGACGTGGAGGCTTTGGAGAGGGTGCAAAGGAGGTTTACCAGGATGTTGTCTGTACTGGAGGACTTGTCTTACGAGGAGAGGTTGACTGAGCTCGGACTTTTCTCTCTGGAGAGTGGGAAGAAGAGAGGTGACCTGATCGAGGTGTACAAGGTAATGAGAGGCATGGATAGAGTTGATAGCCAGAGACTTTCCCCAGGGCAGGATTGACTGCCACGAGGGGTCATAGTTTTAAGGTGTTAGGAGGAAGGTATAGAGGAGACGTCAGAGGGAGGTTCTTCACCCAGAGAGTTGTGAGCGCATGGAGTAGTTTGCCAATGGTAGTCATGGAAGCGGAGTCATTAGTGACATTTAAGCGACTGCTGGACATGCACATGGACAGCAGTGAATTGAGGGGAATGTAGGTTAGGTTATTTTATTTTTGGATTAGGATTATTCCACGGCACAATATTGTGGGCCGAAGGGCCTGTACTGTGCTGTACTTTTCTATGTTCTATGTTCTATGAACTCAGCTGTCAGTTTTCGGTTGGCAATTCTGCATTGTTGTTTAACTCGAAGGCTGCCTTGTAACAGCAGTGTGTACCATCTAGAAGAGCGCTGTACAAATTCACCAATGCTGGTAGCACCTTCCAATTCCACGACCATTACCATTTAGAAGGACAAGGGAAACAGAAACATGAAAACATCACCACAACCAAGTTTTCCATCAAGCTACACCACCCTGACCTGGAAATATATTTCTGTTTCTTCAACACCATTGGGTCAAAGTGTTCAAGCTCTCAAAATTTTGGACCTACCTGAACCAAATGGACTGCAGTAGTTCAAGAAAGTAGCTCACTATCACTTTCTCAAAGACACCCCAAGGATGGGTATTAAAAGTTGATCTAACCAACAATGCCCACAGCCCATTTTTAAATTTTGATTTAATGTCTAACAGGCCAGATGCTTGGAGTTCTGCAGGAAGTAACTCACCTCCTGTCTCCCCAGTGTCTGTCTACTATCTACAAGGCACAAGTCAGGCGTGTGATGGAATACTCTCCTTTTGCCTGGATGGGTGCAGCTCCAACAACACCCAAGAAGCTAGATACTGTCCAGGACAAAGCAACCTGCTTTACTGATACTCGGTTCACCACTTTCAAAATTCACCTCTCTCACGACCAACACTCACTAGCAGCAGTGCTGTCTATAAGATTAGAAGCAGCAAGTCCAGCTACGCTCCGTTGATAGTACTTTCCAACTTGAGATATTTATCATTTAGAAGAAAAATTAAGCAGACATACAGATGCACCACTCTCACAGAATCATAAGCTTTTTCATGGGCTTTTTATGGTGCAGAAGGAGGCCATTTGGACCATTGCACCTGTGCTGGCTCTAATACAAATCTCCCCTTTCCCCCATATCCCTGCACCTCCCCATCACTGTAACAATGTCCAAAACGCCATCATCACTAACCCTAGGTATGCCTTGCCCCACTGGTAGAACAAACCCACCAAAAGTTGACACATTGACATGCTTTCAGGTTAGTTTCTTAGAACACATGTTCTGCAGCCACTGGGTGAACAAGCTGTATTAGACTTAGTACTGTGCAATACATTGGAATGAATTAGTGACCTCATTTCAATTAAATTTGAGAGAGAAAGTGTGGGCTCAAGATTTTAAATTTAAATGAAGGCCATAATGTGAGCCTGACAGCAGAGATAGCTGCTGTGAACAATTATATTAGGTCAATAAAGATGTAGTGGTTATTTGAGATAATGGGGACTGCAGATGCTGGAGATTCCAAGATAATAAAATGTGAGGCTGGATGAACACAGCAGGCCAAGCAGCATCTCAGGAGCACAAGAGCTGACGTTTCGGGCCTAGATCCTTCATCAGAGAGGGGGATGGGGGGAGGGAACTGGAATAAATAGGGAGAGAGGGGGAGGCGGACCGAAGATGGAGAGTAAAGAAGATAGGTGGAGAGAGTGTAGGTGGGGAGGTAGGGAGGGGATAGGTCAGTCCAGGGAAGACGGACAGGTCAAGGAGGTGGGATGAGGTTAGTAGGTAGCGGGGGGTGCGGCTTGGGGTGGGAGGAAGGGATGGGTGAGAGGAAGAACCGGTTAGGGAGGCAGAGACCGGTTGGACTGGTTTTGGGATGCAGTGGGTGGGGGGGAAGAGCTGGGCTGGTTGTGTGGTGCAGTGGGGGGAGGGGACGAACTGGGCTGGTTGAGGGATGCAGTAGGGGAAGGGGAGATTTTGAAACTGGTGAAGTCCACATTGATACCATATGGCTGCAGGGTTCCCAGGCGGAATATGAGTTGCTGTTCCTGCAACCTTCGGGTGGCATCATTGTGGCAGTGCAGGAGGCCCATGATGGACATGTCATCAAGAGAATGGGAGGGGGAGTGGAAATGGTTTGCGACTGGGAGGTGCAGTTGTTTTTTGCGAACTGAGCGGAGGTGTTCTGCAAAGCGGTCCCCAAGCCTCCGCTTGGTTTCCCCAATGTAGAGGAAGCCGCACCGGGTACAGTGGATGCAGTATACCACATTGGCAGATGTGCAGGTGAACCTCTGCTTGATGTGGAATGTCATCTTGGGGCCTGGGATGGGGGTGAGGGAGGAGGTGTGGGGACAAGTGTAGCATTTCCTGCGGTTGCAGGGGAAGGTGCCGGGTGTGGTGGGGTTGGAGGGCAGTGTGGAGCGAACAAGGGAGTCGCGGAGAGAGTGGTCTCTCCGGAAAGCAGACAGGGGAGGGGATGGAAAAATGTCTTGGGTGGTGGGGTCGGATTGTAAATGGCGGAAGTGTCGGAGGATAATGCGTTGTATCCGGAGGTTGGTAGGGTGGTGTGTGAGAACGAGGGGGATCCTCTTGGGGCGGTTGTGGCGGGGGCGGGGTGTGAGGGATGTGTCGCGGGAAATGCGGGAGACGCGGTCAAGGGCGTTCTCGATCACCGTGGGGGGAAAGTTGCGGTCCTTAAAGAACTTGGACATCTGGGATGTGCGGGAGTGGAATGTCTGGTCGTGGGAGCAGATGCGGCGGAGGCGGAGGAATTGGGAATAGGGGATGGAATTCCATCCCCTATTCCCAATTCCTCCGCCTCCGCCGCATCTGCTCCCACGACCAGACATTCCACTCCCGCACATCCCAGATGTCCAAGTTCTTTAAGGACCGCAACTTTCCCCCCACGGTGATCGAGAACGCCCTTGACCGCGTCTCCCGCATTTCCCGCGACACATCCCTCACACCCCGCCCCCGCCACAACCGCCCCAAGAGGATCCCCCTCGTTCTCACACACCACCCTACCAACCTCCGGATACAACGCATTATCCTCCGACACTTCCGCCATTTACAATCCGACCCCACCACCCAAGACATTTTTCCATCCCCTCCCCTGTCTGCTTTCCGGAGAGACCACTCTCTCCGCGACTCCCTTGTTCGCTCCACACTGCCCTCCAACCCCACCACACCCGGCACCTTCCCCTGCAACCGCAGGAAATGCTACACTTGTCCCCACACCTCCTCCCTCACCCCCATCCCAGGCCCCAAGATGACATTCCACATCAAGCAGAGGTTCACCTGCACATCTGCCAATGTGGTATACTGCATCCACTGTACCCGGTGCGGCTTCCTCTACATTGGGGAAACCAAGCGGAGGCTTGGGGACCGCTTTGCAGAACACCTCCGCTCAGTTCGCAAAAAACAACTGCACCTCCCAGTCGCAAACCATTTCCACTCCCCCTCCCATTCTCTTGATGACATGTCCATCATGGGCCTCCTGCACTGCCACAATGATGCCACCCGAAGGTTGCAGGAACAGCAACTCATATTCCGCCTGGGAACCCTGCAGCCATATGGTATCAATGTGGACTTCACCAGTTTCAAAATCTCCCCTTCCCCTACTGCATCCCTCAACCAGCCCAGTTCGTTCCCTCCCCCCACTGCACCACACAACCAGCCCAGCTCTTCCCCCCCACCCACTGCATCCCAAAACCAGTCCAACTGGTCTCTGCCTCCCTAACCGGTTCTTCCTCTCACCCATCCCTTCCTCCCACCCCAAGCCGCACCCCCCGCTACCTACTAACCTCATCCCACCTCCTTGACCTGTCCGTCTTCCCTGGACTGACCTATCCCCTCCCTACCTCCCCACCTACACTCTCTCCACCTATCTTCTTTACTCTCCATCTTCGGTCCGCCTCCCCCTCTCTCCCTATTTATTCCAGTTCCCTCCCCCCATCCCCCTCTCTGATGAAGGGTCTAGGCCCGAAACGTCAGCTCTTGTGCTCCTGAGATGCTGCTTGGCCTGCTGTGTTCATCCAGCCTCACATTTTATTATCTTGTAGTGGTTATTTAAAGGGATATTTCAGAATTCACAATATATACATTTCAATGAGAGAAAAAGATTCCAAAGAGAAAACCCACCATCTTATGTTCACCAAAAAAGTTAGACAAAAATTAGTATCAAATTTAAAGAGAAAGCTTATATTGCGGAACAAGACATATTTTGTCAAAAGCTTTTTGACTTACATTTATCAGGATGACCTGCAAGGTGAAAAGCAATATTATTACTTTATAAGAAGTGAGTACTAGTGGTTAGCAAGTGGATATTGATTGAAACAGTGCGGTAGAGAATACACCAGTTAATGACGACCAGCCGACCGCCAAGCTTTGTTCAATTTTTTAAGCCAGGCAGATTGACTGTGATTAGGCCAGGTTTTGCCCTGAGAAATCATACAACCAGAGATTTTCAGCAGTGTTCATGTTCTGTAAGACCAAACAACTATGTTAAAAGAACATTAAATTACACAAAGATGGGTGCAGGTAGGAAAATGGGACCGAATATAAAAAGCAGCAAAGAATCTAAAAAGAATTGAGTGGAAAGGTTTTGGAGTAGATTTGAGGCTCGGGTTGTGGGTGTTGAGGTTGGCTGGCTCGCCGAGCTGGTTTGTTGTTCCACAGACTGAGGATGTTACCAAGCATGGTAACAAAATGTCTGTGGAACAACAAACCAGCTCGGCAAGCCAACCAACTTCAATTGAGTGAAAATTTGGAATATGAGAGAAAACTACTTAAACATACAAAAATAGATAGTAAGAGCTTTGATACATATTTAAAAGAGATAGCAAAGTAAATGTTAGACCTATTGCAAAATGAGTCTGGGGAATTAATAATAGTCAATAGTGGCAGACGATATGAACAGGCTGTTTGTGTTAATCTTCCATATGGAGGAAAGAACTTTTCTCTCTGGAGAGAAGGCGGAAGAGAGGTGACCTGATCGAGGTGTACAAGGTAATGAGAGGCATTGATAGAGTCGATAGCCAGAGACTTTTCCCCAGGACAGGATTGACTGCCACGAGGGGTCATAGTTTTAAGGTGTTAGGAGGAAGGTATAGAGGAGACGCCAGAGGGAGGCTGTTCACTCAGAGAGTTGTGAGCGCATGGAATAGTTTACCAGTGGTAGTCGTGGAAGTGGAGTCATTAGTGACATTTAAGCGACTGCTGGACATGCACATGGACAGCAGTGAATTGAGGGGAATGTGGGTTGGGTTATTTTATTTTTGAATTAGGATTATTCCACAGCACAACATCATGGGCCAAAGGGCCTGTACTATGCTGTACTTTTCTATGTTCTATGTCCTATGTTCTAGAAGTAACACATCAAAAACAGTTAAGGAACAGAAATGGAAGGAAGGGCCAACAAGTCCCTGGTTCCTGATGGATTTCATCCTTTTGCTGTTAAAATGCACTTGCATGCAACAGACGGAGCAGTGAATCTCTCAACCATTGGATCAGTTTTAAGATCTGTAGTTCTGCCACATCCAGTTGGTGGTCAATTAAATTATTAACTGGAGGAGGAGGCACCACCAATATACCCATTCTTAATGATGGTGGAGCTGACCATATCAATGCAAAAGACCAGGCTGAAGCACTTTCAACCATAATCAGGCAGAAATACTGAGAGGAAGATCAATTTCAACCTCCTCCGGAGGCCCCCAGCATTATAGGTACCAGTCTTCAGTCAAATTCAATTATCAAGAAATGCTGAAGGCACTGGAAATCCTTCTTGCAAAGGCTATCAGCTCTCACAGTATTCTGACTGCAGTACTGAAGACTGTGGTCTAGAATTGACTGAAGTCTAATCAACCTGTTCAAGTATAGCTGCAACATTGGTATTAACTGTGAATGTGCAATATTGCCAAGATATGCCCTCACCGTAAAGCACATGGTAGATCCAGTTTGCTGACACTATTGTCAAGTTACACTTTTTCCTCAACAGGGGACAAAATATTTTCTTTTTTGATGGCTCCTTTTGGTTGCTATTTGGTTTTTGAGGTTGCCGCTCTCTTTGCTCACTTCCCCTGCAGCCTTTCTTCCTATCTCAGAGCTTCCCTCTATTCCCAGCTCCATCCCCCACAGTCTCCATTGTACCTCTTCAATATCTTTCGGCCTCTCCATCTCCCCATAATCTCCTTGTGGCCCCCTATTCCTCAGCATCGTGCAATTAGAAAGCTGCCTCATCAAGCAAGAGACTCCCGATCCCCTTTCCTAACCCAAAAAAAGGGCTGCCCTTGGTCCCAATCCCTGGTTTCCACTTCCCCAGTTCATGGCTCCTGTCATCACTTTGGATTTTATATTTATTCATGGGATGTGGGCACAGCTGGCCAGGTCATGAGTTATTGTGATCTATTTTGTTGAGCTGCTGCAGCTGTTGAGGTGTAAGGACACCCTCAATCCTTTTCGGAAGGGAGATCTGAAATTTTGAACCAGAGACATTGAGTGGACGACAGTCTAGTTCCAAGTCAGGATGGAATATAGATTTATGGGGAACTAGTTCATCTATGTGGTGTAGTGCTGGGTTTAGAAAGAGCATTTGCAGGAGGTCAAGTGAGTTGTTGTGTGCACCTTTTATCTGCTCTAAACTGCTGTCAATCTGCATCAGTGATGAAGGCAGTGAATGTTGTAGTCGAATGTGATCTTTTGTCCTGGATGGTGTCAAGCTTGGACATTAGCTGTAATGAGGTCAGGAACTGAGTAGCCCTGGTGGAAACCAACCTGACTATCATTGAGCAGGTTATTCCTTTGCAAGTGTCATTTGATAGCATTGGTGATGACCACCTGTCAAAGAACAATCAACAGTACAGCACAGGAGCAAGTCCTTCAGCCCACTAAGCCTCTGCCAACATGTGATGCCTTTCTAAGTGAGAAAACTTTTGCCTTTGCATTGTCTATGTACCTCTATTCCCACCTATTCATGTATCACCTATTCATGTATTCATATGTGTCAAGATGCCTTTTAAACATTGCTTTTGTATCAGCTTCTACCAATTTCTCTGGCAGCGCATTCCAGGCACTTACCACCCACTATATAAAAAAAAGTTGCCTCACATGTCTCCTTTAAACTTTCCCCTTTTACCCTAAACCTGAGTCCTTAGTAATTGACATACAGACAATGTCCACTGTGCTGCCCTCATAATCACCTTTGTCACCTCCTCAAAAAGTACAATCAAATTTGTGAGACACAATTTCCCCTGCACAAATTCATGCTGCCTATTGCTAATAAATCTATATTTTACCAAAAGTGAGTAAATCCTGTCTCCAAGAATCTTCTCCAATAATTTCCCTTATCACTGGCGGCTAAGGATCTGTAATTTCCTGGATAATGCCTGTGCCCTTTTTTAAACAAAGGAACAACTTTGCCTATTCTTCCATTCTGTGACCTTTACCGTGACTAAAAAAGGATACCAAGATTTAGTACATGGCCCCAGCAGTTTCATCTCTCATCTCCCTCAGTATTCTGGGATATGTCTCATCAAGTCCTAGAGATCTGTCTACCTTAATGATTTTCAAAACACCCAATACCACCTCTTTTTTAATACTAACTTGCTGTAGAATATCTACATACCCCTCCCTGGACTCACCATCCACTATGTCCTTCTCCTTTGTGTATACCTATGCATAGCATCATTGAGGACATCACCCCGTTCCTCCGGCTCCTTACATAAATTCTGTTTTGTCTGTGAGTGGACCAACCTTTCCCTACAAATCTTCTTGTTCCTTATGTACATATAAAATGCCTTGGGGATTATCCTTATTTCAGTTGGCTAAAGAAATTTCATGACCCATTTTTAGCCATCCTAATTCCTTTAAGCTCTTTCCTGCTTTATTTATATTCTTTGATATTTGTATCTGTTTTCAGTTTCCTAAACTTGGTGTGTCTCCTTTTTCTTTCTGATAAAGCTCACAATTTCTTTTGTCATCTAAAGTTCTCAAATCTTGCCATCCTTATCTTTCATTTTCACAGGAACATGTTGGTCCTGAACTCTAATCAGCTGGCCATTAAAGATTCCTGCATGACCTATTATCGATCTACCCTCAAACAGCCAATTTACCTTCCCTAGATCCTGCCTAATACTGTTGTCGTTAGTCTTCCCCCATTTTACTATTTTCACCCAAGGACTACATAGAACAACGATTCCTGTCCCTGCTCTATCCATGTCTCCGAAATGGCCACAACATCAAAGTCCCAGGTACCAACCCATGCTGCAAGTTCACCCACCTTATTCTGGATGCTCCTGGCATTGAAGTAGACACACTTCAAACCAACTTCTCGCTTGCCGGTGCCATCTTGCATTCCTGAAACTTTATTTCAGCCCTCCCTACTCTCAACCTTCTCTATACTCAAACTACAATTTTGGTTCCCGTCCCCCTGCTGAATTAGTTTAAACCCACCCGAATAGCCTTAGTGAATTTCCCCCCCAGGATATCGGTACCCCTCTAGTTCAGGTGAAGACCATCCTGCTTGTAGAGGTCCCACCTACCCCAGAAAGAGCCCCAATTATCGAAGAATCCAAAACCCTCCCTCCTGCACCATCCCTGTAACCACGTGTTCAACTCCTCTCTCTCCCTATTCCTCGCCTCACTAGCACGTGGCATGGGCAACAAACCAGAGACAACAACTCTGCTTGTCCTAGCTCTAACCTTCCATCCTAGCTCCCTGAATTTCTGCCTTAAATCCCCATCTCTCTTCCTACCTGTGTTTTTGGTGCCTATGTGGACCACAACTTGGGGCTGCTCCCCCTTCCCCTTAAGGATCCCAAAAACACGATCAGAGACATCACACACCATGGCACCTGGGAGGCAACACACCAACCATGAGTCTCTCTCATCCCCACAGAAACTCCTATCTGTCCCCCTAACCATGGAGTCCCCAATGTCTACTGCTCTGCTCCTCTTCCCCCTTCCCTTCTGAGCAGCAGGGACAGATTCTGTGCCAGAGACCTGTGCCCCACTGCTTTCCCCTGGTAAGTCGTCCCCCCCAACAGTATCCAAAACGGTATACTTATTGTTGCGGGGAATGGCCACAGCGGATCCCTGCACTGCCTGCCGGTTCCCTTTCCGTCCCCTGACCATAACCCATAAGCCTTTTTCTTGTGCCTGAGGAGTGACTACCTCCCTGTAACTCCTCTCAATAATCCCCTTTGCCTCCCGAATGATCTGAAGTTCATCCAGCTCCAGCTCCAGTTCCCTAACGTGGTTTTCGAGGAGCTGGAGTTGGGTGCATTTCCCGCGGATGTAGTCAGCAGGGACACTAGTGGTAACCCTTACCTCCCACATTCTGCAGGAGGAACATTCAACTGCCCTGATCTCCATTCCCATTATTCTAAATTCCCAAAGAGACTGTTGAAAAATAAAGAATAAAAAATAAACTATTTACCTGACTACTTTTATCTTTATCCACAATTAACTTAAAACTTACAGAATTATGGTCACTGTTCCCAAAATGCTTTCACAATGAAACTTTGACCACTTGACCGGACTTATTCCCCTATACCAGGTCTAGTACGGACCCTTCCCCAGTTGGACCATTTCTGAGGTAGGGTCACTGGACCTGAAACGTTAACTCTGTTTTCTCCTTCACAGATGCTGCCAGACCTGCTGAGCTTTTCCAGCAACTTTGTGTTTGGGCCATTTACATATCATTTCAAGAATCCCTCCTGGACACATCTAAGACCCTGCCTTCCCACACCTCCCCAAACCCCCATCGAAGCCCCTGGCACTAAGGGAGTCTTAGTCAATGTAGGGGAAGTTAAAATCACCACCTAGCAACTGTATTATTTTTACATTTTTTTATTATTTGTCTATGTATTTGATTCAGTATCTCCTGCTGGCTGCTGTGAGACCTGTAGTCCAACCCCATCAAAGTGATTGCACCTTTCCTATTCCCGAGCTGTACCCATATGACTTTGCTGCGTGAGCCCTCCAAGCTGCCTTCCTTCAGTACAGCTGTGATATTCCCCTTTATCACTACTTCCCACCTCTTTTACATTCCCCTCTATCTTGACCGATTTCATTGAATTTTATCGGACAGAAAGACACTATTTGACACATTGTGTCTGAACCATCACCAGAAAGAGCTACCCTGATAATCCCACTCTCCAGTCCCATCTCCATAGCCCTCTAACTTCACTACTTTCAAATATATATCCTGCTCTGTTTTGTAACTTATTATGGTATCCACCTCCACCACTCTCCTACGTAACACATTCCAAATCTTAACTGTCAGAGTAAAGAAATTTTTTCTCACCTCTCGCAGTCAGTCTTGAAGTTGTGACTTCTAGTTACCTGAGATACAACTAGTGGAAACAGAATATCCTTCTTTACTATGTCAAAATTATGCATAATTTTGAACACTTCAGTAAGGTTACCTCTTAATCATTTCTGCTAAAGAGAATGAACCCAATCTCTCTAATCTATCCTTGTATATACAATCCCTCATTCCTTCTATCATTCTAGTAAATCACCTTTAAACTCTCTCCAGGGCTTTAACATGCTTCCTGAAAAAAAGTGCCGAGAACTGAACACAATACTCCAAATGTGGTCTGACCAATGATTTGTAGAAGTGTGGTATCACTTCCTTGGTGTTATTCTCTATGTCTCTATTAATAAACTACAGGATCCTATAAGCCTTTTTAACAACTATTTCAACTTGCCACCTTGAGAGAATGATGCACATGAGCCCTGAGGCTGCTGTACTCTCCTCAAAGTTGTACCATTAAGCCTGCATTGTGTCTCTGTTTTTTTCTAACAAAATGCAATATCTCACATTTCTCAGCTTTGATACTCATCTGCAAGGTGTCTGCTCTTTTGGCCAACTTGTCAGTGTCCCTCTGAAGTCGCTCAATATCATCCTCACAATTCAATATTTTCCCCAGCTTAGTATCATCTACAGATTTGGAGATTTTACCTTACAAATCATTTATATGAATCAGAAAAACCTAGGGTCCCAACAGTGATTCCTGGGAGCACCATTTTCAACTCGTCGCCAATGTGAGGAATAGACATCTCTGCCGACCCTTTGTTTACTATATTTTAGTCAACTTCTAATCCGTGCTGCTAAGGACCCAATCTGCCATTTTGCACCATATCAAATGCATTCTGAAATATCCAACATCCACAGTACTACCATCATCTACTGCCTGTGTCACCTCGTCAAATAACTCAATCAGATTTGTGAGACATAACCCCCCTTGGCAATGCCATGTCGACTGTCTAGTGTTAAAGAGATAATGGGAACTGCAGATGCTGGAGATTCCAAGATAATAAAATGTGAGGCTGGATGAACACAGCAGGCCAAGCAGCATCTCAGGAGCACAAAAGCTGACGTTTCGGGCCTAGACCCTTCATCAGAGAGGGGGATGGGGGGAGGGAACTGGAATAAATAGGGAGAGAGGGGGAGGTGGACCGAAGATGGAGAGTAAAGAAGATAGGTGGAGAGAGTGTAGGTGGGGAGGTAGGGAGGGGATAGGTCAGTCCAGGGAAGACGGACAGGTCAAGGAGGTGGGATGAGGTTAGTAGGTAGATGGGGGTGCGGCTTGGGGTGGGAGGAAGGGATGGGTGAGAGGAAGAACCGGTTAGGGAGGCAGAGACAGGTTGGACTGGTTTTGGGATGCAGTGGGTGGGGGGGAAGAGCTGGGCTGGTTGTGTGGTGCAGAACACCTCCGCTCAGTTCGCAACAAACAACTGCACCTCCCAGTCGCAAACCATTTCCACTCCCCCTCCCATTCTCTTGATGACATGTCCATCATGGGCCTCCTGCACTGCCACAGTGATGCCACCCGAAGGTTGCAGGAACAGCAACTCATATTCCGCCTGGGAACCCTGCAGCCATATGGTATCAATGTGGACTTCACCAGTTTCAAAATCTCCCCTTCCCCCACTGCATCCCTAAACCAGCCCAGTTCATCCCCTCCCCCTACTGCACCACACAACCAGCCCAGCTCTTCCCCCCCACCCACTGCATCCCAAAACCAGTCCAACCTGTCTCTGCCTCCCTAACCGGTTCTTCCTCTCACCCATCCCTTCCTCCCACCCCAAGCCACACCCCCAGCTACCTACTAACCTCATCCCACCTCCTTGACCTGTCCGTCTTCCCTGGACTGACCTATCCCCTCCCTACCTCCCCACCTACACTCTCTCCACCTATCTTCTTTACTCTCCATCTTCGGTCCGCCTCCCCCTCTCTCCCTATTTATTCCAGTTCCCTCCCCCCATCCCCCTCTCTGATGAAGGGTCTAGGCCCGAAACGTCAGCTTTTGTGCTCCTGAGATGCTGCTTGGCCTGCTGTGTTCATCCAGCCTCACATTTTATTGTCTAGTGTTAACTTATTTTTCTCTCAGGGAATATTTGCCTTATCCCGTATTATGGCCTTCATCAGTTTTCCCACTATTGATATCAAGCTGACCAATCTATAATTTCCTGAGCTATCCTTTGTCCCTTTCTTAAAACGCAGTGTTACGTCTGCAATCCTCCAGTCCCCTAGAACTAATCCTTTGTTCAGAGAGGCCTGAAAAATTTCTGTTAATGGGTTTGCGAATTGATGCCATAACACTCTCAGGGATCTAGGATGCATCCCATCTGGACCTGGTGACTTCTGCCAGCCTTTTTAGCATCTCTTCTTTATCTATCAATATACTGCTCAGTTGCTCAACACCTATGTTTTCAATTGGGCTACTGTCACCATCTTTTAATCTGACAAACTCAGAAGCAAAATATTCATTTAGTACATCTGCCATACCTGTCGCTTCAGTGAGCAGCTTATCCTGCATTTTCTATTTTTTTTAATTCATTTGTGGAGTGTGGATGTCGCTGGCTGAGCCAACATTTCTTGCCCATCCCTAGTTGCCCTTGAGAAGACCATAAGACATAGGAGTGGAAGTAAGGCCATTCGGCCCATCAAGTCCACTCCGCCATTTAAATCATGGCTGATGGGCATTTCAACTCCACTTCCCTGCACTCTCCGCTTAGCCCTTGATTCCTTCTGAGATCAAGAATTTGTCGATCTCTGCCTTGAAGGCATCCAACGTCCCGGCTTGTTCATATGTTATTCCTTAACTCTGCTTCATGTTCTGCTTTTTTGTTTCTCACAGGCATTAATGTTTTGGGTAGTAGATAATTTTCTAATGAGAAAAGGTAAAACTAAAGCTAAACTGGAAGGAGAAGTTGGAGAAGACGAATCTAGAAGCAGTAACAAGGTCAGATATAGAAGAGCAGCATCACATGAGGAGTCTGAGTCCGAGGTAAGTGCTGGTCTCCAATCTCACTGGATTGTCAGAGAGTTAAAAATTCAGGTGACTCTATGGCTCAAATAGACCCGGAGTTGATCGAGAGCAGCTGATGCTCATTGGACATTCTATTGGAGTTCTTCCCATGTTGGACATTGGCATCTGGCCAGGGAAAGGGTCCTAACAGGAAAATCAGAAACTTATTTTTGTACAATACCACTGATTTGTAAATCTCTGAAAAAATTTGCTGCCTAATTTTACACATAGATATCAGAGCGTGTCACTCTCCAACTTGTGATGCTTTCCCCATGTCATAGAGTCAGGAAGAGCTACAGCAGAGAAAGTGGCCCTTTGGCCCATTGAATCTCCACCAGTGAGGGGGAATACGTAACTATTCTAAGCTCCTTTTCTAGCACTTAGCCATTATTGTTGTATGCCTTTGACATGGAAAGTGCAATCTAAATGCTTAAACATTATGAAGGTTTCTGCCTCTGCCACCCTGACAGGCAGTGAGTTCCAGATTCCCACCTCTTTCTGGGTGAAACTATTTTTCTTACATCTCCTAAACCTCCTCTCCCTTACCTTCAATCTGTGTCCCCCAGTCATTGATCCCCCAACAAGGGGGAAAGCTCCTTCCTATCCACCCTCCCTGCACATAATACTCTAGCTGTAGCCTAACCAGTGTTTTGTACAGCTCCAGTTCTTAACTATATGCATTGGCTAATAAAGACAAGAATACCATATACCTTCTTAACCACTTTATCTACTTATCCTGATACCTTAAAGGAGTGGTGTATACATGCATCAAGATCCCTCTGATCCTTGATGCTTCCCAGGATCCTACCACTCATCATGTATTCCCTTGCCTTGTTTGTCCTGCCCAATTGAGGACAGCTGGACAGGAAGCAGTTGTTCCCCTTAGGTGAGGGGTTAGTAATGAGAGGCATAATTTTGAGGTAAAGGTATTTGAGGAAATTATTTTTAACCCAGAGGATGTGGGAATATGGAATGCATGACCTGGAAGGGTAGTTGAGGCAGGAAACCTCATAATTGAAAAAAAAAGTGGATGAGCACTTGAAATGAATTAACATTCAGGGCTACAGGCCAGGTGTTGGAAAGCGAGACTAGTATAGATAGCTGATAGATTTTTTTGTGTCAATGCTGATTTCATGGGCCGAAAAGTCTCTTCAGTACTGTATGACTCTATGGCTGGACCATCCAAAGCTCTGGAACACAGTCTCAGGATAGGAGGATGTCCATTTTGGACTGTAATGAGACAGCTGATCTCTGACACTTGTGAATCTTTGAAATTTTCTATCCCGGGGTCTGTCAGCACTCAGGCTTTTAGTAGATTTTGGGTTAAGAATGGGAAGATTTCTGGACCCAAGGACATCAGGATATTGAGGATGATTTGAAAAATGGTTGCAACATCAAATCAGTTGTATATTTATTGAAGGCGGATCAGAGTTGAGGGGCCATACACCTAATCCTGATCCTAGTTTATGTTCTTAAGCTTTTTAGTACGTATTAAACTCAGTGAAATACAAGTAGAAAATGTATAAAGCTGATTTTTAATAATATGTTCATTCTGCAGATATTGCTTGTAACTTCCAGTTCTCGCCATTAAATTGGTTTACAGATTCTCATTTCAGCTGATGATGAGGTGGATGAATCTGAAGGTGATGAGGACCTGAGGAGACTGATGAATTTAAAGCCTGTTAAAAAGAAGCTGCGATTTGGGGGCCTCCCGGTATGACACAGGGTAGTGCTCTGTCTTTCAGAGTTAGTGGACCATGTGGAATCTTTTCCTGTTCCAAACTTCAGTATGAAAATGGGCTGCATAAAATGTTGGAGTGGCACAAAGATCTGAAAGATGAACAAAAAGACGAGATTGCAGTGATTGTGAGTTTATGATCTCAACTCTCCTCTTTGCACTGATAGCAAACATTCCCGAATGAAAGTTGTCTATTGTTTGCAGCTGCAAAATGTAAAGGACTGTTGGATGCTGCAAAGTATTTTTCTTTTAGCACCAGTCAGGTTTTTGTTACCTTGTTTTAAGTTATTAAATCTGTCACTGAATCTGTTTACATGTTTCATACAATGCCCAAGAACTGTGAATCCTCAACTTTCAAAGTTAATGACCAGTAATTGTGACACAGCATGGTCACAGCTTAGAGGTCCAGTCAGAATGAAAGTTCTCAGCAATTACTAAATTGAAAATAATGTGACAGCTAAAAAAAAATCCATATTGAGAAAGGGTGAGGTAGCTGTCAGCCTGTTCCATTCTTTTGTGACTTGTCCAACCTACTCCCTGTGGCCCTCTCTCCCTGATCTCCATCATTTCTAGTCGAACCATGATAACAGTCAAAGAGTGTTGCTTTATTTATTATATATTTACCTGAATCAGTTGGGTTTTATTAACTGATTCAAGATCGGAATTTCTGTGGGACAAAATGAGAGCTACTGTGCAGCACAGTTTCTTAACGGGCTATGATTCTTAACTGCAACAAAGTATTCAATTTCGAATCCAGATCATCTCTTTTGGGACTTTGCTTTGCGAAGCTCACTAATAGAGCATTGGAGATATATGTTGCCTGTGTGTTCTGATCAAAAGCATTCAACCATTTAAAGCTATTTTGTAATAATGTTCCTAACCCATATCTGCTCTGACAGACAAATATTAATTAATTGATGACATTAATGTTTATTGAGGTTTCACTTTTAATGTATTTTTACTGTACCTGTCATATTTAAAAACACTTTGGCAACTGTAACATTATAAATAGTGGCATGGTTCGTCTGCAAAATAAACACATTACGTGGCTGCTGCAAATCTTTCGAATTTGGACTTGAGGCATATTGTTAGAACAGAACGTGCATTATCCTCACCCAGTCTGGAGCCTGCCTTGGGAGTGTTTAATGGAGACAGGGTAGAGGGATCTTTACTCTGTATGTAACCCTGTACTATACCTGTCCTGGGTGAGTTTGATGGCAGACAGTGTAAACAAAGCTTCCACCTAAAGTGCAATACTAATCTGTTTATAAACTTAATGCTCAACTTCCTGTTTCTGTAAAAATTAGCATGTGCCGTTGTATTTACATCAATAACTTAGAAAGGAATTGTGTCAGAATCAATAATTGTGAACAAAGGCAAAATGCCTCGAATGCTGGAAATCTGTAATAAACACAGAGAATGCTGAAGAAACTCAGTGGATTTAACAGCATGTGTGGAGAGAGAAATGGTTAAATTTCTGAATCTAGTTTTTTGAACTGGTTCTGAAGAAATCATTCCAGACTTAAATGGTTGGTCTAATTCTGTTCCCACAGATGCTGCCAGGCCTGCTGAGTTTCTCCAACGTTCTCTGCGTTTGAATAATCCTGAAGTTCATTATTGAAAATAGTATTTGGTTCTGAAACCAGTTACCAGCTTGAAATATTTAATGCTTCATTTGCTGAAGCTATTTTTAATCATTTAAAATGAAAAAATTAATCCATAACACATTAACTTTAAAGATTTCAAAGTCAATATAGGTTCAGAGACTGAATGCTAAGAGTCGGATGTTTTTGGAGTGGAATCAAGTGTTTGGAAACTAATTTAAACCTAAGCAATGCTTAAGACAGGGACTGCTGCCATGGAAGGTCAGTACTATTAAAATGTGATTTTAAAATTATTTCATCAGCTGCATTTCAACACTTTTTCTGGTTCTAGTCTTGGCGAAATGCAACTGGTGTGAGCACTCAGATATGAGTGCTACTGATTTGCTTGGTAATTTTTAGTTGATTTGTCTGAATTGTCATTTTTTTTCTCTCTATTCACCCTGTATAAAATTGGCTTAAGGAGCTGAAGATCAGGTTTTATCCTGCAACCACTAAACATGTCTCACAGGCTAATTCTTAATCATGAATTTGCTGGATTTGCTAGCATAAAACTGCTGATGTTTAAATTAAGCAGCAATTTCACCTAATACATTTATTAGGGACTCAGTTTACATCTATCCACGGCTGGTGTTTCTTCTAACATTTTATTGCTAAACTTAATCATTTGGAAAACTAGACATTTGATACACTAGTTTTTAGATGCTTATTCATAGTTCATTCATGTAAGTGTTTATATAAAATTTGTAGCATATTTGCCTACATTTATAGAGAATGTTAATGCAACTAACTTAACTGAAATTTTAGCTTGCAGTAATGTTTTTTCTGATTCGAATGTAAGTCACTGCTTTGGATAAAGTGCCTCGTTCTGAAAAAGTAAAGTTGTGATCAGAACTCTTTTTAAAGTGAATTTAAGGCATAAGACAATTTTTTATAATCAAACAAAATGCAAAATGGGAGAAGTTTTACATCTGTGTCATTCATGGCACGTTTGTGTTCTGATTATTTATGGCTATATTTAACTCTCAAACTACCAGTCTGAAATAATGGGTGAAACGTGTTCCGGAACATACAAGTAGAGGCATGGGAAAATAGTTAATGATATGGTGCTTTTGCCCTCGAAGCTCGAATAGAGCAGTGTCTTATGTCTTGGATATTGGGATAAAACTGGTGCAGCAACAGTATCTCGTGTCCAGCGCACTGGGATAGATCTGGTATTGTTGTCAGTAGGCATGGCTGTCTCTTGATTCAGGATGAGGTCTATTCAGGGTCACAGGTTTCTGCAATATTTCATTTGACTGAAGAGGCAGATTCTGAATCTGCAAATCTTTGTGTTCATGTGACAAGATGTCATACAAAGTAAGGAACCTAGAATGCAAGATTTGCTTTCTTCTCTGCAGCTGCTGTGCCTCACCATTAGGGCACTGGGATTCAAAGTCTGATGCAACTTGATATACAAGCCATTGTCAGCTTGAATGATTGATAATGAGCTCCTCTTGGTCATTGATGTTAATACTGCCATGGTTCAAGGATGCCCAGGGTATTTTTGAAGCTTTTACTTGATCCCTAACCTTATAGAGTCATTGTCATAGAGTCGTACAGCGTGGAAACAGATCCTTCAGTCCAGCCAGTCCATGCCGACCACGTTTCTAAACTGAACTAGACCCACCTACCTGCACTTGGCCCATATCTCTCCAAACCTTTCTTATTCATGATCTTATCCAAATGTCTTTTAAATGTTTTAACTGTACCTGCATCCTCTGGCGGTTCATTCCACACATGAACCACTCTGTGTTTTTAAAAAATGTTGCCCCTCTTGGCCTTTTTAAATTCTTCTCTCACTTTAAAAGTATGCTCTTTAGTTTTGAACTCCCCCATCCTAGAGAAAAGACCCTTGTCATTCATCTTTTCTGACCAGATGAGTCTAGACAAAACAGGACCTGGCAGGGACGATGTTTTTCAATTTATGGATCATGTCTGATACTCCATGGTTGATTTTGCAGGAATTTGCCTAAATAGCCATGGACCTGGCTTCAAAAATGACATGCAGTTTTGTTTGATGAATTTGGAGATTGAATCTGGAGAATTCAGCAGAGACATTGCTCTAGAGTCTCTTTAAGCCTGGTACAGTCTAGATCTAGAATGCAGTGATAACAAATTATAGAACAATACAGCACAGGAACTTGCTTTGTATATTTGGGCATCAGTTGACTTACAGATGTGTTTGTCAAGACACTCCGTGCCAAAGCTTAGTGAAGGCTGATCTGATGCATCTAAGCTGGTGCTGGGTCTCCTTGTTAATGGTGTTTTTCTGAGAGAGTGACTGCCAGCATGTGAAGTGAGAATTACTGAACATATTGCAGAGTCTTCACTTACAACATGCGGGAGCTAGAATGTTTGGCTGGAAAGGTCTGGGTTGATATGAGTTAGTGTTATGTGGTGTCAATATACTCTAGCCTGGTGTCCCCAAATTATTTTTCTGAAATAAGTTTTCTGTTTAACTCCCAGTAATCCAAATGATGATCTGGAACATCAAGCCATTGAGTAATACAGCATAAAAACAGGCCTTTCGGCCCAAACTGGTCCATGCTGATAAGGTTGAACCTTGATAAGGTTCCACATGGTAGGCTATTGGAGAAAATACAGAGGCACGGGATTGAGGGAGACTTAGCAGTTTGGATTAGAAACTGGCTTTCTATAAGAAGGCAATGAGTGGTGGTTGATGGAAAATATTCAGCCTGGAGTCCAGTTACCAGTGGTGTGCCTCAAGGATCTGTTTTGGGACCACTGCTGTTTGTCATTTTTATAAATGACTTGGACGCAGGCATAGGTGGATGGGTTAGTAAGTTTGCAGATGACACTAAAGTTGGTGGAGTGGTGGACAGTGTGGAAGAATGTTGCAGGGAGACTGGGATAAACTGCAGAATTGGGCTAAAAAGTGGCAAATGGAGTTTAATACGGATAAATGTGAGGTGATTGACTTTGGGAGGAATAATAGGAAGGCAGAGTACAGTGGCAATGGAAAGATTCTTGGCAGTGTGGATGTGTAAAGGGATCTTGGTGTCCATATACATAAATCCCTGAAAGTTGCCACCCAGGTTGATAGTGCTGTTAAGAAGGCTTACGGTGTGTTAGGTTTTATTGGTAGAGGGATTGAGTTCTGGAGCCGTGATGTCATGCTGCAACTGAACAAAACACTAGTGCGGCCTCAGTTGGAATATTGCGTGCAATTCTGGTCGCCCCATTACAGGAAGGGTGTGGAAGCATTGGAAAAGGTGCAGAGGAGATTTACCAGGATGTTGCCTGGTCTGGAGCGCAGGCCCTATAAAGAAAGGCTGAGGGACTTGGGTCTGTTCTCATTGGAGAGAAGGAGGCTAAGAGGAGAATTAATAGAGACATACAAGATGTTCAGAAGATTAGATAGGGTGGACAGTGAGAGTCTTTTTCCGAGGATGATGACTTCAGCTTGTACAAAGAGGTATAGCTACAAATTGAGGGGTGATAGATTTAAGACAGATGTCAGAGGCAGGTTTTCTACTCAGAGAGTAGTAAGGGTGTGGAACGCCCTGCCTGTCAATGTAGCTAACTCAGCCACATTAGGGGGATTTAAACAGTCCTTGGATAAGCATATGGATAATGATGGGATAGTGTAGGGGGAGGGGCTTAGATTTGTTCACAGGTCGGCGCAACATCGAGGGCCAAAGGGCCTGTTCTGCGCTGTATTATTCTATGTTCTATGGTGCCCACTCAGATAGCTCCAATTTGCCCACATTTAGTCCATATCCCTCTAAACTTTCATCCACATACCTATCCAAATGTTTTTTTAAATGTTGCTATTGTAGCAACCTAAACCGCTTTCTCTGGCAGCCCATTCCATATGCACACCACTCTCTGTGTGAAGAAGTTGCCCCTCAAGTCTTAAATCTTTTCCACCTCACCTTAAACCTATGCCCTCTAGATTTCAATTCCCCAACTCTGGGGAAAAAGACTATAAACATTCATCATACCTATGTCCTCATGATTTTATACACCTCAATAAGGTCGCCCTTTTTTCTCCTACATTCCAAGGAATAAAGCCCTATCCTGGCCAACCTCTCCCTATAACCTACAGGACCTGGCAACATCCTCGTAAATCTTCTTTGCACACTTTCCAGTTTAGCTATGTCTTTCCTGCTTGTTCTGGTAATTTTTTTAGCCATTTTTTCCTGTTGACGACTTTGGGCCTTTTGATTTATGGATGGTTACAAATTAATTCGCTGGTTGGCAGGATATGCTACATCAGGACACAGTTGTGTTAGCATCATAATTTTGTGACATCAACGGTGACATTATATAGAACATAGAACATAGAGCAATACAGTGCAGAACAGGCTCTTCGGCCCTCGCTGTTGCGCCGACCTGTGAACTAATCTAAGCCCCTCTCCCTACACTATCCCATCATCATCCATATGCTTATCCAAGGACTGTTTAAATGCCCCTAATGTGGCTGAGTTAACTACATTGGCAGGCAGAGCGTTCTATCTAAATTTGAAATGTGCGTAAGGTCTGATGTTCAGTCACTTGTTTCCTGAATGAATCTAAGAGAAAAGTGAAAACACAGCTAGCCACATTGATTAAGAACAGATATCAGATGCTCCTGTACTGAGGCACTTTCAGTACCAGGGAACACCTTTCAATTAAATACCACAGAGTGAATGTATAGCCCAGAAGATAGAACACTTGGATCAGTCATTTCATCCTGATTGATTCTGGCGTGTTCATATCTTCATCATTGTTTCTTTTTCACAGATCAGATTCTGAAGAAATGTAATATGAAAGCACTTGAAGCCCATTCTCAGCCAAATAGTTACCATTGACCACTGATTACAGTGGTGTATTTAATTAATGAAATAATATTTCTTTTCTTCTGATCACTAAATTCTGTTTCATTTTTGCAACAAGTAAAAAAAACATAAGTATACTTTTTGATAAAATATCCTCAAGTTTAAGCTCAAATTAATTTTGTAATTGAATATTGACTGTGACAGGCTTAACACAAGATGATTAAAAAAGCCAGTCTAATTACTGCTTAATTTATTGCAATGAAACTAAGTTCAGGTATATTAATAATGTTTTAGTAGCTACCAATATGTTAAAATCAGTCGTTACTTTTGTCATCCCTTTTTAGTGTAGTTTAAATGTAACAGCAATTCCTGCATCAACCAAATCAGCAAAAGATATGTGTAGATTCACAGATGATGCTCTTGGGCCGGGTCAAGCTCATCATGTTGCAATGTGTACAGCGATGATGTAAATACTTTATATGTTACTTTATATTAAAGCCTTGGAAACTTCAAAACATGCATTCATGATGCCTATTTTTAAATGCTGTATATTACGGTATGGGAAACGTTGA
The DNA here is from genome assembly GCF_030684315.1 of Stegostoma tigrinum. NCBI lineage: Eukaryota > Metazoa > Chordata > Chondrichthyes > Orectolobiformes > Stegostomatidae > Stegostoma > Stegostoma tigrinum. Next base: position 233,322 of record NC_081364.1, read on the forward strand.
AACCTGTAGAACAGCAACAGTATCTGCCTGTAAATATCACAGACTGTGAGCCATCGGATAGGTGGTCACCACACTGTAAGCATGGTTTTGAATCCAGACCAAATTTTCATTCTGTTCATGGTAAGACATGATATGAGTTTGTGTGACTTCAGTCCAGTTTGGAATGAATGCAATTGCACTAGAATCTTTGCCAGTTAACCATTAAGCACCAGAAAACTTAATAACAAAACAGAGAGTGCTAGAGAAAATCTTAATGGTTTGATGCAGATGATACTTTACTCAGTATCTAATGCTATACGTAAGACAGCATATCCAACCCCACACTGTACCTGTCCTCGGAGCATTCAACGGTAATGTAGAGAGCAGGTTGCCCTGTATTTTGCAATATACTACTGACACCTGTTCATGAATGAGACTGAATTTCCCCCAGCTAAACACCAGGGGAACAAAACTCTGTTTTATTTGTTATGACGTGATGGGAAAGAATGTGTTGCATCACTTCCTTGCTTTCATTTTTTTTGGGACATTACTACTCCCATGGTTATCCTTGCTTTTATATTCTATGCTTCTACATACAGCATAGAAACAGGACCTTCAGTCCACCATGTCTATGCCATTCAACAAATACCAAACTACACTAATTCCATTTACCTGCACTTAGTCCATAGCTGACTATGCCCTGGCATTTGACGTGCTCATTCAGAGGTTTTTTAAATGTTGCAAGAATACCTGCCTACACCACACTGTCTGGCAGGCAGTACATTCCATGTGTCCAGCACCCTTGAGAAAAAATAACTTTCTCAAGTCTATTCTAAACTGCTTGGTCCTCACCTTAAGATTATACCCTCTGGTCTTTGACACATACCCGAGGATCCTTTAAACTTGTCAGTAGCTGTCTCAACTTGCTTTGCCACCATCAGAGATTTATGTACATGAGCTCCAATGTTGCTCTGCTCTCCTCAAAGTTGTCTCCTTGTTTCTTCTATCAAAATGCATTACCTCACATTTTTCTGCATTGAAATTCATCTGCCAGGTATATGCTAGAGAGATGGAAAGAAATGTCGCTAAGACTAGGCTAGATGGGTGTAAAATAGAGACCGCCGCAGTAATGTGTGCCAGTCATGTCTACGAAGCAGAAGCGACAAAGTGTGGGTTTAATGCTACAGTAAATTGTACAATGGAATCAATGTGGGCTTCGAAAGAATTGATGAATATTACAGACGTGGGCAAAGGGAGGTATTACGTTACTACAAGTCAGCAGCATTTTCAAGATAACAAAGTGTGGAGCTGGATGAACACAGCAGGTCAAGCAGCATCTCAGGAGCACAAAAGCTGACGTTTTGGGCCTAGACCCTTCATCAGAGCTCCTGAGATTTTGTGCTCCTGAGATGCTGCTAGGCCTGCTGTGTTCATCCAGCTCCACACTTTGTTATCTTGGATTCTCCAGCATCTGCAGTTCCCATTATCACAGCAGCATTTTCATTATGGGAGAAATCGATGATGCTTCATAGCCAATCATACTGCATGCTTTGATCCATAATTCCCAGCAAGAATAGGGAGTGTGAAATTAGTGGAAAAGTATAAGAAAGACAGAGCTGACCTACAGGTCACAGAGAATTAGAAGGATGATTTGATACAGTATTTGAACTAGTATTCTTATGAAATCCCCTTCTTACCTGAACACCAACAGTGATTCAGAAACAGGCTCAAAGGTTACACAGAACGCAGTTCACTCTTCAACAACAAACCTGAGCCTTAAAAGAATATATTGATCAGATTGATGCCTCTGTGTAGTGGGAGGATTTGTAGAACTGGGGCTCAAATGTACAAATACACCCCTGGATCTAGATTATCTCCCATGCCGTAATTATAATTCCAGTGCTATTAGTAAATACCTGATTTGCCTTATTTATCGTGCAGGAAAGGTGCACAAGAAGCGGCAGTAGAAAGCTAGATTCATCAGTTGGAGTGATAATGTAATGGACTATATGCCTGGTACGAAGAATCGATTGATACAGATGGTCTAACCACCTATCCTTACAGTGCTAAGTAGGATGTCTGGTTAATATCAGTAGTGGCAGCGATTAACAGAAATGGTTGGTTAGCATCTGTTGGTTGGGTACCTTGGGCTTTTGGTTAAGGGACTGAAAGGAAAGGCTATTATGGGAAAATTTGAAAATGATGAGTTAGCCTGTAAATCCACATTACGTTCCAGCTAGGAATGAGGTAGAGTTAATTTCATAAGCAATGATTATATAAGTCAGTTAAGATTCATCTTATTCAATTCTAGAAAGTAATCAGGTTAAGAAGTGTTAAACTGAAAATTTATTGTTTCAATCATAAAATAGAAAATTGCTTCACTCTTTTGTATTGTTCAAATAAAAGAGAACTTAAGTTTGATGAGCTTATAATCATCAGTTCATTCTTTAAGAGCAACTAAGGCCAGGCAATAAATGCCGACCCAGCCAGTGTCATTTATGTCCCATGAGTGAATAAATAAAACATATTCTCAAAACAAGTGGCAAATTCTGCTTATTATCTCAGCAATGATTCAGAATCAAAACTATATCTCCATAATACTGATACACTTACCCAACACAAAACACATGCCCAACACCACCTTATCCTCACCTACCATATCACCCGCATCCACATCTGAAAGATCATCAGACGCCATTTCCGCCACCTCCAGCAAGATGCCACCACCAGACACATTCCCCTCCCCTCCCTTGTCTGCCTTCCGCAGGGACCATTCCTTTCGGGACACCCTGGTCCACACTTCCTTCACCCCCAACACCTCCCCACAGCCCTACAGCACCTTCCCCTGTAACCGGCGAAGGTGCAACACCTGTCCATTTACCTCCTCCCTCCCCAGTATCCAAGGACTCACCCATTAGCGGAAACATGCTTCCTGCCTGCAGTGTGTCCAATCCCTTAATAATCTTATATGCTGAAGCGTAGACTTGGTGACTGCTTTGCAGAGCATCTACGTTCTGCTCACAAAAAAAGACCCCAAACTACCTGTTGCCTGCCACTTCAATGCACTACCCTGCTCCCTGGCCAACACCTCTGTCTCTGGCTTGCTACAGTGTTCCAGTGAATCCTGATGCAAACTGGAGAAAAAAAAACATTTCATTTTCTGCTTGGGGACTCTACAGCCCTCTGGACTCAATATTGAGTTCAATAATTTTAGGGCCTAAACTCTCCCATGTCCCAGCCCCCCACCCCACACACCTTGTTGCCACATAGCCTGCCACTACACACCCCCTGTTAGTCACTAACAGCCGCTATTAACAACTACTCCCTCTCCCAGCCTGATCGTTAGCAACTCCTTTGGCTGTCCAACTGTCTTGCTCTCTCCTAAGACTTACTCCCTACCCCATCCACCTTCCTATTTTCTGCACATAAACTGATGTTTTCCCAGCCACCATCAGTTCTGAGGAAGGGACACCGGGCCTGAAACATTAACTTTGTTTTCTCCTCCACAGATGGTGCCAGACCTGCTGAGCTTTCCCAGCAACTTGGATTTTGTTCCTGATTTACAGCATTTGCAGTTCTTTTGGTTTTTACAAAAGACATGCCTTTCTTCAGGGATGATAGTTTTAAATGTCAGAGGGAGGTTCTTCACCCAGAGAGTTGTGAGCGCATGGAATACTTTGCCAGTGGTAGTCGTGGAAACGGAGTCATTAGTGACATTTAAGTGACTGCTGGACATGCACATGGACAGCAGTCAATTGGAGGGGAATGTAGGTTAGGTTATTTTATTTTTGGATTAGGATTATTCCACGGCACAACATCGTGGGCCGAAGGGCCTGTACTGTGCTGTACTTTTTCTATCTATCTATCTAAAAAGAGGGTAAACAGTTAAAACATTTCAGTCAGCCAAGAATCTGAGAACAAAGGATAGACTGGGATAGTGCACCAAGTTTCCAGTCAATGCAAATTGAAGTGCTGACAACCATATCTTGATGGTAGCTGCTCAAATCTGATGTCAATCAATCTGGATCCAAGTCTTTAGAAATTGGTCACAGTTTTCCAGGTTTTACAAGATAATTAAAACATTAGGATTTGGATGCTACCAAGTTACCAGAATCAGCAATTGAAAAAAGAATTTAAGGAGACAGACTTTCAACTTCTGGAATGTTTTCCTTACTGATTCTTAAGTCTATAAAACAGGGGCACAAGGAATCTTGGACATTGAACAAAGAGATTTTCAACTGCCAAATGTTTTGTCAAAACAACCAGTTTTGAAAGAGTCCTAAGTGAAGAGGAGGGTTGAAGGGATTTGTGATGTAAATTCCAGAACATAGAGATGAAGAGATTGAAGGCAAAAGTTACCAATCATGAGCAAACCATAGAAGAATGCACAAGAAGCCATGACCAGAAGAAATGTTTGGCAGAAACAGTTATGCAACCAGAGGAGATTAGATAAAGGGAGTGAGGGAAGTGAGATGTTGGAGGTTAGAATCTGATATGTCAAGTGTTGAGTGAGTGAGATTTCTTTCACGGAATGAGGATGTTGCTGGCTGGGCCGATATTTATTGCATGTCCCTAGCATCTCTTAAGAACTGAGGACTGTCCTGACAGTGCAGATAATGCATTGATTTTGCACGATGTAGCTGCTGGCTGATGCTATTGTGAGCCACGGTGACCACTTCAGCTGTAAGTGTGTGCAGCTCAAAGAATTTTCAGCTCAGAGTTGATGAGCTAGAATCCAAGGTCCAAGCATTGTGGGACGGGGAAACTTACCTTGACACTGTTCCAGGCAGTCACACCCTGTAACTTAAATATTGCACATTTGATTACCAATCAAGAACTGGAAACTGTTACAACAAGTGAGGCAGTTAGAGAGATCCTGAATGCAGCATTTGAGGAGCCTCAGCTCTTGACCTTGTCCAAATAGGTATGAGGTACTTGCACCCTGTGTAGATGAAAACAATCTACAGAGAGAATGGTCAAAATGACCACTGCACCATGGTCCAAGAAGTCATTCAAGTGGTGGGAGCACAAAGAAAATTGGTAATAGTAGGAGATTCTAACATTAGAGAGACAGACAGAATCCTTTGTGAGCAGATCGAGGTTCATGCATTGTGTGTTGCCTGCCTGGTGCCAAGGTGAAGGACATCTAGATTTGGCTTGAAAGGATATTAGAGAGGGAGGGGGAGGATCGAGTTGTTGTGGTCCGTGTTGGCACTAACAACACAGGCAGGTGTAAGCAAGAGGTCCTGTTTGGGGATTACCAGGAATTAGGAACAAATTTAAAAGCCATGACCTCAAGGGTTGTAATCTCTGAATTAATACCTGAGCCACGTGCAAATTGACGAAATAAATTAAGGAAGTACATGTGGCTAAAAGGGTGGTGTAGGAAAGAGGGGTTTAATTTACTGGGGCACTGACATCAGTTTTAGGACAGGAGGTACTATTGGAACAGTTTCTATCTGAACCGAACTAGGACCAAGAACGTAGTGGTAAAACTAAACAGAGTGGTCATAGCAACTCAGAATCATAGAGTAATACAGCACGGAAACAGGCCTTTCGGCCCAAAGTGGTCCATGCTGACCCATCATGCCCAATCAGCTAGTTCCAATTGCCGGTATTTGGACAATCTAAATCCTTCCCAACCGTGTACTTATCCAAATCTTTTTTTACATTTTGCTATTGTACCGCCTCAACCACTTTCTGTAGCAGCGCATTCCTTATACACACCAGCCTCTGGGTGAAGAAGTTGCCCCACAGGTCTGTCTTAAGTCTATCTCCTCTCACCTTAAACCTCTGCTCGCTAGTTTTCACTTCCCCGTCCCTGGGAAAAAGACAGTGCACATTCATCCTATCTATTCCCCTCATGATTTTATACACCTCAATAAGGTCACCCTTTGTTCTCATATGTTCCAATGAATAAAGTCTTATCCTGTCCAACCTGTCCCTTTAACTCAGGCCTATTAGTCCTGGCGACATCCTCGTAAATCTTTGCACGTTTACCTGTTTAACCATGTCTTCCCTATAATAGGGTGACCAAAACTGTACACAAACTCCAAGTGTGGCCTCACCAACAACATATATGACTGTAACATAACATCCCAACTCCTATATTCAATGCCTTGACCGATGCTAAATGTTTTCTTCACCACCCTGTCCGCATGTCACACCACTTTCAACGAATTATGTACTTGTACTCCGAGGTTCCTCTGTTCCACAACACGCCTCAGGACCTTACCATTTACTGTATAAGTCCTACCTTGGTTTCACTTTCCACTTATCTGCATTGAATTGCATTTGTCAATCCTCAGCCCACTTCCCCATCTGATCAATGTCCCTCTGTAATTATTGATAACCTTCCTTGTTATCATTGACACCTCCTAAGTTTGTATCATGTGCAAACTTACTAATCATGCCTCGTACATTCACATCTTAAAGGGTGAGAGGGCTCTGGAGAGTCAGAAAAACACACAGCACAGAAACAGACCCTTTGGTCCAACCAGCCCATGCCAACCAAGTTCCCAAACCAAACTAATCCCACTTGCCTGCCCATTTCCATCCAAATCTCTCCTATTCACGAATGTATCCAAATGCCTTTTAAATGTAATAACTACCTGCACCTACCACTTCCTCTGGAAGTTCATTCCACATAAAAACCTTTCACTGAGTAAAAAGTTGCCCCTCATGTCTTTTTTAAATCATTCTCTTCCCACCACAAAAATATGGCCCCTGGTTTTGAACTTTCCACCCTAGGGAGAAAAGACTCTTGTCTTTCACCTGATCTATGTCCATCATTTTATAAAGCTCTGTAAGGTCACACCCCAACCTCCTAGATTCCAGCAAAAAAGTCCCAGGATTTTCAGTCTATTTTTATATCTCATACCCTCCAGTCCCAGTGACATCCTGGTAAATCTTTTCTGAACATTCTCCAGTTTAATAAGATCCTTCCTAAACCAGGGTGACCAGAACTGTACACTGTACTCGAGAAGAGGCTTCACTAATGTCCTGTAAAATCTGAACATGAAGTCACAACTCCTATATGTAAAGGTCTGAGCAATGAAGTCAAGCATGATAAATGTCTTCTGAATCATCCTATCTAGATGTGACGCGGATTTCAAAGACTTATATTTCTGAACCTGTAGGTCTCTCTGCTTTTACTACACTACCCAGGACCCTAGCATTGCTTGTATAATTGTTTGCATTACCAAAATGCAATGCCTCACATTTATCTAAATTAAACTCCATTTACCACTCCTCAGCCCACTGATCCAATTGATCAAGATCTCTTTGCAGTCTTAGGTAACCTTCTTCACTGTCCTCTATACCACTGACATGCTGACCTGGCTTATATGTGGGTCTTCACCAACATCCCCTCGAAGCTACGTGGCTGTTCATGTGCAGCCATTCCAATGGTCTGTGCATGGTGATTAATATCAATTACAGAATCCACTTCCAGTTCTGGACATTCTACTACACACAGAACTCAGAGAGCCACATAACTGGGGAGAAAATTAGAGGGAATGTTGGCCTACAGGTGACTTCACCCATTCGTAAAAGGAACAAGAACAAAAGAGCATCGATTTATAGTGATTCACAAAAGAAGCAGCAGTGATGTAAGAAAAATCTTTCTCACAATGAGTCGTTAGGGTCTGGAATACATTGCCTGAAAGTGTGGTGGAGGGCAGGTTCGATTGAAGCATTCAAGAGGGTGATTGTTTGGATAGCAAAAATCAGGAGATTGGCACCAGGTAATGATGCTCGATTGGAGTACCAGAGCAGATATGATGGACTGAATGGCCTCCTTTTGGGCTAGTAACATGGTTGACTCTTAACTGTACAAAATGGTGAATTAAGCCATTTACTTCAAGACTATTGAGGTTCGGGTAATAAATGTTGGTACGGGCCAGTGACACCCACGGTTCAGGCAAGAGCTGAGGTGGGAGTGGGGGTGGGAGAGGGCTGTGCAATCAGAATGTTCCGTGACGATCGAACCTTGTACAAATTCTTGTGCAGCACCCCGTCACTAAAGCAATTACAGGTGTTGTACAGCATTTTTGAGGGATCACTCACCCAGAACCAGGAGGGGATAAGACTCCATTGCATAGCTACTAGGAGCTGCTCAGCACTCTGCATCCTGTCAACACAGACAGGCAAATTGGTCATACAATATCAAAGAGAAACATTTACAACTATACCCCTCTTCACTGTGCGTTCAGTTCCTGCCTCATGACAATTTCTGAACAGCAAGATGCAGAAAGGTTATTAAAGATTCTACACAAACAATAGGATAGATTGAAAAGGTCAGCTTCAGGCACAGCAGATAAGGGAATAACTAGACTGAGAGTGTGGTACTTCAATATATGCAATATACAAAACAGGTAAATGAGCTTGGAGAGGAATTTGCAGTTGGCAGGTATGATATGTGGGTATCACAGAGATGTGACTACAAGGGGAACTAAATATCCAAAGATGCACGTCCTACCAAAAGGATTGAATTTTTTGAAGGGGTGACAAAGATGATTGATGAATGCAGAATGGTAGACATTGTCTATATGGACATCAGCATGGCATTCGACAAGGTTCTGCATGGTAGACTGATTAGTAAGGTTAGATCACATGAAATCCAGGGGAGCTCGCCAATTGGATACAAAATTGACTTGAAAGTAGGTGACAGAGGGTGATGGTAGAGGGTTGCATTTCAGACTGGAGGCCTGTACCACAAGGGTTGGTTCTGGATCCACTGCTTTTTGTCATTTATATAAATGATTTGGATGTGAATACAGGTGGTATGTTTATAGAACATAGAACACTACACTGCAGTACAGGCCGTTCAGCCCTCGATGTTGCACTGACCTGTGAAACCAATCTCAATCCCATCTAACCTACACTATTCCATTATCATCCATATGTTTATCCAATGACCATTTGAATGCCCTTATAGTTGGCGAGCCTACTACTGTTGCAGGCAGGGCATTCCACACCCTTACTACTCTCTTGAGTAAAGCATCTACCTCTGACATCTGTCCTATATCTATCACCCCTCAATTTAAAGCAATGTCCCCTCATGCAAGCCATTACCATTCAAGGAAAAAGGCTCTCACTGTCCACCCCATTTAATCCTCTGATCATCTTAGAACATAGAACATTACAGCACAGTACAGGCCCTTCGGCGCTCGATGTTGTGCCGACCTGTCATACCGATCTCAAGCCCATCTAACCTACACTATTCCATGTACGTCCATATGCTTATCCAATGACGCCTTAAATGTACCCAAAGTTGGCGAATCTACTACTGTTGCAGGCAAAGCATTCCATTCCCTTACTACTCTTGTATGTCTCTATTAAGTTGCCTCTTAACCTTCTTCTCTCTCACGAAAACAGCCTCAATTCCCTCAGTCTTTCCTCGTAAGACCTTTCCTCCATACCAGGCAACATCCTGGCAAATCTCCTCTGCACCCTTTCCAATGCTTCCACATCCTTCCTATAATGCAGTGACCAGAACTGTACGCACTACTCCAAGTGTGGCCACACCAGAGTTTTGTACAGCTGCGACATGACCTCATGGCTCTGAAACTCAAAACCTCTACCAATAAAACCTAACACACTGTACGCCTTCTTAACAACCCTATCAACCTGGGTGGCAACTTTCAGGGATCTATGCAGATGGACACCAAGATCTCTCTGCTCATCCACACTACCAAGAATCTTACCATTAGCCCAGTATTCTGTATTCCTGTTACTCCTTCCAAAGTGATTCACCTCATACTTTTCCGCATTAAACTCCATTTTCCACCTCTCAGCCCAGCTCTGCAGCTTATCTACATCCCTCTGTAACCTGCAACATCCTTCCACACTATCCACAACTCCACCAACGTTGGTGTCATCTGCAAATTTACTAGCTCATCCTCCTACACCCTCATCCAGGTCATTTATAAATATGACAAGCAGCAGTGGCCCCAAAACAGATCCTTGCAGTACACCACTAGTAACTGAACTCCAGGATGAACATTTCCCATCAACCACCACCTTCTGTCTTCTTACAGATAGCCAATTTCTGATCCAAACTGTTAAATCACCCTCAATCCCATGCCTCCGTATTTTCTGCAATAGCCTGCCGTGGCGAAAACTTATCAAACGCTTTACTGAAATCCATATGCACCACATCAACCACTTTACCCTCATCCACCTGTTTGGTCACCTTCTCAAAGAACTCAATAAGGTTTGTGAGGCACGACCTACCCTATCTTGACTATCCCTAATCAAATTATTCCTTTTTAGATGATTATAAATCCTATCTCTTATAATCCTTTCCAACACTTTACCCACAACCGAAGTAAGGCTCACTGGTCTATAATTACCAGGGCTGTCTCTACTCCCCTTCTTGAACAAGGGACAGCATTTGCTATCCTCCAGTCATCTGGCACTATTCCTGTAGACAATGATGACATAAAGATCAAAGCCAAAGGCTCCGCAATCTCGTCCCTAGCTTCCCAAGGGATCCTAGGATAAATCCCAACCGGCCCAGGGGATTTATCTATTTTCACACCTTCCAGAATTGCTAACACCTCCTCCTTACGAACCTCAATCCCGTCTAGACTAATAACTTGTATCTCAGTTTTCTCCTTGACAACATTGTCTTTTTCCTGTGTGAATACCGATGAAAAATATTCATTTAGCACCTCTCACTCTCTTCAGATTCCACGCACAACTTCCCACTACTGTCCTTGACTGGCCCTAATCTTACTCTAGTCATTCTTTTATTCCTGACATACCTAAAGAAAACTTTAGGGTTTTCCTTGATCCTACCTGCCAAAGACTTCTCACGTCCCCTCCTGGCTCTTCTTAGCTCTCTCTTTAGATCCATCCTGGCTAACTTGTAACTCTCAAGCGCCCTAACTGAGCCTTCATCCATCATCTTTCCATCAGCTTCCTTCTTCCTCTTGATAAGAGATTCAACTTCTTCGTAAACCATGGTTCCCTCGCTCGACCACTTCCTCCCTGCTTCAAGCAGGTACAAAACTTATCAAGGGCACGCAGTAGATGTTCCTTGAACAAGCTCCATATTTCAATTGTGTCCAGCCCCTGCTGTTTCCTTCCACATCCTATGCATCCTAAATCTTGCCTAAATGCCTCATAATTGCCTTTCCCACAGCTATAACTCTTGCACTGGAGCATATATCTATCCCTTTCCATCGCTAAAGTAAACGTAACCGAATTGTGGTCACTATCACCAAAGTGCTCGCCTATCTCCAAATCTAACACCTGGCCTGGTTCATTACTCAGTATCAAATGCAATGTGGCCTCGCCTCTTGTTGGCCTAATGACATACTGTCAGGAAGCCCTCCTGCACACATTGGACAAAAACTGACCATTCTAAAGTACTCGAACAATAGCGTTTCCAGTCAATAGTTGGAAAGTTAAAGTCCCCCATAACAACTACCCTGTTATTTTTGCTCCTATCCAGAATCATCTTTGCAATCCTTTCCTCTACATCACAGGATGTAGAGGCCTATAGAAAACTCCCAACTCCCAACAGGGTGACCTCTCCTTTCCTGTTTCTAGCCTCTGCCCGTACTACCTCAGGAGATGAGTCCTCACCAAATGTCCTTTCTGCCACTGTAATACTGTCCTTGACTACAATGCCACACCTCCCTCTCTTTTACCACCTCTACCCAGATCTTACTGAAACATCTAAATCCCGGAACCTGCAACAACCATTCCCAACCCTGCTCTATCCTTGTCTCCGAAATGGCCACAACAGTGAAGTCCCAGGTACCAAACCAAGCTGCAAATTCACCACCTTATTAATTTAGTATGTTTGCAGATGACACCAACATTGGTGGTGTAGTGGACAGGTAAAGAAGGTTATCTCAAAACACAATGGGACCTTGATCAGATGGGCCAATGGGCCAAGGAGTGGCAGGTGGAGTTCAATTTAGATAAATGTGACTTGTTGCATTTTGGTAAGGCAAACCAATCAGGATTTGAGTCCTGGGGAGTGTTGCTGAATAAAGAGACCTAGGAATGCAGGTGCATAGCTCCTTGAAAGTGGAGTCACAGATATACCGGGTGGTGAAGTAGGCATTCAGTATGCTTACCTTCTTTGAGCATTGGAGTTGCAATGGCATGTTATGGCTGCACATGACATTGGTAAGGCTGTTTTTATAAGAATGCATTCAATTCTAGTCTTCCTGCTATAGGAAAGATGTTGCTAAGCTTGAAAGGGTTCAAAAAAGATTTACAAGGATGTTGGAAAGTTTGAGCTGTTGGGAGAGGCTGAATATGCTGGAGCTTTTTTTCCTGGAGTTTTGGAGGCTGAGGGGTAACCATATAGTCATAAAATCATGAGGGACATGGTTAGGGTGAATTGCCCAGGTCTTTTTAGAATAGAATAGATAGAACATCCATTATTGTCACATATACTCAATGAATATAGTGAAAAGTTTACACATCACCATATCAGCAACAACTTAGATCGAAAAGTACTTAGGCACAGCTTCTTTAGCTAAATATGTACCTGTCAGGCAGGGAGGAAGCTGTAGAGTGCGGGAGCCATGGTTTACAAAGGAGGTGGAATCTCTGGTCAAGAGGAAGAAGAAGGCTTATGTTAGGATGAGATGTGAAGGCTCAGTTAGGGCACTTGAGGGCTACGAGGTAGCCAGGAAATACTAAAGAGAGAGCTCAGAAGAGCCAGGAGGAGACATGAGAAGTTGTTGGCGGATAGGATCAGGGTAAACCCTAAGGCTTTCTATAGGTATTTAAGGAATAAAAGAATGACGAAAGTAAGATTAGGCCCAATCAAGGATAGTAGTGGTAAGTTGTGTGTGGAGTCAGATGAGATAGGGGAAGTGCTAAATAAATATTTTTCAACAGTATTCACTCTCGAAAACAACAATGTTGTCGAGGAGAATACTGAGATACAGGCTACTAGACTAGGTGGGATTGAGGTTCACAAGGAAGAGGTATTAGAAATCCTTCAGAGGTAATAGATAAGTCCCCTGGGCCAGATGGGATTTATCCTCGGATCCTCTGGGAAGCCAGGGAGGAGATTGCCGAGCCTTTGGCATTGATCTTTAACTCGTCATTGTCTACAGGAATAGTGCCAGATGACTGGAGGATAGCAAATGTGGTTCCCCTGTTGAAGAAGGGGAGTAGAGTAAACCCTGGTAATTATAGACCAGTGAGCCTTACCTCAGTTGTTGGTAAAGTGTTGGAAAAAGTTATAAGGGATAGGATTTATAATCATCTAGAAAAGAATAAATTGATTAGGGATAGTCAGCACGGTTTTGTGAAGGGTAGGTCATGCTTCACAAACCTTATTGAGTTCTTTGAGAAGGTGACCAAACAGGTAGATGAGAGTAAACCGGTTGATGTGGTGTATATGTATTTCAGTAAGGCGTTCGATAAGGTTCCCCACAATGGGCTATTGTACAAAATCCGGAGGAATGGAATTGTGGGAGATGTAGCAGTTTGGATCGGAAATCGGCTTGCTGAAAGAAGACAGAGGGTGGTAGTTGATGGGAAATGTTCACCCTGGAGACCAGTTACTAGTGGTGTACCGCAAGGGTCGGTGTTGGGTCCACTGCTGTTTGTCATTTTTATAAATGACCTGGATGAAGGCGTAGAAGGATGGGTTAGTAAATTTGCAGACGACACTAAGGTCGGTGGAGTTGTGGATAGTGACGAAGGATGCTGTAGGTTGCAGAGAGACATAGATAAGCTGCAGAGCTGGGCTGAGAGGTGACAAATGGAGTTTAATGCAGACAAGTGTGAGGTGATGCACCTTGGTAGGAGTAACCAGAAGGCAAAATACTGGGCTAGCAGTGTAGATGAGCAGAGAGATCTCGGTGTCCATGTACACAGATCCTTGAAATTTGCCACCCAGGTTGACAGGACTGTTAAGAAGGCATACGGTGTTTTAGCTTTTATTAATAGTGGGATCGAGTTCTGGAACCAAGAGGTTATGGTGAAGCTGTACAAAACTCTGGTGCGGCCGCACTTGGAGTATTGTGTACAGTTCTGGTCACCACATTATAAGAAGAATGTGGAAGCTTTGGAAAGGGTGCAGAGGAGATTTACTAGGATGTTGCCTGGTATGGAGGGAAGGTCTTACGAGGAAAGGCTGAGGGACTTGAGGCTGTTTTCATTAGAGAGAAGAAGGTTGAGAGGTGACTTAATTGAGACGTATAAGATAATCAGAGGGTTAGATAGGGTGGATAGGGAAAGCCTTTTTCCTAGGATGGTGACGGCGAGCACGATGGAGCATAGCTTTAAATTGAGGGGTGAAAGATATAGGACAGATGTCAGAGGTAGTTTCTTTACTCAGAGAGTAGTAAGGGAATGGAACGCTTTGCCTGCAACGGTAGTAGATTCGCCAACTTTAGGTACATTTAAGTCGTCATTGGATAAGCATATGGACGTACATAAAATAGTGTAGGTTAGATGGGCTTGAGATCGGTATGACAGGTCGGCACGACATCGAGGGCCAAAGGGCCTGTACCGTGCTGTAATGTTCTATGTTCTACAAGCTGTTAGGTAATAGCAAATTAAAATGTCCAGCATTACAGAAATAGAAGTTCAGTACAGCAATTACACTGGCTCCCAGCTTCCAGAATTCACTGGATCCTTGTTCCACACCATGCCAGTAACATGCCACACCAGGAGGAGGCTGGAATGCTGTCACACTGACGCCAGGAAGTTGCCACGCTGGGAGGCCACTGCCCCAGACCGGGAGTTGAAGTCAGTGCCGGAGACTGAGAATTGTCACTTGCTGGAGGCCAGAAGTCGAAGAGAAGAAGAGAAAATAGACACTAAGGTGAAGGAAAAGAGAACAAAAGAAGAACAGGCAGGGCAGACAAGCTTTGGCTGGAGTGTCCTACTCCACCACCATCTCTTTTAGTTCCCAAGAAAAGGGATTTCTGGAATGTCTATGGAGATGATTTTTCTTCTGAGAAGCTTGTGGTAGAGCCCACTAGTGAACATAGAATCCCTTCAGAATGGAAGCAAGCCATCAGGCCCATCAGTTCCACACCAACCCTCTGAAGAGGATATTACCCAGATCTAACCCCTACCCTATCTCTGCATTTGCCATGGCCACTCCACGTTAACCTGCACATCTTTGGGCTGTAGGAAATTGCCTTGTTTGTCCTGCCCAAGTGCATCACCTCACATTTATTCAGATTGAATTCCTTTTGCCACTGATCATCCCATCTGACCAGCATTATGTTCACACTACTTATTAATTTCTTAAAACCTGTAGAAAATTGTACTGCATGTTCTTATGTTTCCAGCTGAGTTTCTCTCACATTCTAATTTCTCCCTGTTCTTTCTTGGTTAATATTTGCAGTTCTTTGCATCCTGTCCAAACTGCATTTTACACCCTGAGCCACTCAACCATCCTGATTTGGAAATATATCCCATTCCTCCACTGTCACTGGGACAAAATCCTGGAACACCTTTCCTAACTCCTTCCCCATCAAGGCAAGGAAATACATGATGAATAGTAGGACTTTGGGAAGCACCAAAATTAGAGGGAACTTTGAATGTAGGTCCACTGGTCCCTTAAGTTATAAGGAAAGATGAATAAAGATAATTAAGAAGCCATCTGCTGCATTTGCCTTTATTACCTGAGGCTCAAAGTTTAAGAACAGGGTGGCTATGTTGGAACTGTATAAAATATCAGTTAGACCACAGCTAGAGTATTGTGTACATTATAGGACGGATGTGATAGCGCTGGAGAGGGTGCAGAGTAGATTTACCAAATTGTTGCCTGAGCTGGAGAGTTTCAGTTATGAAGAGAGGTTGGATAGTCTGAAGATGTTTTCCTTGGAACAGAGATTAAGAGGGGTCATGATAGAGAAGTATAAAATTATACACAGCATAGATAGGGTCAACAGGAAAAAAAAGTTTCCACTTCATTGAGGCATAAGTTTAAGGCAAGGAGCAGGGGTTTAGACAAGATGTGAGGAAAGATTTTTTTATTTAGAGGTTGGTAGGACTCTGGAACTCATTGCCTTTAAGGGTGGTAGAGGCAGAAATCCTCATAATATTTAAGAAGTATTTTAGATGTGCACCTGCAATGCCAAGGCATACAAGGCTATGGGCCAAAGTGCTGGAAAATAGAATTAAAATAGTTGGCTTATAAAATGTGAGGCTGGATGAACACAGCAGGCCCAGCAGCATCTCAGGAGCACAAAAGCTGACATTTCGGGCCTAGACCCTTCATCAGTCTAGGTCTAGGCCCGAAACGTCAGCTTTTGTGCTCCTGAGATGCTGCTGGTCCTGCTGTGTTCATCCAGCCTCACATTTTATTATCTTGGATTCTCCAGCATCTGCAGTTCCCATTATCACTAAAATAGTTGGCTGGCTGTTTTTGAATGCCATGGACGTAATGGGCTGAAGGGCCTTTTTCTGTGCTGTAGATCTCTATGACTAAAAGATTGTGAGAGAATAATCCCTAATTGATTGGATGAATTTTGACAGGATCGCTGGGTCAAAATCCTAGAACTCTCTCTGTACTGGCTCTATGGCTTCAGCTTCAGCACAACGTTCAAAAAGACCTTCTGAAGAGCAGCTGGGTATAGGCAGTAAACCCTGACCCAGCCAGGAAATCCCATGTCCCATGAATGAAAGAATAAAAAGAGAGATGGATGCTTTCTCTTTGTAGGCTGAATATTTCCACTGTATTGTCCAGATACAAGGCTGTAGTCACTTGCCCAGGAACCAATCAAGAGTTTCTTACTATACTGAGCTCTCCTGAGACCACAACAACTGGCTTTGATTGAAAAGACATTTAGATGATTATCTCTTGGTAGAATTGCCTCGAACACACACACAGACAGACATAGACACACACACACACACACACACACACACACACACACACACACACAGACACATACATACACTGACCCTCACAGACACACACACACACAGAACACACACATAGTGCCAACCGCAAAATATTGCAGAGAGTTGTGAATGCAGCCCAGTCCATCATAAAAACCAACTTTTCTTCCTTTGATTCTGTCTGTACTTGCTGCTACCTTGGAAAAGCAGCCAACATTGTCAAAGACCCCTCTCACACTCTTGTCTGCCCTGTTCCTTCGGGCAGAAGATGTAAAAGTTTGAAAACACATACGAAACAGATTCAAGAACAGCTTCTTCCCTGGTATTATCAAATTTATGAATGGACCACTCATACATTAGAGTTGGTCTTTCTCTGCACCTTCTGTGTAACTGTAACACTATATTCTGCATCTGTTCTGTTACCCTGATATACTTATGTAAGGTATGATTTGTCTGGATAGTAAAAACGATATTTTTCTGTGTACATGTGACGATACGAAATCAAATCACAATTCCTACTGTCACTACTCCAATAAGACAACACTGTACGTGCAATTCACAATTCCCCAGTATTGTTTTGAATGTTTCAAAATCATTCTATTCAGAGTCTTCCATTATAGAAACAGTACCTTAGGTTCACCATGTCTATGCTGACCAACAATACAAAACTACACTAATTCCATTCAGCTTTGTCCTTAGCCGACTGTGCCCCAGCGTTGTAAGTTCTGATCCAGATGCTTCTTAAATGTTATGAGAGTACCTGCCTCTAACACCCTCTCAGACAGCATATTTCATATTTCTACTGTCCTTTAGATGAAAAAGAAATCTTCTGATCTCCTCTAAACTACTTACTCTTCAACTTAAACTTATGCCCTCTGGTCTTAGACACATTTCCGAGGGAGAGATATTCTCATGCTCCCCACCCTGGCTAAGTCTCTGAGAACATTGTATCTCTCAATCAGATCGCCTTCAGCCTCCTCAGCTCTAGGGAAAACAAAGCCAGCTGATCCAGTCTCTCCTCATCACTGAGACCTTCCATCCCAGCCAACATCCCAGTGAATCTCCTCTGTGACCTCTCCAGTGCAAACACATCCCTGATAGTGTGATGACTGGAACTGTACACTTTTTTATTCACTCAGCAGTTGTGGGCATCACTGGGTGGTCAACAATTATTGCCCATTGTTAGATGCCCTTGAGAAGGTGGTGGTGAGCTGCCTTCTTGAACCACTGCAGCCCACCTGCTGTAGACAGACCCAAGAATGCCATTAGGGAGGGAATTCCAGAAATTTCACCCAGCGACATTGAAGGAACAGTGATATATTTCCAAGTCAGGATGGTGAGTGGCTTGGATGGGAACCTGCAAGTGGTGGTGTTCCCATGTATCTGCTGCTCTTGTCCTTCTAGATGGAAGTGTTTATGGGTTTCGAAGGTGCTGCCTGAGGATCTTTAGTGAATGTACGCAGTGCATCCTGTAGACAGGACACACTGCTGCTAATGAGCATTGCTGGGTTAGGGTAACCTGGGCCTAATTGGTGATAGTCATTGCCTAGCTTTGTGTGATGCAAATGTCACTTGCCATTTGTCAGCCCAACTTTGGATATTGTCCATATCCATTGCATTTGAACACGGTTAACTTCAGCATCTGAGGAATTGTGAATGGTACTAAATATTGTGCAATCATTGGTGAACATCCCCACTTTTGGCCTTCTGTGGGGGAAAGATCATTGACGAAGCAGCTGAAGATGGTTGGAACTCCTGCAGAGATGTCCTGAGATGACTGTCCTTCAACAACCACAACCATCATCCTGGATTTTAGATTTAGACTTTATTGCCACGTGTTCTCAAGTACAAAATTACAGGAGCAGTGAAAGTTTTCAATCTTGCCACACATGGCATTATCTTAGGTACAAGTACCTAGGTAACAAAAACATAAGAGCAAGGCAGAAAGAAATAAGGAACAAAGTTAAAAGTTAACATTACTGTCCATCTTAGCTTTGACTTGGAAAGTCAAAGATGATTTAAATCAACATGAATTTGCGACTGAGGTAACAAGGTGGACAGTTGGATGAACACAGCAGGCCAAGCAGCATCTTAGGAGCAGGAAAGCTGACGTTTCGGGCCTCGACCCTTCATCAGAAAAAGGGCCTAAGCCCGAAACATCAGCTTTCCTGCTCCTAAGATGCTGCTTGGCCTGCTGTGTTCATCCAGCTCCACACCTTGTTATCTCAGATTCTCCAGCATCTGCAGTTCCTATTATCTACGAATTCAATATTGAAAAACTATTTACTAGCCTGAGAATTAAACAAGACTTAAGACAATGACTTTGCAGCAAAATGAACAAACTCAGATAGAACTTTTGCACAAAGATAGGAGATGAGTAATTCATTAACTGAAATTAATTTGGGTTGGAGCATAAAGATCTATAGCATAGACCTGCGGCCCATTGTGTCCCCAGTTGAAAAGCTACCTCCGAACTATTCTAAGAGATAATGGGAACTGCAGATGCTGGAGATTCCAAGATAATAAAATGTGAGGCTGGATGAACACAGCAGGCCAAGCAGCATCTCAGGAGCACAAAAGCTGACGTTTCGGGCCGAGACCCTTCATCAGAGAGGGGGATGGGGGGAGGGAACTGGAATAAATAGGGAGAGAGGGGGAGGCGGACCGAAGATGGAGAGTAAAGAAGATAGGTGGAGAAGGTGTGGGTGGGGAGGTAGGGAGGGGATAGGTCAGTCCAGGGAAGACGGACAGGTCAAGGAGGTGGGATGAGGTTAGTAGGTAGCTGGGGGTGCGGCTTGGGGTGGGAGGAAGGGATGGGTGAGAGGAAGAACCGGTTAGGGAGGCAGAGACAGGTTGGACTGGTTTTGGGATGCAGTGGGTGGGGGGGAAGAGCTGGGCTGGTTGTGTGGTGCAGTGGGGGGAGGGGATGAACTGGGCTGGTTTAGGGATGCAGTGGGGGAAGGGGAGATTTTGAAACTGGTGAAGTCCACATTGATACCATATGGCTGCAGGGTTCCCAGGCGGAATATGAGTTGCTGTTCCTGCAACCTTCGGGTGGCATCATTGTGGCAGTGCAGGAGGCCCATGATGGACATGTCATCAAGAGAATGGGAGGGGGAGTGGAAATGGTTTGCGACTGGGAGGTGCAGTTGTTTGTTGCGAACTGAGCGGAGGTGTTCTGCAAAGCGGTCCCCAAGCCTCCGCTTGGTTTCCCCAATGTAGAGAAAGCCGCACCGGGTACTGCATCCACTGTACCCGGTGCGGCTTTCTCTACATTGGGGAAACCAAGCGGAGGCTTGGGGACCGCTTTGCAGAACACCTCCGCTCAGTTCGCAACAAACAACTGCACCTCCCAGTCGCAAACCATTTCCACTCCCCCTCCCATTCTCTTGATGACATGTCCATCATGGGCCTCCTGCACTGCCACAATGATGCCACCCGAAGGTTGCAGGAACAGCAACTCATATTCCGCCTGGGAACCCTGCAGCCATATGGTATCAATGTGGACTTCACCAGTTTCAAAATCTCCCCTTCCCCCACTGCATCCCTAAACCAGCCCAGTTCATCCCCTCCCCCCACTGCACCACACAACCAGCCCAGCTCTTCCCCCCCACCCACTGCATCCCAAAACCAGTCCAACCTGTCTCTGCCTCCCTAACCGGTTCTTCCTCTCACCCATCCCTTCCTCCCACCCCAAGCCGCACCCCCAGCTACCTACTAACCTCATCCCACCTCCTTGACCTGTCCGTCTTCCCTGGACTGACCTATCCCCTCCCTACCTCCCCACCCACACCTTCTCCACCTATCTTCTTTACTCTCCATCTTCGGTCCGCCTCCCCCTCTCTCCCTAATTATTCCAGTTCCCTCCCCCCATCCCCCTCTCTGATGAAGGGTCTAGGCCCGAAACGTCAGCTTTTGTGCTCCTGAGATGCTGCTTGGCCTGCTGTGTTCATCCAGCCTCACATTTTATTATCTCCGAACTATTCTAATCGCGTTTTCCAGCACTTGGCCCATAGCCTTGGCACTGTAATGCACATCTAAATACTTATTAATCATTATAGGGGTTTCTGCCTCTACCACTCTTACAGACAGTGAGTTCCAAATTTGCACCATCCTCTGGGCCATATTTTTTCCAGAACAGGTGGAACAGTGACTGGAGAAATAACCACTGGTGTCATTTCAGGAGACCACGCCCTATTGACAACCTCCCAGTTTGGAAACAGGCCAAAGATAATCTTCTTCAATCCTGGGTATGAATCTTCAAACCCATGTGAAGATTATAATGAGGTTCTGTCAGCTGCAAATATTCAAAATATTTTGATCATGAAATTAAAGAAGGTACAAACATTGTGCAACCTTTCTAAATGTCAGGAGACGTAGATAGGACCTGAGTCAGGGACAGCAGCTGGGTTCTCAAAATCCCCAAGTCTGGCTTTATCCAGCAGATGCTCCATGAATTCTGTTCTTCCTTATTCGCTCGTTAAGTTTGCAACGGGTTGAATGATTATCAGTGTACAATCCAAAAAATCCAACAGCTCAATCATTCACCGAATCTCACCCACAAGACCCTCCAACAACACACGCCCCATATTTCCAGACCAAAAAGAATGCAAGGTCAGCGATGACAGCTCCTCGTGTTGGCAGGGGTTCCTACAGGGAATGGCGTCTTTAAAATACCCGAGCATGTTCTGTCTCTGTTACAAATTCATGTCATCTTACCCAGTTCAACTGCAGCTCTCCCAACCCTCTCTTGTCAGTCTCTACAGCTGCCCATAAACATCAAACAGGTTTAGGAAATTCTACAAACAAGAATCATGGTTCATAATAAGCGGCTGGTGACGAAGCTCTGAGCTCATTCTCCCCAGAATTAGAAACTGAGCAGCAGCAATAAAACGCGGAGCCAAACGGTGCGGCCGCTCGGATTCCAAGCGAGAGACTGCCGCCCTGGGTCACTTCGCAGCCCCCAGACCATGTCGCAGGTAAAATGCTGCTTGTCTGCGCAGTTTTGGTTCAATGTTTTCTGTATGTCCTCAACCTGTTCTTGTAAAATATGCCGTGCAGGAAGCGCATGTTGTTAAGAAGAAACGGCCACCGATGAAGGAGGAAGATATCAAAGGAGCTCGAAATAAACTGGGGAAAGAACAGAAAGTCCAGTCGAAAACATATCGGGTCTTGCAACAATGCGGTAAGTGCCCAAGGAGGCAGCTTCTCGGGAAGGGAGGACGGCAGCTGGGACCTGAGCCACCAGCACAGAATTAAACAAAGCGATTTCATATTTTAAAGAAGTGAAGGGGTCGATTTATTTGCGCGATTCATATTGGAGAATGTGGAAGTCCTTTCAACACGCAACAAACTGGCTTTATCCAGGGAGTCCGTCACTTCAAGAAAAAAACTCAACCAATAAATAAGTCCACTAACTAGAGAGATTTTTGTAGTTGGAGAGAATTTTTGGAAACAGTGATCGAAGCTCCTTAAGTTTTAAGATAGCTATGAACAAGAATAAGTAAGGACCTTGCGGGAAAGTACTAAATTGAGGGAAGACAATTGAGGAATGTCAGTGTCAGGCGGGAGCTAGGGAGTATTAATTGGGAGGAGCTGTTCATCAAGCAAGTCCACATTGGGCACATGGGAACTGTTTAGCTGGGGAGTTCAGGACCAGCATGTTCAAGAAAGGAGGAAGGATAAGGATGGCAAAGTAAAGGACCCTTGGATAATGAGGGAGCTTGTGAATTTGGCAGAAGGGAAAAAGCCTATGTTAGGTTTTGGAAACTAAAATCGGTCAGGGCCTGTGAGGAATATAAAGAAAGCAGAAAAGAATTCAAACAGGAATTAGGACCATGAAATAATCTTGGCAAGTAAGGTTAAAGAGAATCTCAAGGCATTCTATACATACATCGAAAACAAGAGGATAACTAGCGAGAACGTAGGACCACTCAAGGATAAAGGAGGGAACTTTGTTTGGAGGCAGATGCTGTGACTGAGATCCTAAATTAGATTAGATTACCCACAGTGTGGAAACAGGCCCTTTGGCCCAACAAGTCCACACTGCCCCTTGAAGAATCCCACCCAGACCCATCCCCCTATAACCCACACACCCCTGAACACTACGGGCAATTTAGCATGGCCAATCCACTTAGCCTGCACATCTTTGGACTGTGGGGGGAAACCGAAGCACCGGGAGGAAACCCATGCAGACACGGGGAGAATGTGCAAACTCCACACAAACAGTCACCCGAGACAGGAATCGAACCTGGGTCCCTGGTGCTGTGAGGCTGCAGTGCTAACCACTGAGCCACCGTGCCGCCCTAAATGTGTATGTTGTGTAAGTATTCGCCTGGAGAAGGATATGGAGGATTGTAAGATCAGTGTGGAACATGCTAATATGCTAGGGCATTTTGAGATCAATAAGGAAATAGTATTTGGTCTCTTGAAAAGCATTAAAGTGAATAAATCCATGGAGCCTGATGGTATCTACCCCAGATTATTGAGAGAGGGAAGAGAGGAGATTGCTGAGGCCTTGACCAAGATCTTCATATCCTCGCTAGCCACTGGAGAGGTTCCAGAGGACTGGCAAGTAGCTAATGTTGTTCCTCTGTTCAAGAAAGGAAATCAGGATAATCCAGGAAACTATAGACCAGTGAGTGGCCAATGAATCTCACATTGGTGGATGGGAAGCAATTGGAAAATTCCCAGGGATAGAAAATAGGGAGGGCAAATAAAGGTCAACATTTCATTTGTCTTCCCTAATATCCACTGAACTTGTGTGTTAGTGTTTTGTGATTCAAGCACTCAGACCCCCAAATCCCTTTATTCTGTAACTTTCTCTATTTAAATAATATTCAGCTCATCTATTCTTTCTGCCAAATTGCATGTCACATTTTCCTATGTTATATTTAATCTGGTAAATTTTGCCAACTTATTGGGAGAAACAAGAACAAAGTTGCTGGAAAAGCTCAGCTGGTCTGGCAGCATCTGAGGAGAAAACAGAGTTTGGGTCTGAGGAAGGGTCACTGGACCCGAAACGTTAACTCTGTTTTCTCCTCCACTGGTGCTGCCAGACCTGCTGAGCTTTTCCAGCAGCTTTGTTTTAATTGCTGATTTGCAGCATCCGAAGTCCTTTTGGTTTTCTTTGGGAGGAACAGTGGCTAGCCCTGCTGCCTTACAGTGCCAAAGACCCAGGTTTGATTCCACCCTCAGGTGACTGTGTGGAGTTTGCACATTCTCCCCGTGGCCGCATGAATTTCCTCTGGGTGCTCCGGTTTCCTCCCACAGTCCAAAGATGTGCATGCTAGGTAGATTGGCCATGGGAAATGCAGGTATGTTTTGAATGGTGAGTCTGGGTGGGATGCTCTTCGGAAGGTCAGTGTATACACAATGGGCCAAATGGCCTGCTTCCATACTGTAGGATTTTATAATTTAACCTTTCTGTCTCTCAGCAGACTGTTCATGACACCTTGTGTCTTCCCATCTATTTTTGTGTCATACAAGTCATATTGGCAACCATTTGTGGCCCCTGAGACCTGGTTCATACTTGTAAGGTCAGAGTTGGAGTGCCGCATACAATTCTGGGAGGCTGAGGGGTGACCTTGTAGAAGTTTATAAAATCATGAGGGGCATGGGTAGGGTGAACAGCCAAAGCCTTTTCCCCAGGGTAGGGGAGTCCAAAACTAAAGGGCATAGATTTAAAGGTGAGAGGCAAAAAGATTTAAAAGGGACCTGAGGGGCAACGTTTTCACACAGAGGGTGGTGTGTGTATGGAATGAACTGCCAGAGTAAGTGATAGAGGCAGATACAATTACAACATTCAAAGACATTTGCATGAATAGGAAAAGTTTACAGGGATATGGGTCAAATACAGACAATTGGGACAGTTTATAAAACCTGGTTGACAGGGCCTGTTTCTGTGCCATCTGACTCTGTGACTCTATATTTGCTGGGTTCAGCAGTAACAGGTACCTCACAGAAAAGAGCCTATAGAGCATGTCTGTTCTCTAAAGGATTACACATTAACAATTACTGAAGTCAGTCACTAATAATACAGACCGTTTCTTTGCTAGGATGCATTGAATTGCCCAGTAAATTTTTCATAAAGTCATAAAATATAGGAGCAGAACTAGGCCATTTGGCCTGCCTTTTCCACTGTTTGATCATGGCTGGCATGTTGCACAACCTCATTCTGTTGCCTTCTCCCTGTAACCCTTGGTCTCTTTCCTAATCTTGAACTTATCTATCTCTGTTTGAATTACACTTAATCACTCGGCCCCCATAGCCCACTACGACGATGATTCCCGCAGATTTTTCATCAACAGTCTAACAAATCTGTTCACCCTCCATGAGGCATTGTGGCCCATCAGCAGTAGAATTACGGAGACTGCTTCAATCAGTATCAGCATAACATGGCATAATTCTCACTGCCCAACAGCAGACAGATAATGACCTATCCTGAAATAACAATGGATAGAAAGCATGCTGGGAACTGAAAGCCTGAAAATGAGATTTCAAGGAATTCTTAAAAAAAAATTCACTGAAGTTCCCAAGAGAAACCTGACTAGACTTGAGTCACACCTAGAATGAAGCTGGTCATGACTATCAGAGACCCATCATTAGACTTTCATACATTGCAGTTTGAGTCCGAGCTGCCACCTTGTGATTAATTCCAGACAGCATGCTTTATCCAAGATGTCAAGGTCTTAGAGAGAGTACAGATTTCATGTAGGAGAGGGAGAGGAACTTCAATTGTTTGAGAGAACTAAAGAAGTTATGATTTTGGAGAGAATAATAAAGTAAGATTATGCTATATGTGTTCACAAACTTGACTGAATAAATAAGAAGCTGATTGCAATAGCAAGATGATTAGTAATCAGACAGCACAGATTTACAATCAGGATGTAATCTCTTTATGGCTCAGCCTTTGGAATTAGTCTCGAGCATAATCTCTGGCATCCCTTCAGAATGTTCTGCAGTGGCTCAGTGACATCAGGGAGGCAACATAATTGGGATCATTCTGTGTAATATAGGTTCTCAACACTGTGTCAATGTGCTACTGTACTCCAGAAAGCTTCTACTGTAGACATGGGATTGAAACATAAAAATAGAAGAAGGCCATTCAGCTCTCAAACTTGCTGTGCTATTCAATTTGATCAAAACTAAACTTCAATCTTAGTGCCAGAATCCCACTCTCCCCAATCTATTGATGCCTTTAGTATCTAGAAATCAACATTTCTTTCTCAAATAAAGCCAGTGACTTGGGTCTTCACTGCCTTTTGCAGTTGAGAATTTCATAGGTTCCTCGTTCTGAGTGAAGAAATTTCTCATTTCAAACCTAAATTGTCTAATACATATCCTGAGACCAAGACACCTTGTCCCAGGTCTCTCACAGAGGAGAAACATCTAGTCTGTCCAGTCCTGTCATAATTTGATGTTTCAATGGGTTCCCCTCTCATTCTTATCAACTCCACTGAATACAGTCCCAGTTGACCCAATCTCTCCTCATACGACGAACCTGTCATCCCAGGCATCAATCTGGTGAACCTTGGAGACGGTTCTGAAATAAATAGGGAGAGAGGGGGAAATCTTCTCCTCTCTCCATCTTCAGTCTACCTCCCCGTCTCTCCCTATTTATTTCAGAACCCTCTCCCCATCCGCCTTTCTGATGAAGGGTCTAGGCCCGAAACGTCAGCTTTTGTGCTCCTGAGATGCTGCTTGGCCTGCCGTGTTCATCCAGCTCCACACTTTGTTATCTGCCATTCTGATTTTCCTACTGAAGTGGGTAACTTCACACTTAACTATGTTATAATACAAGGGTTAACAACATATTGGTATGGATGGTCAGCTGAAAGGAAACAGTGGATCTAAATATGTAATTTTTGGGTTGAAAAATGTGACAAACAGAATATCGCGTAGATCACTGCTGCATCTCATCTATTTACAAAGTTTATAGAATAAAATAGAATCCTTACAGAATGGAAACAGGCCATTTGGCCCAATAAGTCCACACCAACCCTCCAAAGAGAACCCACACAAGCCCGTAGCCCTGTATTTCCCATGGCTAATCCACCTAACTTGCACATGCCTGGACACGATGGGCAATTTAACATGGCCAATCCAGCTTACCTGCTTATCTATGGACTGAGGGGGGGAAAAAAAACACAACCCAGAGGAAACCTGTACTAACACAGGGAGAATGTGCATACTTCACATAGATAGTTGCTTGGGACTGGAATTAAAACCAGGTCCCTGGCACTATGATGCAGCAGTGCTAACCACTGAGCCACCCTTTAAGCCATATAAATGATTTGTACAAAGAGATCTAATGCATGGGTGCCCAATTTACTGGTGACGTGAAGGTAGGAATCATAGTCGAGAAGAGAACATAAAGTCTGCGAAGGGATTTAGGTTCGCGGAGAGGTGGTGACATAGTGGTAATGTTGCTGGACTAATCCGAAACCCCAGGCTCTATTGTACTGTAGACAGATGGGGAGATTTGAATTCAGCAGAAACTGGGTCAAGACTGAGCAAACAACATGACCAGTCTGATTCAAAGACTGTAATCAGGAAGAGGACAGAAGTGGGAGACAGAAGAGCAGAGTTTGTGCAGATTTAAATGTTAAATCCAAAGTTAAGACTAAAGAAAAATGGAACTTGAGTTAGATATTTGAATAAGTCAGTGACCAGTGATTTTACTGGTCAACAAGTAAAACAGGTGGGTTTATATGAACAAATATGCAATAGATTGTCATGCTTTGATTTACGGAAACAGTAAAAGGAAGGGACAGAGGCTTGGCCCTCCTGTTGCAAGACTATTTCAGGCTAAAACAGTCTCCAAAGCAGATGCAAATGTTTATTCCCACCACTACCTTCTCAGGGCTAAGAGGGATAGCCAATAACTGCTGGCCTCACCAGTGTCCATGTCCTGTAATGAATAAAAATATTTCCAGCTACTTATTGCCTCTGATTATTAGAAATGCCCTGAGTTTAAACACAGCAAACTGTTTTTGCTCACTTTATGGCACTTCACAGAACGACACTGCACAGGAAGACATCTTTCAGCCTACCTTGCTTGTGCCAGTTCTCTCAAAGACTAACTTCTCTGCTCTTTCTTTACATCTCTGTCCTCAATTAACTATTTTACAGTGGTAATGCTATGGGTGTCCTCCTCCTCAACGAGGACTCTTCTGTGGTTACTCCTAACCAAACTATCATGGACAGATGCATCTGGGCTAGCTGGCTTGATGAGGAATGAGGTCAAGCAGTTAATATTCCCTCAATGCTTCAACCCCCAAGAGAAGTGTAATCTAACAGCTGCATCCTTGAAGACCAAACTATGTGCCCTTCTACTTTTAGTGCCTCTTCCAAGTGTGTTCAGCAAAGATTGCTGGATTATCTGCTGAGGGAGAGCAGCAAATGTTTCCTTACCCTTGTCTAACCTGACGTCTTGGGGTCTGGAGTTAATGCTGAGGACTCCTAGGCAACTCCCTCCTGACTATACTATTGCTGTTAGCTCTAGTGCGTCTGTCATGTTGGTAGAATGGGACATTCTCAAGGATAATGGTGTTGGTGGCTGGAATGTTAGCTACAAGTTATGACTGAATGAACATGACTATGTCAGGCTACTGCTCAACACATCTGTCTCCAATTTCACCAGAAGTTCCCACGTCAGTGAAGTTGACTAGACAGGACTGGTTGTGCCTTTTGTGTTTTTGAGTCTTTGGTCAATGGCCGTGATCTACATGGTTTATGTTGCCTGCAGTTTGATCCAGTTGAGTGCCTTGCTAGTCATTTCAGAAGGTAGTTATGAGGCAATCACTTTGCTGTAGGTTTGAAGTCACCTTTTGGCCATACAGCTCTACCTCCCTAGAGAACAGTAGTGAACCAGGTGGTTTATGACAATTCTGCAGTTACATGTCTTACCAGGATGTTACCTGGACTGGAGGGCAGGTCTTATGAGGAAAAGTTGACGGAGCTATGGCTTTTTTCATTGGAGCGAAGAAGGATGAAAAGTGACATGGAGGTGTACATGATGATGAGAGGCATAGATAGAGTGGACAGACAGAGACAGTTTCCCAGGGCGGAAGTGACTATCACAAGGGTCATAATTTTAAGGTGACTGGAGGAAGGTAGAGGGGTAATGTCAAAGGTAGGTTCTTTACACAGAGTGGTGGGCGTGTGGAATGAGCTGCTGGCAGTGGTAGTGGAGTCAGATACGTTAGAGACTTTTAAGCAACTCTTGGATAGGCACATGGAGGATAGTAAAATGTAAGGTATGCAGAGTAGATCGATCTTTGCAGAATAGGTCAGCACAACATCGTGGGCTGAAGGGCCTGTACTGTGCTGTATTGTTCTATGGTACATAGATGACAGATAATAGTTTTTATTTAAGATTTAATTAATTAAATGTGTCATTTTATGATTATCAAAGTCTATAATGGTAAATAATATTTGCACCACACAATTGTCAGGTTATTATCATCTCCATAAGAAAAATATCTAACATCCCTAAGCTTGTCCACATCATTGCCAAATCTGGGCTCACACTGGTTGTGGTCATTCACTTGGTTTCAATTCTATAATGATTGCTGCCAATGGTGGGACTATTCTGTGACTATGTAAATGTTTCTGAAGTTTACATGCTTTGTTTCTACTAACAGAACAGGAAGGTGGAGCTGCTCCTTCTGTCTTCAGCACCATGAGAACAGGACAAGAGACAGTTTTTGCAAAGGGAGCCGCTGAACAGCCGAAGAGCGTCTTCAGTAAATGAGAAAAGTTCTGCATAGTCACATCTGATTCGAAAGTGACAATAGCTATAAGCTAATTTCATAAAGCCTTAATATTCCTGTCTGAAGTGAAAAAAACTGCTCATTTTATATAAATAAAACAAAAAAGAAATTGCTTCCTGATTTGATATCTCATACTCCATTTGAGGTTTGTGGTTTGAATTGGTACTGAAGATTTCACAACTGTTTGGCTATTCCACCTGGTTTTCAATCAGATTGCATTAGTACTGAAGCAGCAACAACCCGATCTACTAAATCAATGTATAACAAATAGAAGGCTCTAGGCCTGAAACATCAGCTTTCCTGCTCCTCTGATGCTGCTTTGCCTGCTGTGTTCATCCAGCTCTACACCTTGTTACAACTGACAGAGTTTTGGTCCAAGGAGGGGCAGGATTGTGTATTAAACTCATGAATACAAGGTGACCAGGAAAGATAGGAAAGGAAGGAGTTGGGGTAGTGTACCGTTTAAAGAAAGCACTGCAATGCTGAAGAAAGAGGATTCTCTGAGGGATCAAAGTAAAAATTGATTTGACAAGAACAAAATAGGCGCAATTGCATTGTTTGGTGTAGTCTACAAACCATTTATTAGTGAGAAGGATGTAGAAGAACAAATCTGCAAGGAAACTGTAACGGCAATATACAGTAGCTATAGTGGGAACTTTAATCATCTGAACATGAGCGGAAATTGTAGTTGTGTAAAAGGTAGACCGATATGTTGTTGGCTATATGGAGGCTTTTTTTGCTGTAATATACAAGTGATGAATTGCTGGATCTGATTCCTGGGAATGATAGCAGCCAAAGCGAATCACAGAGATACAGAGGATAGGAGCAGGAGGCGGCCATTCGGCCCTTTGTGCCTACTCAGCCATTCTTCACACTCATGGATGATCGTCCAATTCAATTGCCTAATCCTGCTTTCTCCCCACAACCTTTGATCCCATTCGCCCCAAATGCAAAACCTAGTTTCTTCTTAAATACATTGTGTTTTGGCATCAACTACTTCCTGTGGTAATGAATTCCACAGGCCCATCGCTCTTTGGGTGAAAAAATATCTCCTCATTTCCGTCCGAAATTGTCTACCCTGAATCTTCAGACTATGATCCCTGGTTCTGGACACTCCCACCATCGGGAAGATTCTCCCTGCATCTACTCTGTCTAGTCCTGTTATAATTTTATAAGTCTGTATAAGATCCGCCCATCATTTGTCTGAACTCCAGTGAAAACAATCCTAACCTGGTCAATCTGTCCTCATACATCAGTCCCACCATCCCCGGAATCAGCCTGGTAAACCTCTGTTGCACTCCCTCGAGAGCAAGAGCATTCTTCCTCAGAAAAGGAGACAAAGCTACACACAATATTCTTGGTGTGATCTCACCAAGGCCCTGTATAACTGCAACAACACATCCCTGCTCCTGTACTTGAAACCTCTTGCAATGAAGGCCAACATACCATTTGCCTTCTTTAGCGCCTGCTGAACCTACATGCTTACCTTCACAGATAATGGGAACTACAGATGCTGGAGAATCTGAGATAACGAAGTGTGGAGCTGGATGAACACAGCAGACCAAGCAGCATCTTAGGAGCACAAAAGCTGACGTTTCGGGCCTAGAAATTTCAGAAGGGTCTCGGCCCAAAATGTCAGCTTTTGTGCTCCTAAGATGCTGCTTGGCCTGCTGTGTTCATCCAGCCTCACACTTTGTTATCTCTGCTTACCTTCACTGACTGGTGCACAAAGACACCCAGATCCCATTGCACACTCCCCTCTCCCAATTTACAGCCATTCGGGTAGTAATCTGCCTTCTTGTTTTTGCTTCCAAAATGAACAACCTCACATTTATCCACATTATACTGCATCTGCCATTGATTTGTCCACTCACCCAACCTGCCCAGGATCTCTGCATCCTCATCACAGTTCATCCTCCCACCCAACATGGTATCATCTGCAAACTTGATATGTTACACATTGTTCCGTCATCCAAATCATTAATATATATTGTGAATAGCTGGGATCCCAGCACCGATCCCTGTGGCACCTCACTAGTTACTGCCTGCCAATTTGAAAAGGACCCATTAATTCCTGCTCCTTATTTCCTCTCTGCCAACCAGTTTTCTATCCAATCAAGTGTCAATGCAAGGTCATTTAGGGGACAGTGGTCTTTGTATCATAACTTGGGGTTAGTTAATGAAAAGGACAAGGAATAACCCACAGTAAGAATAAGATGAAGAAGAAAAATTGTGTTTAGACAGAGAGGTGAAATAAGAGCATTATGAACTAGACAAAGGATAGAAGTTTGGAGGGGACCTAAATAAAAACAAGGAAGGAGAAAGGGAAAAGATGGGCTTCCCTTTCACATTAACTGCAAAAAACAAAAATTTGACATGTACATAAAGAAATAGTTAGAGGATTGTGAAAGGAGAATGGGATTGATTAGTGACCAACAAGGGAATTTATATATGGAGTAAAGTGTCACACTGAGGTATTAAATATGCCTACTCTTTACCAAGGAAGATGCTGCTGCCCAGGTTATGGTGAAACAGGAAGCTGTCATGTACTTAAAGGCTTCAAAATAGATAAGGAGGAACCAATGGATAGGCTGCACTTAAATGTACATAAGACAACAGGTTCGGATAAGATGCAGTGAAGGATCCTGAGGAAGAAGACAGCAGAATTTGTAGAGGTACCAGCCAAAATGTCCAACCTTCCTTAAGCTAAGGATGATGTTGGAGAACTGGGAACAATATGGAAACATTGGAGAGGGTGTTGAAAAGATTTACAAGACTGGTTCTGGTAATGAGAATCTTGTGTTACATAGATAAATTGGAGAAGTAACAATATTTTCTCTGCAGAAGAAAAGACTAAGAAGGGCTTGGATAAGGTTATTTAAGTCACGAATGTCCAGGCCTATAGGCTTTAGGTAAGATAGATACAATGGCCTCAATGGTCTAATTCAGGGCAGTAGTAATTTCATGATATGAACACAGTTTGTTTCAACAACTCCATCTGGGGGAGTTCCACATTCTCACCACTCTTCTGCTTAGGGCATTTCTGCTAAATTCCTGATTTCTCAAAGACTCTTATACTGATGGCCTCTCATTCTGCTCTTCCCCACAAGAGGAAACATTCTCTCTGTATCCACGCGATCAAACTTTTCATCATTTTAAAGATCCCTATTAGATTACCCTCAGCCTTCTCCCATGAGAAAACAGACCCAGCTGGTCAATCCTTCCTTGATTTTTCTAGCATCATCCTCATAAATCTTCCCTGTCTCCAGTGCCACTAGATTTTTTTTTAAAAAGCTGGTGACCAGGTTGCCTACATAGATTTATCAATTCATACAGTGCAGAAAAGGCCCTTCAGCCCTTCGAGTCTGCATAAACTACCGTTAAAAGTGCACTAATCCCAGTTGCCTGCACTTGTCCCCTATTCTTGAATGCTATGATATTTGAAGTACTCGTCCAAATTTTTTTTAAAGATTGTAGGGCTTCCAGCCTCCACTACCTTCCCAGGCAGTGCATTCCAGATTCCCATCACCCGCTCAGTGAAAATGCTTTTTTACCCCAAATCCCCTTTGAATTTCCTGCCCCTTACCCTAAAGCTATGTCCTGGTGCGACTGACTCTTCAATCATGGGAACATTTGCTCCCTATTTACCCTGTCCATACCCTTCATAATTTTATAAACCCCTAACATGACGCCGCCCCCCCCCCCATCAGTCTTCTCTGCTCTAATAAGAACAATCCAATCCTATCTAGTCTCTCCTTACAGAGATAATGGGAACTGCAGACGTTGGAGAATCCAAGATGACAAAGTGTGGAGCTGGATGAACACAGCTGGCCAAGCAGCATCTCAGGAGCACAAAAGCTGACGTTTCGGGCCTAGACCCTTAGCTCATTTGTCCATCATCATGGATGAGCCTCCTCCATACCCACTCCACTTCTATCACGTCCTACCTGTACTGAGGTGACCAGAACTGTATACAGTACTCCAGCTGTGGCCTAATACTCTGTACAATACCAACATTATTTCCTTGCTCTTAAACTCTAATGCCATGACTGATAAAAGCAAGTGTCCTACGTGCCTTCTTAACTATCCTATTCGCATGCTCTGCCAACTTCAAGGATCTGTGAATTATTACCCCAAGATCCCTCTGTTCCTCTAAGCTACCCACTGTCCTGCCATTCATTAAATACTCTCTCAACTTGTTTCTTCTTTCAAAATGCATCACCTCGCACTTATCAGGGTTAAATACCATCTGCCACTGTTCTGCCCATCTGACCAACTCATCTATATCTTCCTGTAACCTACAACCATTTTCTTTGCTGTTAGCTACTCTACCAATCTTGGTGTCATGTGTAAACTTGCTCAACATGCCCCCCACATTTTCATCTGTATCATTTAGATTGCTCTGTGCAAACTTATCCACAAAGAGCTGTTCCTAGTTTACTGTGGTCAGATCCTGCTTTACTTTAATGAAATCTACTTTCCTCTATCTAAAGCAATCCTTTGCAGGCCAACTTCTTTATTGTCCAGAACAAATTTGAATTGTAGTGTGTTGTGGTCGCTAACGTTTAAATGTTCCCCCACTGCCACATCGAACACTTGTCCAACATTTTTTCCTTAGAACCAGATAAGGATCCTGGTACTGACTGTTGTGGTACACCGCTGGACACCGGCACTCAAACAGCTTTTTACCACTACCTTTTATGCTTTATTGCTAAGCCAGTTTCTGATCCATCTTGCCGATGTACCGTCAATTCCATGTGCTTTAACCTTCTCAATCAGTCTCCCGTTTGGGACCTTGTCAAAAGCTTTGCTAAAATCCGTACGAAATATATCAACTGAACATCCCTGATCCACACGCTTGATCATATTTTCAAACAATTCTAACAGATTTATTAGGCGTGACGTCCCTCTGACAAAGCCATACCAATTAACCTTAATTAACCCAGGCCTTTCCAAGTGCATATTAATTCAGTCCTTCAAAATTTTCTCCAATACTTTCCTGACGTGAGACTCACTGTTCTGTAATTTCTTGGTTCATCTCTACCACACCTCTTGAAAAGTGGAACCACGTTAGCCATCCTCAGTCCTCTGGCACCTCCCCTGTGGCCAAAGCAAAATTAAAAATTTGTGTCAGATTCCCTGCAAATTCTTGCCTCAGCAGCCTGGGATGGAGTTCATCTGGGCCAGAGGGATCGGCCTGTTTTTAAGCCCATCACAATCTCCAATACTTCCCCATTTCCTATGTCAAACTATGCAACTTCCTCACAGCCCCTATTCCTGAATTCCATACCTATGTTCTCCTTTTCTAGAGTGAAGACTGAACAGAAGTATTCATTTAAATCACTTCTAATATCCTGTGGCTTCACACATAGATTACTCCCTTGGTCCCTAATGACCCTACTCTTTACCCGGTTAACCTCATCCCTTGAATCTATTTATAAATCATCTTGGGTTTCTCCCTAATCTTGTTCGCAAGTTCTTTCTCATGCCCCCTTATTGCTCTTCTAATTGCTTTCTTCAGTTCCCCCCTGCACTATGGCTGCAGCTGAATTGCTCCCTTTGGACTTGCTAAAAGCCCTATACTTCCTCTTTATCCAGTCCTGTATTGTCCTATGCATCCAGGATTCTCTGAACTTATTGCTCCTACATTTCCCTGAAAAGGATACATATTGGACCTGTACTCTCCCCAGCTTCTTTTTGAATGACCCCCATTGGTCTGTGCAAATTTATCCACAAGGAGCTGTTTCTGGTCTACTCTGGCCAGATCCTGCTTTATTTTAATGAAATCTACTGCCATATTTTGCACGCCATTTTCTTCCTTGTCCAGAACAGATTTGAACTGTACTGTGTTGTGGTCACTATCATTTAAATGTTTCCCTATTTGCCACATGGAACCCTTCACCAGCATTTTTTTCCTCAGAATCAGATCCAGCATCCCTTGTTGGGCCTTCTACATATGGATACAAAGACTCCATTGACCCCTCTAATGCTATGACTACCCAAATTATGTTGGCAAAGTTGAAATTCCTCAGTATAATTACCCGATTATTACTCGTACAGTACTCATGTGGTCTAACCATGCTTTAGTACAGGTTTAATATAAGTTCTCGAATTTTGAATTTATCCTCCTGGATGCAGCATCCAATGCCTGCAATACATTTTTTAGTGTTCAGTGTATTTGTATCTGGGATCCCTTTGCTCCTTTACTCCAACCAGTTCCACACCTCCCTGTAATAAATGACTTCCTGATTCCTCCCATCAAAATGCACATTTGTCTGTGTTGAACTTCAGTTGCTGATTTTACATTCCATTCTAACAATACATGGGGAATAGAACATATAGAACATAGAACAATACAGCGCAGAACAGGCGCTTCGGCCCTCGACGTTGCGCCGACCTGTGAACTAATCTAAGCCCCTCCCCTACACTATCCCATCATTATCCATATGCTTATCCAAGGACTGTTTAAGTGCCCCTAATGTGGCTGAGTTAACTACATTGGCAGGCAGGACGTTCCACGCCCTTACCACTCTCTGAGTAAAGAACCTGCCTCTGACATCTGTTTTAAATCTATCACCCCTCAACTTGTAGCTATACCCCCTTGTACAAGCTGAAGTCACTATCCTCAGAAAAATACTCTCACTATCCACCCTATCTAATCTTCTGATCATCTTGAATGTCTTTATTAAATCCCCTCTTAACCTCCTTCTCTCCAATGAGAACAGACCCAAGTCCCTCAGCCTTTCCTCATAAGACCTTCGCTCCAGACCAGGCAACATCCTGGTAAATCTCCTCTGCACCTTCTCCAATGCTTCCACATCCTTCCTGTAATGGGGCGACCAGAACTGCACGCAATATTCCAAGTGAGGCCGCACTAGCGTTTTGTACAGTTGCAGCATGACATCACGGCTCCGCAACTTAATCCCTCTACCAATAAAATCCAACACACCGTAAGCCTTCTTAACAGCACTATCAACCTGGGTGGCAACTTTCATGAATCTACGTATATGGACACCAAGATCCCCCTGCACATCCACATTACCAAGAATCTTTTTATTGACCCAGTATTCTGCCTCACTATTATTCCTCCCAAAGTGAATCACCTCACATTTATCCGTATTAAAGTCCATTTGCCACCTTTCAGCCCAATTCTGCAGTTTATCCAATACATGTCATTAACTCCCACCTCCCCTATATACCAGTTATCTGTACTGCGTAAACATGAAGTATGAAGAGGAGGCTGTTAAGTGATAAACAGAACTCAAACTAGATTTATCCAATAAACAAAGTGCAGCAGGCTTGTTTGTCATTGGAGCTAAAACCCTGAATGGTATGCAATCAGTGACCAATTGCCATCAATTCCATCCATATGCAATCATTCTCTGAATACCCTCACTTGTATCGAACTGCACTGCCAATCAAATATTCCAATTGATAAGCAAACATCACCAGTCTCTGGTGAAATCCCACACATTAGGAACTGATGATTCCATAACTACTTTGAGTTTCTGTGATTTTATAACAATTAAAATGTGAAATTTTCATCCATCACCCGCGAGGACCTCTGGTGTTGATGTCTCTTGTCTTTGGAATCACCAATCTGCTAGTTTCATTCCCAATTCTACAGCTCTTTCTTGTTCTGGGAAAGGAAATAAGTTCTAACAAACTGGACAAGTCTGGGCTCAGTGAAGAAGATTGTGACAATGGTGATGGTGAAACACAAGGCCCCAACCAGAACATGGATCAACTGGGACATGAGACACTGCTTACTCCAAGAGGCCTGCAAACAAAACAAAACAATATTTTTCAAAACAACAATGTCACATAAAGCATCAGTGTCATCAGATTGGTGGGGCGGGGGAGATGGTCAGTGCTAGTGTTTCACTGTCAGTATATGACAGGGCCCGGGGCCGGCGTCGCTGTGACGCGGGGACGGGGGGAGGGGGCGGCGTTGCTGTGACGTGGGGATGGGGGGGACGGGGGGGCCGGTGTCAGCGTGACGCGGGGAGGCCGGCGTCAGCGTGACGCGGGGACGGGGGGGCCGGCGTCAGCGTGGTGCGGGGGCCGGTGTCAGCGTGACGCGGGGATGGGGGTGCCGGCGTCAGTGTGACGCGGGGACGGGGGGGGGGCCGGCGTCGCTGTGACAGGGGGGACGGCGTCAGCGTGACGTGGGGACAGGGGGCTGGCGTCAGCGTGACGCGGGCCGGGGGGGGGGGGGGGAGGGGGCGGCATTGCTGTGACAGGGGGGGACAGCGTCGCTGTGACGGGGGGTCGGCGTCAGCGTGAAGCGGGGACGGGGGGCCGGCGTCAGCGTGATGCGGGGACGCGGGGGCTGGCGTCAGCGTGACACGGGGATGGGGGGGGGGGTCAGTGTCACATGGTCGCCTTCATTCAACATCTTTGGAATGTTGACTATAGTTGGACTTTCTGCACCCACCTCCCCTCCAGTACCTACCTGCGAAAGTGCCGTCACTGTGCCACTGAGAAGATAGGCTAGCAGTAAAGGCACCGGGAGCAGGAGGCCCCTGAGGGGCTGTCTCTTGCTATGCTTGAAGTAATGGCTGATATATCGAAGGCTGTGGGCAATTCGAAGTCCCATGTTCAGGCAGTTTGCTAAAATAAATCCAACACCTCCTTGCCACCATGTCAAACAATAGGAAAGGCCAAGAAATGTAAGCGACAGAGCCAGCATCAAAATGTTATACCTTCAATAAAGTAATCAAACATTAGGCTAAATATTGAAGTACCTGATAGAGGAAGGAAGACTTGCAATTACTACAGAAACTCATGAGCTCAGCATCTGAACTGAAGTGTAGTTGCTATTGTAATGTCAGAAACATTTATCCTCAGGATTTTGACTGACACACATGCCATTTACAGCAAGAAAATCAACAACTGAAACTGTTAATTCTTGCAAGGAGAGGCATGATATCTGAAAGCTAGGACGTTGCAGGTCATAATTAATTATATTCTGACATTTGACCAGCCTAAACCCTGAGCGTGGAATTGCAAAGCATCTAAGTTTCTAACCACCAGATGGGTTGTAAACTCTAAACCTTAGAATCCTAAAATCATATGGTAGAGATCCTTCAGCCCAACGAGTCTGCACTGATAAAAATACATGACTTTTACTTTCCTACAATAGGCACTGAATGTTATGACATTTCAAGAGTTCATCCAAGTGCATTTTAAAGGTTGTGAGGTTTCCTGCCTCACTCCTCTCCCAGGCAGTGCATTCCAGACCCCCACCACCCTCTGGGTGAAAAACACTTCCCTCCAATCCTCTCTAAACCTCCTGCCTTTTACTTTAAGATTATGCTCCTTGTTATTGACCTATCAACAAACAACTGCTTTCTATCTCCCCTGTTCATGCCCCTTATACTCTTTTATATCTTCAACTCAGCCTCTTCTGTTGCAAACAAAGTAACTGAACTTAGAGTCATTGAGCGCTACTGCATAGAAATAGACCCTTCAGTCCAAATTATCTATGCTGACCAGATATCTTAAATTAATTTAGTCCTATTTGCCACCATTTGGCCCTTATCCCTCTAAACCCTTCCTATTCATATACCCATCTAGATGCCTTTCAAATGTAATTGTACCAGTCTCCACCACTTCCTCTGGCTGCTTGTTCCATACACGTATCACCCTCAGTCCTTCTAAATCTTTCCGCTCTTGCCATAACTTATACCCTCCAGTTTTGGACAACCGCACCCCAGAGAAAAGACCTTGTTTATTTACCCTATCCGTGCCCCTCATGATTTTATAAACCTCTATAAGGTAAGCCCTCAGCTCCTGAAACTCCAGGGAATAAAGCTCCAGCCTATTCAGCCTCTCCTATACCTCAAATGCTCCCACCTCAACAACAACCTTGTAAATCTTTTCTGAGCTCTTTCAAGTTTCACAGCATCCTTCCTGTGGCTGGGAGAACAGAACTGAATGCAATGCTCCATAAGTGGGCAAATCAATATCCTGTGCAGCCACAAAACCACCCTCCAACTCCTATATTCAATGCACTGACCAATAAAGGCAAGCATACCAAACATCTTTACTATCCTGTCTATCTGGGACTCCATTTTCAAGGAACTATGATGCTGCACTCCAAGGTCTCTTTGTTCAGCAACACTCCCCAGGACCTTACCATTAAGTGTATAAGTCCTGCCCTGATTTGCCTTTCCAAAATGCAGCACGTCACATATATTTAAATTAAACTCCATCTGCCACTGTTCACCTCATTGAGATCCCTTTGTACAAGGACCCTTTGTACTCTGAAGTAACCTTCTTCACATTCAAATAATTTTTTTAAATGACAAAAAGCAGTGGAGCTAGTGCTGCTATTTTTGGCACACCACTGGTCACAGGCCTCCTGTCTGAAAAGCAAGCCTCCACCACCACCCTCTGTTGTCTACCTTCGAGCCAGTGGTGTCCAAGTGGCTAGTTTCCCCTGTATTCTGTGTGATCTATCCTTGCTAACCCGTCTACCATGAGGAACCTTGTTGAACATGTGACTGAAATCCATATAGATCATGTCTGCCACTCTGCTCTCATCATTACTTCTTCAAAAAACTCAATCAAGTTAGTGAGGCACGATTTCCCACACACAAAGCCATGTTGACTATCCCCAATCAGTCCTTGCCTTTCCAAATACATGTAAATCCTGTCCCTCAGGATTCCCTCCAACAACTTGCCCATCACCGATGTCAGGCTCACTGGTCTATAAAAAACAAAGAAAAAGAAAAAGAAAAAGAACAAAGAAAAAGAACAAAGAAAAAGAACAAAGAAAATTACGGCACAGGAAGAGGCCCCTTGGCCCTCCAAGCCTGCGCCGATCAAGATCCTCTGTCTAACCTGTCATCTATTTTCTAACGGTCTGTGTCCATTTGGTCTCTGCCCATCAATGTACCTGTCCAAATATATCTTAAAAGATGCTAACGTGTCTGGGTCTACCATCTCTGCTGGCAACGCGTTCCAGGCACCCACCACCCTCTGTGTAAAGAACTTTCCACACATATCTCCCTTAAACTTTCCTCCTCTCACTTTGAACTCATCACCCCGAGTAATGGAGTCCCCCACTCTGGGAAAAAGCTTTCTGCTATCCTGTCTATACCCCTCATGATTTTGTAGACCTCAATCAGGTCCTCCCTCAATCTCCGTCTTTCTAATGTAAATAATCCTAATCTACTCAACCTCTCTTCATAGCTAGCACTCTCCATACCATGCAACATTCTGGTGAACCTCCTCTGCACCCTCTCCAAAGCATCTACATCCTTTTGGTAATGTGGTGACCAGAACTGTACACAGTACTCCAAATGTGGCCGAACCAAAGTCCTATACAACTGCAACATGACCTGCCAACTCTTGTACTCAATACCCCGTCTAATGAAGGAAAGCATGCCATATGCCTTCTTGACCACCCTATTGACCTGCGTTGTCACCTTCAGGGAACAATGGACCTGAACACCCAGATCTTTCTGTTCATCAATTTTCCCTAGGACTTTTCCATTTACTGTATAGTTTGCCCTTGAATTTGATCTTCCAAACTGCATCACCTTGCATTTGCCCGGATTGAACTCCATCTGCCATTTATCTGCCCAACTCTCCAGTCTATCTATATTCTGCTGTAATCTCTGACAGTCCCCTTCACTATCTGCTACTCCACCAATCTTAGTGTCATCAGCAAACTTGCTGATCAGACCACCTATACCTTCCTTCAAATCATTTACACATATCACAAACAACAGTGGTCCCTGCACAGATCCCTGTGGAACATCACTGGTCACAGGTCTCCAATTTGAGAAACTCCCTTCTACTAGCACTCTCTGTCTCCTGTTGCCTAGCCAGTTTTTTATCCATCTAGCTAGCACACCCTGGACCCCATGTGACTTCACTTTCTCCATCAGCCTGCCATGGGGAACCTTATCAAATGCCTTACTGAAGTCCATGTATATGACAGCCACAGCCTTTCCCTCATCAACCAACTTTGTCACGTCCTCAAAGAATTCTATTAAGTTGGTAAGACATGACCTGCCCTGTACAAAACCATGTTGACTATCACTGATAAGCCCATTTTCTTCCAAATGGGAATAGATCCTATCCCTCAGTATCTTCTCCAGCAGCTTCCCTACCACTGACGTCAGGCTCACTGGTCGATAATAATCTGGATTATCCTTGCTGCCCTTCTTAAACAAGGGAACAACATTAGCAAGTCTGCAGTCCTCCGGGACCTCACCCATGTCTAAGGACACTGCAAAGATATCTGTTAAGGCCCCGGCTATTTCCTCTCTCACTTCCCTCAGTACCCTCGGATAGATCCCATCCGGACCTGGGGACTTGTCCACCTTAATGTCTTTTAGGATACCTAACACTTCCTCCTTCCTTATGTCAACTTGACCTGGAGTAAGCAAACATCTATCCCTAACCTCAACATCTGTCATGTCCCTCTCCTTGGTGGATACTGATGCAAGGTAATCGTTAAGAACGTCACCCATTTTCTTTGACTCAGCGCATAACTTTCCTTCTTTGTCCTTAAGTGGGCCAATCCTTTCTCTAGTTACCCTCTTGCTATTTATATATGAATAAAAGGCTTTGGGATTTTCCTTAACCATGTTTGCCAGCAATATCTCCTGTCCTCTCTTAATCCCTCATTTCAGATTCGCTCTACAGTCCTGATATTCTTGTAAAGCTTCATCTGTCTTCAGTCGCCTAGACCTCATGTACGCTTCCTTTTTTCTCTTGGCTAGTCTCACAATTTCACCTGTCATCCATGGTTGCTTAATCTTGCCATTTCTATTCCTCATTTTCAGAGGAACATGTCTCTCCTGCACACTAATCAACCTCTCTTTAAAAGCCTCCCACATATCAAATGTGGATTTACCTTCAAACAATTTCTCCCAATCTACATTCCTCAGATCCTGCCGAATCTTGGCATACTCGGCCTTCCCCCAGTTTAGTGCTCTTCCTTTAGGACCACTCCTATCCTTGTCCATGAGTATTGTAAAACTTATGGAATTGTGGTCGCTATTTCCAAAGTAGTCCCCTACTGTAATATCAACCACCTGGCCAGGTTCATTCCCCAACACCAGGTCCAGTATGGTCCCTTCCCAAGTTGGACTACATACATACTACTCTAGAAAACCCTCCTCGACACACCTTACAAATTCAGCTCCGTCTTGACCCCTAACACGACGTGAATCCCAGTCAATGTTGGGAAAATTAAAATCTCCCATCACCATCACCCTGATTCTCCTACACCTTTCCATTATCTGTTCACATATTTGTACCTCTATCTCATGCTCGCTGTTGGGAGGCCTGTAGTACAGCCCCAACATTGTAACTGCATCCTTCCTATTTCTGAGTTCTACCCATATTGCCTCACTGCTTGAGTCCTCCATGGGGCCCTCCTTCAGTGCGGCTGTGATATCGTCTTTGACCAGTCCTGCAACTCCTCCACCCCTTTTACCTCCTTCTCTGTACCGCCTGAAGCATCGATATCCTGGGACAACTAATTGCCGATCATGTCCTTCCCTCAACCAAGTCTCAGTAATAGCAATAACATCACACTTCCAGGTACCGATGCAAGCCCTAAGCTCATCTGCCTTATCTGCTACACTTCTCGCATTAAAACAAATGCACCTCAGACCACCTGTCCCTTTGTGCTCATCATCTGCTCCCCGACTACTATTCCCTTTATTCACACTGACTCCATTATCTAGTTCCCTACAGGCTATCGTTACTACCTCTTTTCTGTCCAATATTTGGTTCCCATCCCCCTGCCACATTAGTTTAAACCCTCCCCCACAGCATTAGCAAAAGCACCCCCAAGGACATTGGTTCCAGTCCGGCTCAGGTGTAGACCATCCAATTTGTAATAGTCCTACCTTCCCCAGAACCGGTTCCAATGTCCCAAAAATCTGAAGCCCTCCCTCCTAAACCACCTCTCAAGCCACGCATTCATCCTAGCTATTCTTTCATTTCTGCACTGACTAGCACTTGACACTGGTAGCAATCCTGAGATTACTATAGTTCCCCAGCTTTCCTTTAACACCTTTCCTAATTATTATATCACATTAGCCAGCTTCCAGTCTTCCAGCACTTCACCTGTGGCTATCAATGACATAAATATCTCAGCAAGGGGCCCAGTGATCACTTCTCTAGCTTCCCACAGCGTTCTATGGTATACCTGATCAGGTCCCAGAGATTTATCCATGTTTATGCATTTTAAGATGCCCAGTACCTGTTTCAAGATGTCGCTATTTATTTTCCCACATTCTCTAGCTTCCATATCCTTCTCCACAGCAAATACTGATACAAAATACTTGTTTAGTATCTTCCCCACCTCCTGCGGTTCCATACAAAGGCGGCCTTGCTGACCTTGAAGGGGCCCCATTCTCTCCCTCGTTACCCTTTTGTCCTTAATGTATTCGTGGAATCCCGTTGGATTCTCCTTAACCTTTTTAGCCAAAGCTGTCTCACATCCCCTTCTTGCCCTCCTGACTTCCCTCTTAAGTACACTCCTACTGCCTTTATACTCTTCTAGGGATTCACTCCATCCCTGCTATCTATACCTGACGTATGCTTCCTTTTTTTGCTTGACAAAAACCTCAATTTCTCTAGTCATCCAGCATTCCCTACACCTACCAGCCTTGCCCTTCACCCTAACAGGAACACTGGGTCTCCGGACTCTCGTTATCTCCTTTTTGAAGGCTTCCCATTTTCCAGCCATCCCTTTACATGTGAACATCTGCTGCCTATCAGCTTTTGAAAATTCTTGCCCACTACTATCAAAATTGGCCTTTCTCCAATTGAACACAGAACATAGAACGGTACAGGCTCTTTGGCCCATGATGTTGTGCCGAACGTTTACACCAAACCTAAGGTCTAGCTTACCTCCACCCCTACCTTATACGATCATCCATATGTCTATCCAATAGCCGCTTAAATGCCCCTAATGAGGCTGACTCCACTACCCTCTCCGGCAATGCATTCCACACCCCGACTACTGTCCGATAAAAAGAACCTGCCTCTGACATCTCCCCTATATCTACCTCCACTCACTCTAAAACTATGCCCCCTCGTAATAGCTACCTCTGCCCTAGGAAAATGTCTCTGGCTGCCTACTCTATCCATACCTCTAATCATTTTGTACACCTCTATCAGGTCACCTCTCATCCTTCATCGTTCTAAACAGAAAAGCCCTAGCTCTCTTAACCTTTCCTCGTAAGACCTTCTCTCCATTCCAGGCAACATTCTGGTAAATCTCCCTTTTCCAATGCTTCCACAT
This sequence comes from Stegostoma tigrinum, assembly GCF_030684315.1. Taxonomy (NCBI): domain Eukaryota; kingdom Metazoa; phylum Chordata; class Chondrichthyes; order Orectolobiformes; family Stegostomatidae; genus Stegostoma; species Stegostoma tigrinum. Next base: position 278,202 of record NC_081364.1, read on the forward strand.
CTTTCCTATAATGAGGCAACCAGAACTGGGCACAATACTCCAGATGTGGTTGAACCAGGCTCTTGTATAGCTGGAGCATAACTTCACGGCTCTTGAACTCAATCCCTCTATTAATGAAAGCTAACACACCATACGCCTTCTATCCACTTGGGTGCAACTTTCAAGGAACTGTAGACATGAACCCCAAGATCCCTCTGCTCCTACACACTGCCAAGAATCTTTCCGTTAACCCTGTACTCTGCTTTCAAGTTTGTCCTTACAAAATGAATCACCTCACACTTTTCAGGGTTAAACTGCATCTGTCACTTCTCAGCCCAGCTCTGCATCTGATCAAGGATAAAGAACAAAGAACGAAGAAAATTACAACACAGGAACAGGCCCTTCGGCCTTCCAAGCCTATGTGGATCCAGATTCTCTATCTAAACCTGTCGCTTATTTTCCAAGGATCTGTATCTCTCTGCTCCCTGCCTACTCATGCATCTGTCTAGATACATCTTAAATGATGCCATCATGCCCACCTCTACCACCTCCGCTGGCAATGCGGTCCAGGCACCCACTACTCTCTGCGTAAAGAACTTACCACACATATCTCCCTTAAACTTTTCCTCTCTCACCTTGAAGTCATGACCCCTAGTAATTGAATCCCCCACTTGGGGGAAAAAGCTTTTTGCTATCCACCCTGTCTATACCTCTCATGATTTTGTAGACCTCAATCAGGCACCCCCTTCAACCTCCGACTTTCTAACATAAATAATCCTAATCAACTCAACCTCTCCTCACAGCTAGCACCCTCCATACCAGGTAACATCCTGATGAACCTCCTCTGTACCGTCTCCAAAGCATCCACATCCTTTTGGTAATGTGGCAACCAGAACTGTATGCAGTATTCCAAATGTGGTCGAACTAAAGTCCTACACAACTGTAACATGATCTGCCAACTCTTGTACTCAATACCCCGTCCGATGAAGGAAAGCATGCCGTATGCCTGCTTGACCACTCTATCGACCTGTGTTGCTACCTTCAGGGTACAATGGACCTGAACACCCAGATCTCTCTGTGCATCAATTTTCCCCAGGGCTATTCCATTTACCGTTTACTATCAATGTCCCTTTGTAACCTCGAACAGCCCTCCGCACTATCCACAACTCAACCCACCTTTGTATTGTCCGCGAACTTACTGATCCACCCTTCCACTCCTTCATCCAAATCATTTATAAAAATCAGAAATAGAAGAGGACCCAGAACAGATCCCTGTGGTACATCATTTGTAACTGAGCACCACGTTGAATATTTTCCGTCCACTACCACCCTTTGTACATATTCATTACTAACATCCACCTCCTCTAGCCTACCAGCCTGTTTCACACTGTCCTCCTCTACAACTCGGTCCCTCTCAGTTGAGTACTGAAGAAAAGTATTCATTGAGGACCTCTCCTATCTCTTTAGGCTCCGTGCACAAATTCCCTTTACAATCCTTGATCAGCCCTACCCTTTCTCTGATCATTCTCTTATTCCTCACTACTGTGTAAAAAGCCTTGGAATTTTCTTTGATCCTATCTGCCAAGGTTTTCTCATGCCCCTTTTTGAGAACTTTAACTTTTAGGTCCACTCTATCCTCTTCCATCACTATGTTAAAACTAATAGAATTATGGCCCCAAGGTGCTCACCCATTGACACCTCAGGCACCTGCCCTGCCTTATTTCCCAAGAGTAGGGCAGGTTTTGCACCTTCTCCAGTAGGTATATCCACACACTGAATCAGAGACCTTTCCTGTGCACACTTAACAAATTCTTCTCCATCCAAGCCCTTAACACTATGGCAGTCCTAGTCTATATTTGGCAAGTTAAAATCCGCTGCAGTTACCATCGTTTTTTTTCTTGCAGATAACGGAGATCTCCTTACAAACTTGTTTCTCAATTTCCCACTGTCTAATGGGGGTCTATAGTACCATCCCAATAAGGTGATCATCCCTTTCTTATTTTTCAGTTCCACCCAAATAACTTCCCTGGATGTATTTACAGGAATATCACCCCACTGTAATAGTATCATTAATTAAAAATTCCACTCCCCCTCTTCTCTTGCCCTCTTTTCTATCCTTCCAATAGCAGCTAAACCCTGAACATTAAGCTGCCAGTCCTGTCCATCCCTGAGCCACATCTCTGAAATTTCAATGATATCCCAGTCCCATTTTTCCAACCATGTCCTGAATTCATCTGCCTTACTTGTTAGGCATCTTGCATTGAAATAAATGCAGTTTAATTTATTAGTGCTACCTTGTTCTCTGCTTTGTTCCTGCCTGCCCTGACTGTTTGACTTGGCTCTTTTCCCAAAGTTGTCTCAGACTGATCTCTTTCCCCACCATCTCCCTGTCCTCCTCCCACTTACTAGTTTAAATCTTCCCAAGCAGCTCTGGCATATCTCCCCACCAGTATATTAGTCCCCTTCCAATTCAGGTGTAATCCGTCCTCCTTATACAGGTCACTTCTATCCCAGAAGAGATTCCAATGATCCAAAAATGTAAATCCTTCTCCCCTGCACTGGCTCCTCAGCCACACATTCATCTGCTCCATCCTTATTCCTCTCACTAGCTTATTGCACTGACAGTAATCCAGACATTACTACCTGCTTTTAGAAACATAGAAGGTAGGAGGAGGAGGAGGCCATTTGGTCCTTTGAGCCTGCTCTGTCATTCTTCACAATCATGGCTGATTGTCCAACTCAATAGCCTAAATCCTGCTTTTTCCACATAACCTTTGAACCCATTTACCCCAAATACTATATGTAGTTGCGTGTTGAATACATTCAATGTTTTGGCATCAACTACTTCCTGTAGTAATGAATTCCACAGGGTCACCACTCCTTGGGTGAAGAAATGTCTCCTCCTCTCTGTCTACCCCGAATTCTCATACTGTGACCCCTGGTTCTGGACACATCCACCATCAGGAACATCCTCCCTACATCTACCCTGTCTGATCGTGTTAGAATTTTATAAGTCTCCATGAGATCCCCCCTCATTAATCCAAACTCTAGCAAACACAGTCCTAACCTAGTCAATCCCTCCTCATACATCAGTCTCATCATCCCTGAAATCAGCTTGGCAAACCTTGACTGCATTCCCTCAAGTGCAACAGTGATATTCCTCAGAAAAGGAGACCAAAACTGCACACAATATTCCAGGTGTGCTCTCACCAAGGCCCTGTACAACTGCAAGAATATGTTCCTGCTCCTGTACTCGAAACCTCTCGCAATGAAGCCCAACATACCATTTACCTTCTTTACTGCCTGCTGCACCTGCATGCTTACCTTCACCGACAGGTGCAAAAGGACTCCCAGGTCCCACTGCACACTCCCCTCTCCCAATTTACAGCAATTCAGTAGTAACCTGCGTTCTTGTTTTTTGCTTCCAAAGTGAATAACTTCACATTTATCCAAATTATACTGCATCTGCCATTGATTTGCCCACTCACCCAACTTGTCAAGATCATGTTGGAGCATCCCTGCATCCTCGTCACAGAATGGCTGGGGTCCCTGCACTGAGCCCTGTGGCCTCCCACTATTTACTGCCTGCTCATTTGAAAAGGACCCATTAATTTCTACTCTTTGTTTTCTCTCTGCCAATTGGTTTCCTATCCATCTCAATACACTTCCCCCTATCTCATGTGCTTTAATCTTGCACATTAATCTCTTCGTGGGTCACTGTCAAATGGTTTTTGAAAGTCGAAAGATACTACATCGACTGGCTTCCCCTTTCAATTCTACAAGTTACATCTTCATAGAATTCCAACAGATTTGTCAAGCCATGTTGACTCTGTTTGATCATGCCACCACTTTCTACAAGATCTGCTGTAAAATCCTTGACAATGGATTTGAGAATTTTCCCCACTACCGATGTTAGGCTCACTGATCTTTAATTCCCTGTTTTCTCGCTACTCTTCTTTTTGAATACTTGAATGACATTAGCCACCCTCCAATCTGCAGCATCTGTTTCAAAGTCTATCGAATCCTGGAAGATGACCATTAATCATCACCTATTTCTAGAGCTATTTCCTTAATTGCTCTGCGATGTAAATCATCAGGCCCTGTGGATTTATCGGCCCTCAATGCCTACAATTTTCCCAGCACAATTTCTCTACTAATATTGATCTCCCTCCGTTCTTCCCTCTCACTAAATTTTGCGTCCTCCAACAATTCTGGCATCTGATTTGTGTCCTCTTCTGTGAAGGCCGAACCAAAGTATGTATTCAGTTCCTCAGCTGTTTCTTTGTCCACTGTTATGCACTCCCTCATTTGTCTGTAGGGAATCAACATTTGTCTTTACCAATCTCTTTCTCCTCACATATCTACAGACACTCTCAGTGTCAGTCTTTATGTTCCTGCAAGCTTATTTTCATACTCTATTTTCCCTTTCTTCATCTATTCCTTGGACCTTCTTTGCTGAATTCTAAACTGCTCAGATTTATTATTCTTCTTTGACAATCTGTGCGCTACTTCCTTGGATCAGATTCTATCTCTAATTTCCTTTGTAAGCCACGGATGGGCCCTCTAACACATTTTGCTTTTGCGACAGACAGGAATACACAGATGTTGCAGTTCCCCCAAGCGTTCCTTGAATCTCTGCCTAGATTCCTACATTCTCTCCTCAGAATTTCATCCTTTTCTCGTCCTACTTCGTTAGCTCTAATAGGTACATTGACCTCTTGCTGGTCGCTATCCAGTTTGAGAATATTCTGCATCCTCTCCGAGATATACTTGATCCTGGCATCAGGGAGGCAACACACCATTCCGATGTCTTGTTGTTGGCCACAAAACATCAATCTGTGATTCTGACTACACTGTCTGCTGGCATAATCAATCTTATCCAGCCACTCTTCATAGCCAACCTGCTCCATCCCAGGCAACATCCTGGTGAATCTCATCTGAAACCCCTCCAGTGCAATCAGATCCTTCCTATAATGCACTGACCAGAGCTGCATGCAGCACTCCAGCTGCAGCCTAACCAAAGTTCTGTACAATTCCAACATAGCCTCCTGTTGTTATAATCTGTGCCATGACTGATAAATGCAAGTGTCCCATATGCCTTCCTATTAATCTTTCCTGGCACCTACAGAGATTTGTGGAAAAGCATCCCAACATCCCCCTCTTCCTTTGAGCTTCCTATTGTCTTGCCATTTTTTGAATATTCCCCTGTTTTGTTACTCCTCCCAAAGAGCATCAACTCATTTTTATCAGAGTCAAATTCTATCTGTCACTGATAACACATTGCGGAGCTGGAGGAACACAGCAGGCCAGGCAGCATAAGAGGAACGGGAAAGTTGACATTTTGGGTCAGGATCCTTCTTCAGAAATCTGTCTGTCACTGATCTGCCCATCTGACCAATCCATTATAAACTCCTGTAACCTAACATCTTCTTGCTCACTATTTACCACATGGACAATTTAGGTATCATCCGCAAACTTACTTACCATTCCCTGCATTCTCATCAACATAATTTAAGGATATCACAAACAATGAAGCACCTAGCACTGATCCCTGTGGTACACCACTGCACACTGGGTTCCAGTCACACAAACAGTTTTCGACCATCACCCTTTGTCTCCTGCCACAAAGCCATCTTTATATCTAAAGTTCCCTTGAATTGCATGTGTTTTTACCTCTACCAGTTTCCCATGGGACACCTTGTCAAAGACTTTACTGCAATTCACTATAAATCACGTCGGTTATCTCCTTCCCCCTGACATACTTATAGAATATCTTGGGATTCTCCTTAATCTTACCCACTTGTGTATTGTCATGCCCCTCTATTTTAAAGAGAGTGCTTAAGTATTATTGCATTTTACATACATGAAAGATATTTATAAAGAGTTGGCATTAATGTTTCCAGAAGCCTACTGATTTTGATAACTAGATTTAGATTCGTAAACGGCCTCAGCCACTTACCTGTCAACTTCTTGCTTACTCATTGCAGCAAACGTGAAACATTCGGTAACTCCATTTATAGCCAGCAGCAGTACATAGACACTGTAATAACGCAGAAGAGTTGGACCTACAGAGAAACAGCAAACTATTACATTTAACCTTCTTTTCTCAATTCTCCCCCTCATGGTATACGTCCATGCTGAAAACTATTTAAGCAGTAAATGTTACAGTCCATTGGTTCCCTGAAGTGAGTGTCTCCAATGTCAATTCAAGGCATGAATTATTCAGATGAATTATTTGACTATGTAGTCCACAAATGAAATCATCCTTGCCCTGAGTCTAAGGAAAAGAATTTGTGAGGATATACAACTTATTTCCAATTACTGGATAACATTGGTAATGAAGTGCATAAAAAGTTGAAGTGCTGTCGTCAACAATAATGATGTGTTTTTATAATGTTTTTAACATCATATGACACCTCAAGTTCTTTGTGGGAATGTTGTGAAACAGGGCAGCACGGTGGCTCAGTGGTTAGCACTGCAGCCTCACAGCGCCAGGGACCCAGGTTCGATTCCAGCCTTGGGCAGCTGTCTGCGCAGAGTTTGCACGTTCTCCCTGTGTCGGCACGGGTTTTCTCTGGGTGCTCCGGTTTCCTCCCACAGTCCAAAGATGTGCAGGCTAGGTGGATTGACCATGCTAAATTGCCCGTAGTGTTCAGGGGTGAGTGGGTTATAGGGGGATGCTCCAAGGGGCGGTGTGGACTTGTTGGGCCGAAGGGCCTGTTTCCACACTGCAGGGAATCTAAAAAATAAAATCTAAAAAATTTGGCATAAGGACACACTGAGACAGGATCTTGGTCAAATGTAACCTGGAAGAGACATTTTAAAAGAAGAACGTCAGACAGGTTTAAGCAAGGAATTTTCTTAAGGAATGGGCAATAATTGCTTGCCCAGCCAGTGAAGTCCGTATCCCATGAATTAATAAAATAAAATGTTATCCCCCAACAACATGAACTTTTATTTTCTATATACACCTTATAATAGCTGAAATCTATGTAAAATATATCTACTGGTTCCCCTTTATCTGCAGCACAAGTTATTTCTTCAAAGAGCTCCACGAAATTACTTAAACATGACTTTCCTTTGACATGGCTCTGACTGATACCTGGAACTTATTCAAGTACCCTGTTGTACTATCTTTAATAATAGCTTTTAACTTTACCCCAATGACAGATGTTAAGTCAAAAGGCTAGAAGTTTCCTGCTGTCTGCCTCCATCCCTTTTTGAATAAAGGAGTTACATTAGCTATTTTCCAATTGGAAGGAACCTTCACTGAATCTAATGACTTCTGGAAAATTAAAGCCAACGCATCAACCATCTCACGATCTTTTCACTGTGACAATTCACGAAGGCTTCCTAGACAGCATCTTCCAAACCCATGAACACTCCCATCTCTAAAGATGAGGGCAGCAGATACATGGGAACACTTTCCCCCACAAGTTCCCCTCCAAGCTACTTTCTATCCTGACTTGAAAATATATTGCCATTCCGTCAGTGTCGCTGGGTCAAAATCCTGGATTTCCCACCACAAGGGTAATGTGGGTCAACCCACAACATATTTTGGCTTCAGCGGTTCCAGAAGGCAGCACATGACCAGGTTTTCTAAGGCAATCTGGGAATGGGCAATAAACACTGATGTTCCTAGCCTACTCCCAAAGCAAAAATGAACTTTAAAAAATTACTTCTGAAATGTTGTAGTCTTCATGAAGCTGCATAAATTCCTTCTCTTTCACTCCACAAAAAGATGTGTTGAAATACAGCACTCTACACAGAAAAAGCAATACCTGGGCCCGAACTCAGCATCGATCCACCATACACATTCAGTGCCAGATGAGAGTATGAATATCCAAACACTGCGATGGTCAGTCCAATCAACATCACCAGCTTCATAAGCATCTCCAGAACAGCAGCTGCCATAGAAACATCCTCCTGGTAACCAAACAGGAAATTTTGTGAATATTCTATTCTTCATAACTTGGCAGCTATCACAATAAAAACTAAGCCTGAGACAGATGAGAATCTTAAAATATGAACGTGATATCCAGCCAATTGCACACGCTAGCTGTTTCAAACAGCTACCCAATTAACCACCATCTTCTGCAATCTTTCCTTACCTCAACAAAGTTTTACCTTCATGTAGTAACCCAATTCTCTTTGAAAGTTGCTCCAGTAGTGAATCAATTTCCAACATCCTTTCATGTTACTGAAGTCCCTAATCCATAGCACATGTCCTGTGCATCCACTCTAAGGCCTACTTATCCTTCATAGGGTGTGATCTGAATTAACTAGGTGAGACTTGGAATTTTATAAAATGCAGCATAACTTCCTCTTTTCTGTACTCTTGGGATTAATTTGGAAACACAAGGACCTCAACTGCTTTTAGAGTCGTACTAAACAGAAACAGACCCTTTGGTCCGACCAGTGCATGCCAACCATAATCCCATACTAAACTAGTCCCATCTGCCTGCGCATGGCCCATATTTCTCCAAACTTACCTATGCACATATACATCCAAATGTCTTTTAAACATTGTAATTGTATTCTCACTCACCACTTTCTCAGGAAGTTCATTCCACACACGAACCACTTTTTTTTAATCTCTCTCCACTCACCTTAAAAATGTGGCCCCTAGTCTTGAAATTCCCTATTTTAGGGAAAAGATAACTACCTTCAAGTCTATCTATACCTCTCATTATTTTATAAGCTTTGATTAGGTCACCTCTCAAATATGATAGCAAGGTGTAGAGCTGGATGAACACAGCAGGCCAAGCAGCAGAGCAGCAAGAAGGCTGACATTTTGGGCCTCCGAAACATCAGCCTTCTTGTTCCTCTGATGCTGCTTGGCCTGCTGTGTTCATCCAGGTCTACACCTTGTTATCTCAGATTCTCCAGCGTCTGCAGTTCCTACAATTTCTGAAACAATTTTGAACTCTCAACTATGCTCCAGTGAAAGAGCTCATAGCCTATCCAGCCTTTCCTTTTTGCTCAAACCTTCCACATCCGGCAACATCCTGGTAAATCTCTTCCAGTTATAGGAACCTCTCCAGATTAATAATATCTTTCCTATAACTAGATGAGCAGATGAGCAGAACTGGACACAGTTCTCCAGAAGAGGCCTCACCAATGTCCTCTACAACCTCAACATAAAGTCCCAACTGCTATACGCAAAGGTCTCAGCAATGAAGGCAAGCATGATAAACACCTTTTTTAACTATCCTGTCTATATGTGACGCAAACTTCGAAGAATTATGTATCTGCACTCCTAAGTCTTACTATTCTACAATACTACCCAAACGTCCTACCTTTAATTGTATAAACCCTACCCTTGGAGATAATAAGAACTGCCGATGCTGGAGTCAGAGATAACACAGCGTGGAGCTGGAGGAACACAGCAGGCCAGACAGCATCAGAGGTGTAGGCAAGTTGACATTTTGGGGTTGGGACCCTTCTTCACAAGAAGGGTCAGCCCCACCCCATAGTTCCAAGGCACGTACCCCTGCAACTGGCAAAGATGTTGCACTTGCCCATTTACCTCCCCCCCTCCCAGTATCCAAGGGCCGAAACATACCTTCCAGTTGAAGCAACACTTCACCTGCACTTCCCAGAATTTAGTCTACTGCTCACAATGTGGTCTCTTCTACGTTGGGGAAATGAAGAATAGGCTGGGTGACGGTTTCACAGAACATTTACATTCTGCTCCATTTATACACCAGGGACAAATCAAGTAAGCTTCTCTTTTTTTTAAACTTTCTGATAAGGGGGCTAGCAGGGATGGCAGTGCAGGGAATGAAATGTTCCTCCTGCATGATGTTTGAGGTGAGGGACGCCATTAGTGTCCCACCCAAGTATATCTGTAGGAAGTGCACCCAACTCTTGCTCCTCCAAGACGCCATTAGGGAACTGGAACAGGAGCTGGATGAACTTCGGATCATTCAGAAGCTAGAGTCTGTGATAGATAAGAGTTACAGGGAAGTAGTTACTCCTAAGCATGAAGAAAGCTGGGTAACTGTTAGAAGGGGGAGAAAAAACAGTGCAGGGATCCCTTGTGGTCATTCCCCTGAAAAACAAGTATATTGTTCTGGATACTGTTGGGTGGGGGGAACCTACCAAGGGCATGCACTGGGGTGCAGATCTCTGGCACAGAGTCTGTCCCTCTTGCACAGAAGGGAAGGGGGGATAGGAGGAGAGTGTTAGTCATTGGGGACTCAATAGTTAGAGGGACAGATAGAAGGTTTGTTGGGAACAAAAGAGACTCACCATTGGTGTGTTGCCTCGGAGGTGCTAGGGTCCGTGATGTCTCGGATCATGTTTTTGGGGTCCTGAAGGGAGAGGGTGACCAACCCCAAGTTGTGGTCCACATAGGCACCAATGACATAAGTAGAAAGAGGGATTGGGATGTAAGGCAGGATTTCAGGGAGCTGGGTGGAAGCTGAGAGCTAGAACAAACACAGTAGTTATCTCTGGTTTGTTACCTGTGCCACGTGATAGCGAGGCAAAGAACAGGGAGAGATTTCAGGTGAACACGTGGCTGCAGGGATGGTGTAGGAGGGAGGGCTTCAGGTACATGGACAATTGGGGCTCATTCTGGGGAAGGTGGGACCTCTACAAACAGGATGGTCTCCACTTGAACCAGAGGGGCACTAATATCCTGGGTGGGAAATTTGTTAGTGCTATTTGGGTGGATTTAAACTAGCTCAGCAGGGGGATGGGAAACTGAGGTATAGTTCCAGTACACAGGAGGATGAGAGTAGGGAGGACATGGACAGGATTTTACTGTCACAGGAATGTGCTGGCAGAGAGTAAGCTGGTTTGAAGTGTGTCTACTTCAACGCCAGGAGTATCTGGAATAAGGTAGGTGAGCTTGCAGCATGGATAGGTACCCGGGACTTCGATGTTGTGGCCATTTTGGAGACATGGATAGAGCAGGGTCAGGAATGGATGTTGCAGGTTCCAGGGTTTAGATCTTTCATTAAGATCAGGGAAGGTGGTAAAAGAGGGGGAGGTGTGGCTTTGTTAGTCAAGGACAGTATAATGGTGGCTGAAAGAACTTTTGATGAGGACTTGTCTACTGAGGTGGTATGGGCTGAGGTCAGAAACGGGAGAGGAGAAGTCACACTGCTGGTAGTTTTTTTATAGGCCTCCGCAAAGTTCCAGGGATGTGGAGGAGAGGATTGGCAAAACGATTCTGGGCAGGAGTGAAAGGAACAGGGTGGTCATTATGGGAGACTTTAACTTCCCCAACATTGACTGGAAATGCTATAACTCTAGTATGTAGGACGGATCAGTTTTTGTCCAATGTGTGCAGGAGGGTTTCCTGACACAGTGCGTCGAAGGGCCAACAAGAGGGGAGGCCACACTGGATCTGGTACGTTGGGGCGGCACGGTGGCTCAGTGGTTAGCACTGCAGCCTCACAGCACCAGGGACCCAGGTTCAATTCCAGCCTCGGGTGATTGCCTGTGTGGAGTGTGCACATTCTCCCCATGTCTGCGTGGGTTTCCTCCGGTGCTCCGGTTTCCTCCCACAATCCAAAGATGTGCAAGTTCGGTGGATCGGCCATGCTAAATTGCCTGTAGTGTTCAAGGATGTGTAGGTCATAGGGGGATGGATCTGGGTGGGATGCTTCGGGGGTGGTGTGGACTTGTTGGGCCGAAGGGCCTGTTTCCACACTGTAGGTAATCTAATCTAATCTAATGAACCAGGCCAGGTGTTTGATTTTGTGACAGGTGAGTGCTTTGGAGAGAGTGGCCACAATTCGGTTACGTTTAGTTTAGTGATGGAAAGGGATATGAACATGCCACAGGGCAAGAGTTATAGATGGGGGAAGGGCAATTATAATGTGATTAGGCAAGACTTTGGAGGCATAGAATGGGGTAGGAAAATGCAGGGGATGGGGACAATTGAAATGTGGAGCTAGTTTAAGAAACAGATATTGTGTGTCCGTGATAGATATGTCCCTGTCAGGCAGAGAGGACGCGATAAGGGAACCGTGGTTTACTAAAGAAATTGTATCTCTTGTTAAGCGGAAGAGAGAAGCTGATATGACATTGAGACGAGATGGTTCAGATGAGGTGATGGAGAGTTACAGAGTAGCTAGGAAGGATTTAAAGAGAGAGTTAAGAAAAGCAAGGAGGGGACATAAGCAGACATTGGCAGGCAGAATAAAGGAGAACCCTAAAGCTTTCTATAGGTATGTGAGGAATAAGAGGATGACTAGGGTAGGAATAGGGCCAGTCAAAGACAGAAGTGGAAAGCTGTGTGTGGGCCCTGTGGAGATCGGAGAGTTGCTAAACAAATATTTCTGATCTGTTTTCACTCAGGAAAAGGAGAATATTGTAGAGGACAAGACTGAGTTATGGGCTCCTAGAATTGAAACAATTGGGGTTATTAAGGAGGAAGTGTTATCAATTCTAGAAGGTGTGAAGATACATAAATCCCAGGGCCGTATGGGATTTTTCCGAGGATTCTCTGGGAAGCTAGGGAGGAGATGGCGGAGCCTTTGGCCTTGATCTTTGAGTCATCATTGCATATAGGTTTAGTACCAGAGGACTGGAGGATTGCAAATGTTGTGCTCTTGTTCAAAAAGGGCAGTAGAGATGACCCAGGTAATTATAGACCAGTGAGCCTTACGTCTGTTGTAGGAAAAGTTTTGGAAAGGATTATAAGAAATAGGATTTATAATCATCTGGCAACCAACAATTTGAATGGAGATAGTCAACATGGATTCGTCAAGGGCAGGTCGTGTCTCACAAACCTCATTGGGCTTTTTGAGAAGGTGACCAAGCATGTGGATGAGGGTAGGGCAGTTGACGTGGTGTACATGGACTTCAGTAAAGCCTTTGATAAGGTTGCACATGGTAGGCTATTGGAGAAAATGTGGAGGCATGGGATTGAGGGAGATTTAGCAGTGTGGATTAGAAACTGGCTTTCTGTAAGAAGGCAACGAATGGTGGTTGATGGAAAACATTCTGCCTGGATTCCAGTTACTAGTGGTGTGCCTCAAGGATCTGTTGTGGGACCACTGCTGTTTGTCAATTTTATAAATGACTTGGACGCAGGGATAGGTGAATGGGTTAGTAAGTTTGCAGATGACACTAAAGTCGGTGGAGTGGTGGACAGTGTGGAAGAATGTTGCAAGTTGCAGGGAGACTAGGATAAACTGTAGAATTGGGCTGAAAGGTGGCAAATGGGAGTTCAATGCGGCTAAATATGAGGTGATTCACTTTGGGAAGAATAATAGGAAGACAGAATACTGGGTCAATGGAAAGATTCTTGGTAGTGTGGATGTGCACAGGGATCTTGGTGTCCACATACATAGATCCCTGAAGTTGCCACCCAGGTTGATAGTGCTGTAAAGAAGGCTTACGGTGTGTTAGATTTTATTGGTAGAGGGATTGAGTTCAGGAGCCGTTATGTCATGCTGCAACTGTACAAAACGCTAGTGCGGCCTCACTTGGAATATTGTGTGCAGTTCTGGTCACCCCATTATAGGAAAGACGTGGAAGCATTGGAAAAGGTGCAGAGGAGATTTACCAGGATGTTGCCTGGTCTGGAGCGAAGGTCTTATGAGGAAAGGCTGAGGGACTTGGGTCTGTTCTCATTGGAGAGAAGAAGGCTAAGAGGGGATTTAATAGAGACATACAAGATGATCAGAGGATTAGATAGGGTGGACAGTGAGAGTCTTTTTCCGAGGATGATGACTTCAGCTTGTACAAGGGGGCATAGCTACAAATTGAGGGGTGATAGATTTAAGATAGATGTCAGAGGCAGGTTCTTTACTCAGTGTGTTAAAGGCGTGGAATGTCCCGTCTGCCAATGTAGTTAACGCAGCCACATTAGGGGCATTTAAACAGTCCTTGGATAAGCCTATGGATGATGACGGGATAGCGTAGGAGGATGGGCTTAGATTAGTTCACAGGCCGGCGCAACATCGAGGGCCAAAGGGCCTATTCTGTGCTGTATTGTTCTATGTTCTATGCTCGCCGAAAAGACCCTGAGCTTCCAGATGCCTGCCACTTTAACACACCTCCCTGTTTCCTGGCCAACATCTCTGTCTCAGACTTGCTGCAGAATTCTAGCGAAACTCAATGCAAGCTGGAAGAACAACATCCCAAGCTCCCAGGCACTGCTCCACAGGAGTCAATTATTAACAAATCTGTTCCATGATATTTTGCCAAATATTGGAAGTCCATATGAGGAGTATCAATCTCATTCTATGAAAGAACGCAATCAAGTTGTCAGGGAAAGGTGCTAAATTGGGGAAAGCTAATTACAACAAGCTAAATTACAAAAAGCTAAATTGCGGGAAAGCTAATTACAACAATACTAGACAGGAACTGAAGAATATAGATTGGAGGCAGATGTTTGAGGGCAAATCAACGTATGGTAAGTGGGAGGTTTTCAAGTGCAAGGTGCTGGGAAGTCAGGGCCAGCACATTCCTCTAAGGATGAAGGATAAGTATGGCAAGTTTAGGGAGCCTTGGATAATGTGAGATATTGTGAGCCTAATCAAAAAGAAAAAGGAAGCATTTGTCAAGGACTGAAGGCTGGGAACACACAAAGCAAGGGTGGAATACAAGGAAAGTCGAAAGAAACTTAAGCAGGGAAACCAGAGGACTAAAAGGGGAATGAAAAGTTGTTGGCCAAGAGGATTAACGAAAATCCAAAGGCTTTTTCTGCATGTATAAAGAACAAGAGGGTAGCCAGGCAGAGGGTTGGCCCACTCCAGGGAAGGGAAATGGGCGAGGTATTAAATAAGTACTTTGCATCAGTATTCACCACAGAGAAGGACTTGGTGAGTAATGAGTCTGGGGAAGAATGTGTAGATAGTTTAGGTCATGTTGAGATCAAAAGGGAGGTGGTATTGGGGGTCTTGAAAAACATCAGACAAGTCCCCAGGGCCTGATGGGATATACCCCAAAATACTGAGAGACAAGGGAGGAAATTAATGGGGCCTTGAGGGAAATCTTTGTATCCTCACTGGCTACAGCGTAAGTCCCAGCGGATTTGAGAATCGTCAATGTTGTTCCTTTGTTTAAGAAGGGTGGTAAGGATAATCCAGCTAATTACAGGCCGGTGAACCTTACGTCAGTGGTAGGGATAATAAAATGTGAGGCTGGATGAACACAGCAGGCCAAGCAGCATCTCAGGAGCACAAAAGCTGACGTTTCGGGCCTCTCTGATGAAGGGTCTAGGCCCGAAACGTCAGCTTTTGTGCTCCTGAGATGCTGCTTGGCCTGCTGTGTTCATCCAGCCTCACATTTTATTATCTTGGAATTCTCCAGCATCTGCAGTTCCCATTATCTCTATTGTCAGTGGTAGGGATATCATTGGAGAGGATTCTTCCAGAGAGGATTTACTCCCACCTGGAAATCAGTGGGCATATTAGCAAAAGGCAACATGGTTTTATGAAGGGGAGGTCGTGTCTCACTAACTTGGTTGAATTTTTTTTTGAGAAAGTGACGAAGATGATCAATGAGGGTAGGGCAGTGGATATTGTCTACATGGACTTCAGTAAGGCCTTTGACAAGTTCCTTCATGGCAGGCTGATACAGAAGGTAAAGTTGCACAGGGTCAGAGGTGAGCTTGCAATCTGGATTAAAAACTAGCTCGGTCACAGAAGGCAATAGACAATAGATGCTGGAGCAGGCCTTTCGGCCCTTCGAGCCAGCACCACAAAGGATAGCAGTGGAAGGGTGCGTTTCTGAATGGAGGGCCGTGACTAGTGGCGTTCCTCGGGGATCAGTGTTGCGACATTTGCTGTTTGTAATTATACATGTATATGAAATGGAGGAGAATGTAGCTGGTCTGATTAGTAAGTTTGTTGATGACACAAAGGTTGGTGGAATTGCGGATCGTGATGAGGACCAACAAAGGACACAGCTGGATATAGATCAGTTGGCGACTTGGGCTGTGAGATGGCAGATAGAGTTTAATCTGGAAAAATGTGAGGTCATGCATTTTGGAAGGTCAAATCCAGATGGGCAATATACAGTAAATGACAGAACGCTTAAGAGTACTGATATGCAGAGGGATCTGGGAGTACAGGTACACAGGTCACTGAAAGTGGCAGCACAGGTGGAGAAGGTAGTCAAACAAGGCATACAGCACGCTTGCCTTCATCAGCCGAGGCACTGAGTTTAAAAACTGGCAGGTGATGTTGCAGCTTTATTGAACCTTGGTTAGGCTGCATTTGGAATATTGTGTTAAATTCTGGTCGCCACAGTACCAGAAGGATGTGGTGGCTTTAGAGAGAGTACAGAAAAGGTTTACCAGGATGTAACTGGTATGGAGAGCATTAGCTATGAGGAGTGATTGGAGAAACATGTTTGATCTCACTGGAATGACGGAGGTTGAGGGACAACCTGATAGAGGTCTACAAGATAATGAAGGGCATGAACAGACTGGATAGTCAGAAGCTTTCGCTCAGGGTAAAAGAGTCAGTTACCAGGGGCCATGGGTTTAAGGCTCGAGGGACAAGGGTTAAAGGTGATGTATGAGGCAAGTTTTTTTTACACAGAGAGTGGTGGGTGCCTGGAATCCGCTGCCAGGGAAGTAGTGAAAGCAGATACAATAGTGACTTTTAAAGAGTGTCTTGACAAATGCATGAACAGGATGGGAATAGAGGGATACGGTCCCTGGAAGGGTTGGGGGGTTTTTAGTTGTGACAGGCAGCATGTCAGTGCAGGCTTGGAGGGCCGAAGGGCCTGTAATTTTCTTTGTTCTAAGTTAATCAAACACTACCTGCTTTTAATTAACGGAGTGAAGAATGTAAAGATAGCTGCCCAAATGGTTGCTTGTGTGTAGACAAATGGGCATGCTGACTGAGAGATAAGAGGAGCTGCAGATGCTGGAGGATCCGAGATAACAAGGTGTGGAGCTGGATGAACACAATAGGCCAAGTAGCATGAGAGGAGCAGGAAGTCTGGCATTTCGGGCCTAGACCCGTCATCAGACCTTTCTGATGAAGGGTCTAGGCCCGAAACATCAGATCCTCAGCTCCTCAGATGCTGCTTGGCCTGCTGTGTTCATCCAGCTCCACACCTTGTTATCTGGGCATGCTCTCCTCTCCACCTATCTTCTTTTCTCTCCATCTTCGGTCCGCCTCCCCCTCTCTCCCTATTTATTCCAGAACCCTCACCCCATCCCCCTCTCTGATGAAGGGTCTAGGCCCGAAACGCCAGCTTTTGTGCTCCTGAGATGCTGCTGGGCCTGCTGTATTCATCCAGCCTCACATTTTATTATCTGGGCATGGTGATTATTTTGTATTATATTACTATGGTGATATCAGTTATTGGGGATTGACGTACCAAGCCACAATGAATCTACATTTGCTGCACAACGTCTTACTGGTTTAGCGTGTGCAGGTGGCTTAGGTGAGGCCAAAGTTCAAGCAGCGAGTATAAAGTCTGGATGTGAGGTCAAAGACTGGGAACTCGAGCAAAGGTCACAAAGCACAGCCAAGTGTTCAGCTGGGGCAGCCTCTTATGATGGAGAGTACAGTGGCTGCAAGCTCTACTGTACTTGGAGTAGGCTGTTGGGGAGTTAGTGTTGATTGCATTGAGGACTTTATCCAGCTTGGCACTCAGCAACTACCACTTCGGTGAACACTGGAAGACTTTTTTAGTTGACTATCCTTCCAGTTATATCTGTAACTTGGCAGTGACATAGCACTGCAAGGTCAAGTTTCTGAATCTGTGTTATCTGCAGATGGCATTTCTACAAAGCACAGTCTTTAATCAATGTGTATTGATTTCCTGTTTATTCATGCATACTTTTCCAAATGTCAATCTATTTTGTTCTGGATTAATAGCTCTAAAGGTTTCGCACCATTGTTGTTAGGCTGACTAACTGGGTTGTTTTAATCCTCCTCTCTTTTTTAAGCATGAATGCAACATTTATTATTCTCCGGCACTATTCAAATCCAAGGAAAATTGGAAGATTTTCACCATAACCTCCAATGTTTCCACCATTTCAACAAATTCCAAAATTCATTGTCACCCAGGTCAGGTACCTTTTTTACATTGACTGCTGTGAATCTTTTAAATACTTCTTTTTATCTATGTATCTAATATCATTATTGCCTCTTTCTCCCTCCTTAGACACTGGCACAAACATCCTCTCTATTGAAGAATCATGCAATTCAATTGTTCCTATCAGTACAGTAACTGAATCTAGAGGTACCACAGCACCTGACAGTCTGGCAGTTTGCTGCAGCAAAGCATTACCTGTTTCTGGTGTCCAATGTCCTTTCCTCGCTCAAGTACTTTGACAAAGAAAACATAGAAACTTTCCTCAATGGGAAGGAAGAGGAATCTGGCCACCAGCGATCCCAGATTATTGACAATGTCATACACACCTGTATCAAAAACCACATATAAGCAACAATGCCAGCAAATTGCAAACACTTGTGCAGTCAGCAGTCCCCTCAAAGTTGGACTCAATGAGATAAGTGACACCAAGAGACATGACCAATTCTCAATGGTCCCAATACACTTGGACAAAGAAGGACATGTTCTATGTTCTAAAAATTTGACTTGGACACCACATCCATAATAATAAGCCAAACAGAGGGATACAAAGGAACTTCTGGAGGCTTGGCACTCCAACCAGAACTCCATAAACAAACACATTGAACTGGACCCAATAATATAAACCACTAAAAAAAACAGAACTGGAAGTGATGCCAATCACCCCAGCAAACTGAGGTATATAAATAACAAGCAGGACAGAGGCACACCAACGCTTCACCAGAGGCACAATGACAATGTTACCTAACAGTATGACAAAATGTCTGCAATCAAACACACCGGCTCAGTGAGCAGGTCTACAACGTCATCCCGAGCTACAAATCTTCTCAAAAACTTTAAACAACATTAACTAAGGGATAGATGGATATTTTCTTATGAATTTAACATTACATATTCTGTGACATTTCTCCGTTCCCATTCTCACTGCTTCACAAAAACAATAACCATTTCAGCTGTATGAAGTCAGCAACAGATTGGTACATGTTCTATCCATGAACAGTCAGGAAAATTGTGGCAACAACTGGGCTCCCCTTTAGTCTTAACAAATCCCCTCAACAGAGTCAAAGAGTATGCACAGCACAGAAACAGACGCTTCAGTCCAACTTGTCCATACCCCCCAGATATCCTACATAATCTAGTCCCATTTGCCAGCATTTGGCCCATACCCCTCTAAACCCTTCCTATTCATATACCATCCAGATACCTTTTAAATGTTATAATTTACCAGCCTCCACCACTTCCTCTGGCAGCTGATTCCATACACACCTCACCCTCTTGTTGAAGAAGTTGCCCAGAGGTCCCTTTTAAATCATTCCCCTCTCTGTATTTCCTAATATCCACTCACTAATCCATTCAGGATTGTTCAGCACTTGACCTCCAGGAAAGAGAAACCCACATTTCCCATCTAACGCAGAGTCTGATTTAATGACTGTTAGTTGTGCACAAAACCGTGGAGTGCACTCTCCTTCTACACAACACTCAACCATTGTCTGAAATTAAGTGTTTAATTTCTACCATCTTGGTCTCAAAACCTGGCAATGCTGCCAGTGAGCCAAGGTGTCTTGTTCAAGAGCAGCACCAGATTGCGCTCACTGCAGACTAGCTCCACTGTACTCAGTGAACACTTGTTACACATTCCCTCAGTATAATAGAGAAAAAAACGTTAATAACACTACTGTACACCTTTGTAATAAAGCATTTTAAATTCAACTGGACAGACCATATCAAGAAAATAATGCACATACCTTGATCTCCAAAATTTAACACATTTAGAAAGGTCATGACATATCGCTCACCTGGAATACAAACAGAAAGACAAGGAGATTGGAGAATTTTTGCACACTTATTTAAAACTTTTAACTCTTGTGATGATTCCACAAAAAGCAGAGCTTGATTTCCAGTGGATGGCCCTAGTGAGATGTAACCACACCTAACAGGTTGAAAAATATGTGTTGAAAATAATACTTTAAATAGTGTATTCACTGGAAACAGAGGGCTTTCTTTTTCATCACGGACTGGTTTCAGAGACCTGTTTATTGCAACTGTTGCACTACACGGGAACCTCAGGGCATTGCATGTCTTTTAGATTCAAAGAATGTCTACTGCACAGAAATCAGCCCAATGTGTGTGTTATCTCTTTGAAGGAAGTAATTTGCCTACTGCCTTCTCCTGAAGTTGATGATCAGTTTTGTAGTTTTGTTGACATTGAGAGTGAGGTTGTTATCATTGCACCATGTCACATAGCCTTCTATCTCCTTATTGTAATCCGACTCGTTGTTTGATATCGTCAGCAAACTTGCAGATGGCGTTCATTTGGAATTTAGCAACACAGCTATGGATGTACAGGGAGTACAGTAGGGGGCTGAGAATGCATCCTTGGGGGACCTGTAATGTTCAGGGTTATTGTGAAGGAGGTGCAGTTGCTCATCTTCACTGATGGCAGTCTATGGGCCAGGAAGTTGAGGATCCAGTTGCAGAAGGTGGACCAAGACGTAGGTCTTGGAGTTTTGAGATCAGTCTGGAGGGGATAATGGTGTTGAAGGCAGAGCTATAGTCAAATGAGCAGGAGTCTGTTGTAGGTGTTCTTGTCTAGGAGTCCCAGGGATGGGTGCTGGGGTAGGGAAATGATGTCCGCTTATTTTTATTGAAAACTATAAGGTCTAGAGGGATCTTGGCTCCTCCAGAATCCAGGTAGATGTCTTGAGTTTTGCGGGTAGATGTGGAGAGGACTTTTCCTTTTCTGGAAGCATCTAGAATGACTGGTCACTGTTTAAAAATCAACGGAGATAAGACAACAGCTTTCCTTTGGGGGTTGAGAGTTGTGCAACACTCTTCTTGAAAAGTGGCGTGAACAGAGTCCTTAAATATTGTTAAAGCAGGGGTAGACAGATTCTTGGCATGCAAGGTTATCAGAGGAAGCCAGAACTGTAGATTTGGGGTTACAGTCAGATTTTGTGAGAAGGCTTAGGGGGCCAAATTAACAACGTCTGCTCCATGTTTGTACGTACATATTGAGGTCATAAAGTCAGACTTTCAGGAGCTGGGAGGAAGTTGAAAGGCAGGACCTCAAGAGTGGTCCCACTGCTACACATAGCCAAAGTAGAAATAGGAAGATGGTGATGAACAATCAAATCAAAGTAAAGCATTGCAATGTTAGAAATCTAAAATAAAAACAGTAAGTGGTGATGAAACTCAGTAGGTCCGGCTACAGAGGGTTGAGAGTCTTTGGAACTACTTGCCACAGAGAGCTGTGGGGGCAGAGTCTTTGTGTCAATTTAAGGCTGAGACAGATTCTTGATGATTTGGGGCATCAAGGGCTTTAGGGAAAGGGCAGGGAAGTGGATTTGAGGATTGCAGCAGGGTTAAGGAACCAAACAACCTACTCGCGCTCCTATTTGTTATGGTATTATTACATCCACAAGGAGAGAAATAGTTAATGTTTCAAGTCCAAGCACTCTTCTTTGGAGAACAGTTATTCAATACAAAATATTAACTCTGCTTCTCTTTCCAGAGATAGTGCAAGAACTGTAGAATATTCCGGCATTTTCTGTTTTTACGTTAGGCAGGAATGGTGCTTGCTTTAAGCAAGGTAGACTATTGGGATATTGCAGCCAGTACTGACTTATAGAAGTAGAAAAGATGAATAAGATTCTGGATGTGTATTTTGGGCAGGAATAAAGGAGGAATTTGTACCTTACCGGGGAGGCAACTACCCACTGGCATTATTGCCGGACTATTAATTCTGAGACCCATGTAATGTTCTGGGGACTCAAGTTCAAATCTCACCACAGCAGTTGGTGGAGTTCGAATTCAATCAAAATAAAACTGGAATTAACAGTCTAATGATAACCATGAATCCACTGTCAATTGTGGGAAAAAATCCATCTGGTTCACTAATGTCCTTTAGGGAGGGTAACTGCCATCCTTTTCTGATCTGGCCAGACCAACAGCAATGTCTTTGACTCTTAACTGCCCTCTGGGCAATTAGGGATGGGCAATAAATGCTGGCCTAGCCAGTGACATCCTCACCCTATGAACAAATTAATTAAAAAATAGATAGCAGCAGGCTAAAAAGTACTATGAGAAATGCAAAGAGAAAACTATAATGTGGTTCAATGTTGTGTCCAACTCGGAGGCATGGGTACAGCAGGGACAGGAACGGTTGTTGCAGGTTCTGGGGTTTAGACGTTTCAGTAAGATCAGGGAAGGTGGTAAAAGAGGGACAGGTGTGGCATTATTACTCAGGGATCGTATTACAGTGGCAGAAAGGACGTTTGATGAGGACTCATCTACTGAGGTAGTATAGGCTGAGGTTAGAAACAGGAAAGGAGAGGTCACCTTGTTGGGAGTTTCCTATAGGCCTCTGAAAAGTTCCAGAGATGTAAAGGAATGGACTGCCAAGATGATTCTGGATAGGAGGGAAGGTAACAGGGTAGTTGTTATGGGGGACTTTAACTTTCCAAATATTGACTGGAAACACTATAGGTTGAGTACGCTAGATGGGTCAGTTTTTGTCCAATGTGCGCAGGAGTTTCCTGACACAGTATGTAGACAGGCCAACAAGAGGTGAGGCCACATTGGATTTGGTTCTGGGTAATGAACTAGGCCAGGTGTTAGATTTGGAGGTAGGCGAGCACTTTGGTGATAGTGACCACAGTTCAGTTACGTTTACTTTAGCAATGGAAAGGGATAGGTATATACTGCTGGGCAAGAGTTATAGCTGTGGGAAAGGCAATTATGAGGCGATTAGGCAAGATTTAGGATGCATAGGATGGGGAAGGAAACTGCAGGGGCTGGACACAATTGAAATGTGGAGCTTGTTCAAAGAACAGCTACTGCATGTCCTTGATAAGTATGTACCTGTCAAGCAGGGAGGAAGTGGTCGAGAGAGGGAACCGTAGTTTACTAAACAAGTTGAATCTCTTGTTAAGAGGAAGAAGGAGGCTTTTGCAAAGATGATGCATGAAGGCTCAGTTAGGGGACTTGAGAATTACAAGTTAGCCAGGAAGGGCTTAAAGAGAGAGCTAGGAAGAATCAGGAGGGGACATGAGAGGTCTTTGGCAAGTAGGATCAAGGAAAACCCTG
The DNA here is from genome assembly GCF_030684315.1 of Stegostoma tigrinum. Lineage (NCBI taxonomy): Eukaryota > Metazoa > Chordata > Chondrichthyes > Orectolobiformes > Stegostomatidae > Stegostoma > Stegostoma tigrinum. Next base: position 301,290 of record NC_081364.1, read on the forward strand.
AAGCTTTCTATAGGTATGTCAGGAATAAAAGAATGATGAGAGCAAGATGAGTGCCAGTCAAGGACAGTAGTGGGAAGTTGTGCGTGGAGTCCAAAGAGATAGGAGAGGTGCCAAATGAATATTTTTCGTCAATATTCACACAGGAGACAATGTTGTCGAGGAGAATACTGAGATACCAACTATGAGACCAGACGGAATTGAGGTTCACAAGGAGGAGGTGTTAGCAATTCTGGAAGATGTGAAAATAGATAAGTGCCCTGGGCCGGATGAGATGTATCCTAGAATTCTCTGGGAAGCTAGGGAGGAGTTTACAGAGCCTTTGGCGTCATTGTCTACAGGAATAGTGCCAGAAGACTGGAGGACAGTAAATGTTGTCCCCTTGTTCAAGAAGAGGAGGAGGGATAATCCTGGTAATTACAGACCAGTGAGCCTTACTTTGGTTGTGGGTAAAGTGTTGGAAAGGATTATAAAAGATAGGATTTATAATCATCTAGAAAGGAATAATTTGGTTCGGGTTAGTCAACACAGTTTTGTGAAGGGTAGGTCGTGCCTCAGAAACCTTATTGAGTTCTTTGAGAAGGTGACCAAACAGGTGGATGAGGGTAAAGTGGTTGATGTGGTGCATATGGATTTCAGTAAAGCGTTTGAAAAGGTTCCCCATGGTAGGCTATTGCAGAAAATATGGAGGCACGGGATTGAGGGTGATGTAGCGGTTTGGGTCAAAAATTGGCTAGTTGGAAGAAGACAGAGGGTAGTGGCTGGTGGGAAATGTTCATCCTGGAGTTCAGTTACTAGTGGTGTACTGCAAGGCTCTGTTCTGGGGCCACTGCTGTTTGTCATATTTATAAATGACCTGGATGAGGGTGTAGAAGGATGGGTTAGTAAATTTGTAGATGACACTAACGTTGGTGGAGTTGTGGATAGTGCGGAAGGATGTTGCAGGTTACAGATGGATGTAGAGAAGCTGCAGAGATGGGCTGAGAGGTGGCAAATGGAGTTTAATGCGGAAAAGTGTGAGGTGATTCACTTTGGAAGGAGTAACAGGAATAGAAAGTACTGGGCTAATGGTAAGATTCTTGGTAGTGTGGATGAGCAGAGAGATCTCGGTGTCCATGTACATAGATCCCTGAAAGTTGCCACCCAGGTTGATAGGGTTGTTAAGAAGGCGTACGGTGTGTTAGGTTTTATTGGTAGAGGGATTGAGTTTCAGAGCCATGAGGTCATGTTGCAGCTGTACAAAACTCTGGTGCGGCCACACTTGGAGCATTGTGTACAGTTCAGGTTGCCGCATTATAGAAAGGTTGTGGAAGCATTGGAAGGGGTGGAGAGGAGATTTATCAGGATGTTGCCTGGTATGGAGGGAAGGTCTTACAAGGAAAGGCTGAGGGACTTGATGCTGTTTACGTTTGAGAGAAGAAGGTTAAGAGGTGACCTAATAGAGACAAAGCAAGATGATCAGAGGATTAGATAGGGTGGACAGTGAGAGCCTTTTTCCTTGGATGGTGATGGCTAGCACGAGGGGACATAGCTTTAAATTGAGGGGTAATAGTTATCGGACAGGTGTCAGAGATAGGTTTTCTCCTCAGAGAGTAGTAAAGGCGTGGAATGCCCTGCCAGCAACAGTAGCAGACTCGCCAAGTTTAAGGGCATTTAAATGGTCATTGGATAAACACATGGATGATAATGGAATAGTGTAGGCTAGTTGGGCTTCAGATTGGTTTCACAGGTTGGTGCAACATCGAGGGACGAAGGGTCTGTACTGGGCTGTAGTGTTTTATGTACGACTGTAAATACACAACATGTGGTCCAAAAAACAGCACAAAACAGGGCTTTTGGCCCACAAAGTCCGTGCCGACACATGATGCTTTTCTAAACTGAAAAGATTTTGCCACGATATGGTCCGTATCCCTTTATTCCCTGCCTATTTATGTATCTGTCAAGATGCCTGCTAAATGCTGCTATTGTATCTGCCTCCACCACCTCTTCTGTCACAGAACATAGAACATGACAGCACGGTACAGGCCCTTCGGCCCTCACTGTTGTGCTGACCTGTGAAACCAATCTGAAGCCCATCTCACCTATACTATTCCATTATCATCCATATGTTTATCCAATGACCATTTAAATGCCCTTAAAGTTGGCGAGTCTACTACTGTTACAGGCCGGGCATTCCACGCCCTTACTACTCTGAGTAAAGAATCGACCTCTGACATCTGCCTAATTTCTATCACCCCTCAATTTAAAGCTATGTCCCTTCACGCTACCCATCACCATCCAAGGAAAAAGGCTTTCACTGTCCACCCTATTTAATCCTCTGATCATCTTGTATGTCTCTATTAAGTCATCTCTTAACCTTCTGCTCTCTAACGAAAACAGCCTCAAGTCCCTCAGCCTTTCCTCATAAGACCTTCCCTCTACACCAGGCAACATCCTCGTAAATCTCCTCTGCACCCTTTCCAATGCTCCCACATCCTTCCTATAATAAAGAACAAAAAACAAAGAAAATTACAGCACAGGAACAGGCCCTTCAGCCCTCCAAGCCTGTGCCGATCAAGATCCTCTGTCTAAACCTGTCATCTATTTTCTAAAGGTTTGTATCCCTTTGCTCCCTGCACATCCATGTACCTATCCCGATCCATCTGAAAAGATACTATCGTGTCAGCATCTACTAACTCTGCTGGCAACGCGTTTGAGGCACACACCACCCTCTGCATAAAGAACTTTCCACACCTATCTCCCATAAACTTTCCTCCTCTCACTTTGAACTCATGACCCCTAGTAATTGAGTCCCCCACTCTGGGAAAAAGCTTTTTGCTATCCTCCTTGTCAATACCCCTCATGATTTTGGAGACCTCAAATCAGGTCCCCCCTCAATCTCCGTCTTTCTAATGAAAATAATCCTAATCTACTCAACCTCTCTTCATAGCTAGCATCCTTCATACCAGGCAACATCCTGGCAAACCTCCTCTGCACCCTCTCCAAAGCATCCACATCCGTTTGGTAATGTGGCGACCAGAACTGTATGCAGTACTCTAAATGTGGCCGATCCAAAGTCTTATACAACTGTAACATGACCTGCCAACTCTTGTACTCAATACCCCGTCTGATGAAGGAAAGCATGCCGTATGCCTTCTTGACCACTCTATTGACTCGCATTGCCACCTTCAGGGAACAATGGACCTGAACACCCAGATCTCTCTGTACATCAATTTTCCCTAGGACTTTTCCATTTACTGTATAGTTTGCCCTTGAATTAGATCTTCCAAAATGCATCACCTCGCATTTGCCCGGATTGAACTCCATCTGCCATTTACCTGCCCAACTCTCCAATCTATCTATATTCTGCTGCAATCTCTGACAGTCCCCTTCACTATCTGCTACTCCACCAATCTTAGTGTCATCTACAAACTTGCTAATCAGACCACCTATACCTTCCCCCAAATCATTTACACATATCACAAACAACAGTGGTCCCAGCACAGATCCCTGTGGAACACCACTGGTCACGGGTCTCCAATTTGAGAAACTCCTTCCACTACTACTCTCTGTCTCCTTTTGCCTAGCCATTTTTTTATCCATCTAGCTAGCACACCCTGGACCCTATGCGACTTCACTTTCTCCATCAGCCTGTCAAGGGGAACCTTATCAAACACCTTCCTGAAGTCCATGTATATAACATGTATAGCCTTTCCCTCATCAATCAACTTTGTCACTTCCTCAAAGAATTCTATCAAGTTGGTAAGACATCACCTTCCCTGCACAAAACCATGCTGCCTATCACTAATAAGCCCATTTTCTTCCAAACGGGAATAGATCCTATCCCTCAATATCTTCTCCAGCAGCTTCCCTACCACTGACGTCAGGCTCACCGGTTGATAATTACCTGGATTATCCCAGCTACACTTCTTAAACAAGGGGACAACATTAGCAATTCTCCAGTCCTCCTAGAACTCACCAGTGTTTAAGGATGCTGCAAAGATATCTGATAAGGCCCCGGCTATTTCCTCTCTTGCTTCCCTCATCAACCTGGGATAGATCCCATCTGGACCTTGGGACTTGTCCATCTTAATGCCTTTTAGGATATCTTCCTCCCTACATCTGCCAACTTGACCTGGAGTAATCAAACATCTATCCCTAACCTCAACATCCATCATGTCCCTCTCCTTGGTGAATACCGTTGCAAAGTACTCGTCAAGAATGTCACCCATTTTCTCTGACTCAACATATAACTTTTCTTCTTTGTCCTTAAGTGGGCCAATCCTTTTTCTAGTTACCCTCTTGCTCTTTATATATGAATAAAAGGCTTTGGGATTTTCCTTAACCATGTTTGTTAAAGATATCTCATGTCCCCTTTTAGCCCTCTTAATTCCTTGTCAGATTCGCCCTATATTCCCGATATTCTTCCAAAGCTTTGTCTATCTTCAGTCACCTAGACTTTATGTGTGCTTCCTTTTTCCTCTTAGCTCGTCTCACAATTTACCTGTCATCCATGGATCCCTAATCTTGCCATTTCTATCCTTCATTTTCATAGGAGCACGTCTCTCTTGCACAGTAATCAACCTCTCTTTAAAAGCCTCCCACATAGCAAATGTGGACTTACCTTCAGTTTCTGCCAATCTATATTCCCCAGATACTGCCGAATTTTGGTATAGTTGGCCTTCCCCCAGTTTAGAACTCTTCTTTTAGAGCCACTCTCATCTTTGTCCATGAGTACTGTAAAACTTACGGAATTGTGGTCACTATTTCCAAAGTCGACCCCTACTGTAATTTCAACCAGCTGGCTGGGCTCATTCCCCAGCACCAGGTCCAGTATGGCCCCTTCCCGAGTTGGATTACATACATAGTGCTCTAGAAAACCCTCATGGATGCTCCTTACCAATTCTGCTCCATCTTGACCCCTAACATGAAGTGAATCCCAGTCCATGTTGGGAAAATTAAAATCTCCCATCACCACCACCCTGTTGCTCCTACATCTTTCCATAACGTGTTTACATATTTTTACCCCTATCTCACACTCGCTGTTGGGAGGCCGGTAGTACAGCCCCAACATTGTTACTGCACCCTTCCCATTTCTGAGTTCTGCCCATATTGCCTCACTACTTGAGTCCTCCACAGTGCCCTCCTTCAGTACGGCTGTGATATCGTCTTTGACCAGTAATGCAACTCCTCCACCCCTTTTGCCTCCCTCTCTGTACCGCCTGAAGCATTGATATCCTGGGACAACTAATTGCCGATCATGTCCTTCCCTCAACCAAGTCTCAGTAATAGCAATAACATCATAATCCCAGGTACCGATCCAAGCCCTAAGTTCATCTGCCTTATCTACTGCACTTCTCACATTTAGACAAATGTACCTCAGACCACCTGTCTCTTTGTGTTCATCATCTGCTCCCTGACTACTATTCCCTTTAGTCACGCTGACTCCATTATCGAGTTCCCTACAGGCTTTAGTTACTACCTCCTTTCTGTCCAATATTTGGTTCCCATCCCCCTGCCACATTAGTTTAAACCCTCCCCAACAGCGTTAGCAAAAGCATGCCCAAGGACATTGGTTCCATCCAGCCCAGGTGTCAACTGTTCAATTTGTAATAGTCCCACCTTCCCCAGAACCGGTCCCAATGTCCTAAAAATCTGAACCCCTCCCTCCTGCACCTTCCTTACCACGTTTCTTAAATAGTGGCATCTCGTTAGCTAACCTCCAGTCTTACGGCACCTCACCAGTGGCTATCAATGATACAAGTATCTCAGCAAGTGGCCATACAATCTCTTCCCTCACTTCCCACAGGGCTCTAGGATACACCTGATCAGATCCTGGGGATTTATTCATCTCTGTGTGTTTTAAGACATTCAGCGCTCCTCCTCTGTGATCCCTCTGTATGTTAAGGGTTTGTCATTTGCTTTATACCTCCCTCCTGAATTAAGCCTTGCAAAATGCATCACTTTGCATTTGTCTGGACAAAATTCCATTGCCATTTCTCTGTCCAAGTCTCAAATCTGCCTTTCTTCCACCTGTATCCTCTGACAATCTTCCCTTTTTATCTGTAGATTCCCCCAATTTTTGTGCTACCCCCAAATGTGCTAATCAGACATAGATACATAGAATATGTGAGAAGGAGGAGGCCGTTTGGCCCTTTGAGCCTGTTCTGCCATTCTTCATGATCCTGGCTGATTGTCCAACTCAATAGCCTAATCCTGCTTTCTCCCCATAACCTTTCATCCCATTCGCTCCAAGTGCTATATCTAGCCGCCTCTTGAATACATTCAATGTTTTGACATCAACTACTTCCTGCGGTAATGAATTCCACAGACTGACCACTCTTTGGGTGAAAAAAATGTCTCCTCGTATATGGTCTACCCAGAATCCTCATACTGTGACCCCTGGTTCTAGACACATTCACCATCGGGAACATCCTCCCTGCATCTACCCTGTCTAGTCATGTTAGAATTTTGTAAGCATCTATGAGATCCCCTCATTTGTCTTAACTCCAGTGAAAACAATCCCAGCCTAGTCAATCTCTCCTCGTACGTCAGTCCCGCCATCCCCGGAATCAGCCTGGTAAACCTTCACTGCACTCCCTCAAGAGCAAGAGCATTCTTTCTCAAAAAAGGAGACCAAAGCTACACACAATATTCCAGGTGTGGTCTCACCAAGGCCCTGTATAACTGCAACACATCCCTATTGCTGTACTCGAAACCTCTGGCGATCAAGGCCAACATACCATTTGCTTTCTTTACCGCCTGCTGCAGCTACATGCTTACCTTCAGTGACTGGTGCACAAGGACACCCAGGTCCCACTACACACTCCCCACTCCCAATTTACAGCCATTCAGGTAGCAATCTGCCTTCTTGTTTTTTCTTCCAAAGAGAATAATCTCATATTTATCACCTACATCCTCCTCTAAAACATTTGTATATATTACAAAAAAAACAGGGATCCCAGCACTAACCCCTGTGGAACACCACTGGTCACAGATCTCTCGTCAGAAAAACACCTTTCCACTACTACACTCTGTCTTCTATGACCAAACCAGTTCTGTACCCATTTTACCAGCTCACCACAGATCCCGTATGACTTCACCTTCTCCCTCAGCCTGCCATGAGGAACCTTGTCAGTGACCTTGCTACTGTCCATGTAGATAATATCCGCTACCTTGCCGTCATCAACCACCTTTATCACTTTCTCAAAAAACTCAATTTTGTGAGACATGACCTCCCCACACAAATCCATGCTGCCTATCATTAATAAGTCCATATTTTTCAAAACTATGAGTAAGTCCTGTCCTTAAGAATCTTCTCTAATAACTTCCCTATCAATGACATAAGACTCACCAGCATCTAATTTCCCAGATTATCCCTGTTGTCCTTCTTAAACAAATGAAGGATAGTGTCCATTCTCCAGTCCTCTGGGATCTCTGCTGTGAGTAAAGAAGATATAAATATTTCATACAAGGCCCTAGAAATTTCCTCCCTCAACTCCCTCAGAATTCTGGGATAGATCCCACTAGGTCCTGGGGACTTGTCTACCTTAATGCTTTCCAAAACACCTTGTATCTCCTCTTTTTTCATATCAACATGCCCCAGGATATCAATACACCCCTCTCCAGACTCATCATCCAACATGCCCTTCTCCTTTATGAATACCAATGCCAACTATTTTTGAAGGAACTTACCCACATACTCCACTCTCTGCATAAATTCCCTCCTTTGTCTTTGAGTTGACCCACCTTTTCCCAAGGTACCTTCTTGCTCCCTATATACATACAAAACACTGTGAGATTTTCCTTAATTCAGTTCGTTAAAGCCATTTCATGGCCTCTTTTAGCCCTCCTAATTCCTTATTTAAAATTTTATTGCTTTCTTTCTATTCTTCGAGGGCTCTGCCTGTATTCAGTTTCCTAACTTTTTATGTACGCCTCCTTTTCCATTTTGGCTAATCTCACAATTTCTCGTCATTCAAAGTTTCTGAATGTTGTCATCCTTGTCCTTTATTCTCATAGGAACATGCTGGTCCTGAACTCTAACCAACAGGGCTTCCAAAGATTCCCACATACCAGATGTGGATTCTTCCTCAAACAGCCAGTCTGAATTGACATTCCCCAGTTCCTGCATAATATTGTGATGGTTAGCCTTCTTCCAATTTACTTTCACCTAAGGACCACTCTTATCTATATTCTTAAGTTGCTTAAAACTAAGTATGATCATTTCTCCCAAAATTCTCCCCCACTGAAACTTTGGTTGTCTGACCAGGTTCATTCCCCTTTTCTGAAGAAGGGTCTAGGCCTGAAATGTGAGCCTTCCTGCTCCTCTGAAGCTGCTTGGCCTGCTGTGTTCATCCAGCTCTACACCTCGTTATCTCTTACCATAACAACCTTGTTTTTACATTTTCTATAATCTGTCTACATATCTGTTCCTTTATCTCTGACTGGCTATTGGGAGGCCTGTGGTACAACCCCTTCAAATAAGAGTATCTTCTTATTCCTGAGCTCTATCCTTATGACTTCACTTGGTGAATCCTCCAAGATGCCCTCAGTACAGCTGTAATATTCTCCCTTATCAGTAACATACCTCTTTTACATTCCTCTCTATCTTGCCCGAAATATCTAAATCAGGAATGTTAAGCTGCTAGGCTTGTCCCTCTCTCAACAAAGTCTCTGTTATAGCTACAACATCATAGTTATATATATTAATCCAAGCTCTAATGTTCATCTGC